>NC_082707.1:144122190-144428406 GCF_030144855.1 Hypanus sabinus | reverse complement strand
ATCAGTGACTGCTGTGGCTGGAAACCAATGTGCTAACTGCTACACTACCACATAGTATGCAAGTGCAGGACATTGTTCAGAAGACGTATTACCAAGGGCTTACAAATAATCCAAAAGTACTTCCCAGGTGAAGCAATAATTTACTCAGCCCTATTCTAATTTAGTGCTCTGCAGTCAGTGCTCACAAAGTGATCCGCATGGTGGAAAAACCAAGAACAATGTAAGTCTTGTCTTACCATACCGTTTCTCAGCTCCTTGGTAGAGATCGTAAAGAGCACCAAATTTCTTGGCGTTCATCCGATGGAGAAACTCACCTGGTCCCTCAACAACAGCTCCATAGCAAAGAAAGCCCAGCAGCGTCTCTACTTTCTGCGAAGGCTGAGGAAAGTCCCATCTCCCACCCCGCCCCCATCCTCATCACATTCTACAGGGGTTGTATTGAGAGCATCCTGAGCAGCTGCATCACTGTCTGGTTCAGAAATTGCACCATCTCGGATCGCAAGACCCTGCAGTGGATAACGAGGTCAGCTGAGAAGATCTTTGGGGCCTCTCTTCCTGCCATCACAGACATTTACACTATACACTGCATCCGCAAAAGAAACAGCATTATGAATGACCCCATGCACCCCTCATACAATCTCTTCTCCCTCCTGCTGTCTGGGAAAAGGCTCCGAAGCATTCGGGCTCTCACGACCAGACAATGTAACAGTTTCTTCCCCCAAGCTATCAGACTCCTCAATACCCAAAGCCTGGACCGACACCTTGCCCTACTGTCCTGTTTATTATTTATTGTAATGCCTGCAATGTTTTTGTGCACTTTATGCAGTCCTGTGTAGGTCTGTAGTCTATTGTAGCTTTCTCTGTGTTTTTTTTTATTATGTAGTTCAGTCTAGTTTTTGTACTGTGTCATGTAACACCACGGTCCTGAAAAACATTGTCTCATTTTTACTATGCACTGTACCAGCAGTTATGGTCGAAATGACAATAAAAGTTGACTTGACTTGACTTGACCTGACTTTCAAAGAGATCCAATCGTTATCTAGTGCAACACACACAAAATGCTGAAGGAACTCAGCAGGCCAGGTAGCATTTAGGCCTGGTCCTGTATTCATCCTCCCATTCTCCCTTATACAGGGTAAACAGGAAGAAAGCCAATATAGTTCCCTGTGGGGCCCCAGTGCTTACAGCCACGTCTGACCCACAGCTCTGAAGCCACACATAACTGTGGTCTGCCAGTCAGTTAGTTCATTATCCAGGATACAATGTAAGTGCCATCCTGCATTGAACAGAGCTTCTCCCCACAGCAATCAGGGCTGTGTGGTATTTAAAGCACTTGATCCTCACTGTGCTGTCCTGCTTATCCAAATGGGAGTAGGCACTGTTCAGCAGGTAGATGACAGTATCATCAACTCCAATGTGTTCCTGGTTAGTAAACTGCAGGGGATCGAGGGCTGATCTGACCAGGGGTCAGAGGTGAGCCAGGACCAACCTCTCCAGGGTCTTCATGATGTGTGAGGCCAGGGCCACTGGATGGTAGTAATTCAAGACATTCAGCTGGCCCTCCTTGAGTACTGGGACCACACATAATGTTTTCACACAGTTGGGACCCTCTCCAGACTGAGACAGATAAAAAATGTGCCGGAGAACCTCACAGCTGCCCAGCACACCCCTTCAGGACCATCGGGTTCATGTCATCCAGTGCCACAGCTGCTTGTGGCAAAGAATTCCACAGATTTCCTTCTCATCTCCGTCCCACTGCTCTGAGACTATGTCCTTTGGTCTTAGACTCTCCCACCATAAAAAACATCTTCTCCACACCCACTGTATCAAGGCCTTTAATCATTGCAAGAAACAGAGTGAGAGGGTTGTAGTTGAAGGCTGGGTTTGTTCTCCAGTGTGGTTTGTCGAAGAATGGTCACCAGCAAGCAGCAGATCTGTCACGGTCTGGTCTGTGGACTCCTCATTCCAGTTATGTGCTTTTCCCAGTGTTCAGATGGGCGCCTAGATTAAGGCACCTGATCTTCATTTCGAACTGGCAGCATAAAAGGCTCCGGGTAACAGGTACTCAGGGCTGGACTGTCACCAGAAGTTCATCACCAGTAACCAGTCACCGGAAGCCAGTCCGCTGAGAATCGTGAACTCTAGTTGCTTTAGTGCTGTGGCCGCTTAGTGAATTCAGTCGTTTTTGTGTCCAGCTGAGTTGCCGGCCATTTTGCCACTACCCTGAGTTGGGTATCCTGTCCCCTCGTTGTCCAAGTCCTTCAAGTCCAGGCTCCAAGCTGTGTTCCAGTTCCAGGCTCCATGTTCCAGTTCCAGGCTTTGAGGCAAGTTTTGAGTCCAGGCTGAGTCCCAGTTAAGTTCCGAGTTCACGTCAAGATCCAAATCAATTCCGAGTCCAAGTCCTAGTCCAGGTTTTACTGGTTTGTTATCCAACGTTTACGTCCATGTTGACATTTTTGTCCTCACTCCCTGGCCTTTCTAGTAGCTATTAATAAACATTGTTCTGTTTATACTACCTCTGTGTCTGTGTCCTGCACTTGGGTCCACTCCCAACGCCCCCTGTAACAAAATCATGTTCTAGTAGGGTGCAACTGTCCAATATAGGCCCTTCGGCCCGTGATGCTGTGCTGAACATGTAGTTATTTTAGAAATTACCTAGGGTTACTCATAGTCCTCTATTTTTCTAAGCTCCATGTACCTATCCAGGAGTCTCTTAAAAGACCCTGTTGTATCTGCCTCCACCACCATTGCTGGCAGTCCATTCCATGCACTCACCACTCTCTGAGTAAAAAACTTATCCCTAACATCTCCTCTGTACCTACTTCCAAGCACTTTAAAACTGTGCTCTCTCATGTTAGTCATTTCAGCCCTGGGAAAAAGCCTCTGACTATCCACACAATCAATGCCTCTCATCATCTTATACACCTCTATCAGGTCACCTCTCATCCTCCGTCGCTCCAAGGAGAAGAGGCCAAGTTCACTCAACCTATTCTCATAGGGCATGCTCCCTAAACCAGGAAACATCCTCATTGATCTCCTCTGCACCCCTTCTATAGTTTCCACATTCTTCCTGTAGTGAGGCGACCAGAACTGAACACAGTATCCAAGTGGGGTCTGACCAGGGTCCTATTTGGCTGTAACATTACCTCGGTTTTTAAGCTCAGTCCCACAGTTAATGAAGGCCAATGCACCACATGCTTTCTTAACCATACAGTCAACCTGTGCAGCAGCTTTGAGTATCCTATGGACTTGGACCCCAAGATCTCTTTGATCCTTCACACTGCCAAGAATCTTACCACTAATACGATATTCTGCCATCATATTTGACCTACCAAAATTAACCATCTCACTCTTATCTGGGTTGAAATCCATCTGTCACTTCTCAGCCCAGTTTTGCATCCTATCAATGTCCTGCTGTAGCCTCTGACAACCCTCAACACTATCTACAACACCTCCAACCTTTGTGTCATCAGCAAATTTACAAACCTATCCCTGCACTTCCTCATCCAGGTCATTTATAAAACCATGAAGAGAAGGGGTCCTGGAACAGATCCCTGAGGCACACCACTGGTCACCAACCTCCTTTCAGAATATGACCCATCTACAACCGCACTTTGCCTTCTGTAGGCAAGCCAGTTCTCGATCCACAAAGCAATGTCCCCTTGGATCCCATGCCTCCTCACTTTCTCAATTAGCCTTGCATTGGGTACCTTATCAAATCACTTGTTGAAATCCATATACACTACTTCTACCGCTCTACCTTCATCAATGTGTTTAGACACATCCTCAAAAAATTCAATCAGGCTCGTTATGTGCGACTTGCCTTTGACAAAGCCATGCTGACTATTCCTAATCATATTATGCCTCTCCAAATGTTCATAAATCCTGCCTCTCAGGATCTTCTCCATCAACTTACCAACCACTGAAGTAAGACTCACTGGTCTACAATTTCCTGGTCTATCTCTACTCCCTTTCTTGAATAAAGGAACAACATTCGCAACCCTCCAATCCTCTGGAACATCTTCTGTCCCCATTGATGCTGCAAAGATCATTGCCAGAGGTTTAGCAATCTCCTCACCTCCCACAGTAGCCTGGGGTATATCTCGTCTGGTCCTGGTGACTTATCCAACTTGATGCTTTCCAAAAGCTCCAGCACATCCTCTTTCTTAATGTCTACATGCTCATGCTTTTCAGTGCGCTGTAAATCATCCCTACAATCGCCAAGGTTCTTTTCCGTAGTGAATACTGAAGCAAAGTATTCATTAAGTACCTCCGCTATTTCCTTCGGTTCCATACACACTTATCCACTGTCATACTTGATTGGTCCTATTCTCTCACATCTTATCCTCTTGCTTTTCACAAACTTGTAGAATGCCTTGGAGTTTTCCTTAATTCTGCTCGCCTTTTCATGGCCCCTTCTGGCTCTCTAAATTTCAATCTTAAGCTTCTTCCTGCTAGCTTAGAACTTTCTAGATCTCTATCATTACCGAGATTTTTGGAACTTTTTGTAAGCTCTTCTTCTTGACTAGATTTACAACAGCCTTTGTACACCATGGTTCCTGAACCCTACCATCCTCTCCCTGTCTCACTGGAATGGACCTAAACAGAACGTCACGCAAATATCCCCTGAACATTTGCCACATTTCTGCCATACATTTCCCTGAGAACATCTTCCAAGTTCCTGAATGATAGCTCATATTTCCACTTACTCCAATTAAATTCTTTCCTAACTTGTCTGTTCCTATCCCTCTCCAGTGCTATGGTAAAGGAGACAGAATTGTGATCACTATCTCCAAAATGCTCTCACACTGAGATACCTGACACCTGACCAGGTTCATTTCCCAATACCAGATCAAGTACAGCTTCTCCTCTTGTTGGCTTATCCACATATTGTATCAAGAAACCTTCCTGAACACACCTAACAGACTCTACCCCATCTAAACCCCCTGCTCAAGGAAGATGCCAATCAATATTTGGGTAATTAAAATCTCCCACCATGACGACCCTGTTATTATTACAGCTTTCCAGTATCTGTCTCCCTATCTGCTCCTCGATAGCCCTGTTACTATTGGATGCTCTATAAAAAACACCCAGTAGAGTTACTGACCCCTTCCTGTTCCTAACTTCCACCCACAGAGACTCCGTAGACAATGCAGCCATGACACTATCTCTGATCGTCAGTGCCACATCCCCACCTCTTTTGCCTCCCTCCCTGTCCTAAATAGCTAAAGCCTGGCACTCTAAGTAACCATTCTTGCCCCTGAACCATTCAACTCTCTTTAATGGCCACAACATCAAAGCTCCAAGTACTAATCCACGCTCTAAGCTCATCCACTTTGTTCATGATGTTTTTTGCATTAAAATAGACACATCTCAAACCATCAGTCTGAGCTCATCCCTTCTCTATCACCTGCCTATCCTCCCTCTCTCACTGCCTATAAGCTTTCTCTACTTGTGAGCCAACCACCCCTTCCTCTGTCTCTTTAGTTTGGTTCCCACCCCCCAGCAATTCTAGTTTAAACTCTCCCCAACGGCCTTAGCAAACCTCCCTGCCACGATATTGGTTTCCCTCAGATTCAAGTGCAACCCATCCACTTTGTACATGTCATGCCTGCCCCAAAAGATTTCCCAATGAACTATATCCCTGCCTCCTGCTCCAATCCCTCAGCCACGCATTTATCCTCCACCTCCCTCTATTCCTATACGCACTGTCACATGGCACAGGCAGTAATCCTGAGATTACTACCTTTGAGGTCCTGCTTCTCAACTTCCTTCCTAACATCCAGCAGTCTGTTTTCAGGAACTCTTCCCTTTTTCTACCTACATCATTGGTACCAATGTATACCATGACCTCTGGCTGTTCACCTTCCCACTTCAGGATATCATGGACGTGATCAGAAACATCCCAGTCCCTGGCACCTGGGAGGCAAATTACCATCCGTGTTTCTTTACTGCGTCCACAGATTCGCCTGTCTGAACCTTTAACTATAGAATCCCCTATCACTGCTGCCATTCTCTTCCTTTCCCTACCCTTTTGAGCCACAGGGCCAGACTCTATGCCAGAGGTGCGGCCACTATAGGTTGCCACCCCCACCCCAACAGGGGTACTTATTGTTAAGGGGGACAGCCACATGGGTACTCTTTAATATCTGACTCTTGCCCTTCTCTCTCCTGACTGTTACCCGCTTATCTGTCTCCTTAGGCCCCAGAGTGACTACTTGCCTATAGCTCCTCTCTATCTCATAGCATTTCATAGATTATACACCTCTCTCAATTGTCCTCTGCTCCAAGGAAAACAAATCCATCCTTCAACTACAACTCTCTCAGTCTGCTTCTTGTAATCATGTGGGTGTGGAGAGGATGGTTTCTATGGTGGGAGAGTCTAAGACCAGAGAATACAGCCTCAGGTAGGGGGGCATCCTTTTAGAATGGAAATGAGGAGGGTGACAAATCTGTGGAATTCTTTGCCACAGGAAGCTGTGGAGGTCAAATCTTTATATTTAAGGCAGAGGTTGATAGATTCTTGATTGGTCAGGGCATGAAGAATTTGTCAGGAGATTGGGGCTGAGAAAAATTGGATCAGCCATGATGAAATGGCCTAATTCTGCTCCTATATCTTGTGTTCTTATGATGACATCCCTTTATCTGAGCTCCTGCATCTCAGCTTCATCTGATCTCAAAATGAGACTTTCTGTTCAAGGACTTCCATATTGTCTTGGGTTACAGAATGATGCTAATCAGCTGGTAGGTTAGGGTGAGCAATAGCAAATGGAATATGATCCCAATGTGTGCAAAATGATGTATTTTCAAGGTCAAATCAGAAGAAGAGAGAGACCTTTGTGTAAAGGTCTGCATCTCCCTAAGGATGACAATGCAAACCAAGAGGCTGGTGATGAAGAATCTCTTCTGCCATTGTAGAAGCTCTCACACATATTATCTGAGAAATATCCAATAGTGCATTCATCACCAGCCACCCCCCCCCCAAAAAAAAAAACCTGAACTTTTATACTATGGATTGAGCAATCTGATTTCTGTATTTTAACATTTCATATTGAATTTTTACATTTTACATAGTGACAATAAAGAATGGTTAATGAATTCTCAGATTAGATTAGGCTAAAATTAGGAATAAACAAGTCATAACTACTGGGGTGCTGAAGTGATTTGAGCTGGGGCCAAAAAGTGAATGTCAACAGCAATGTGGTGTGAAAAGTGAGATTAATTCACTTTGGTAGAAAAGAACAGAAAAGTGGAGTACTTTAAATTCGTGAGAAATTAGAAGTTGTTGACTTCAAAGGCATTTAGATAGCCTTGCATACAAATCATTGAAAATTAGGAAAACAGCTGTGAGCTTTCAATGCAAAAGGATTTGAACTCAAAAGCTGAGAATACTTGTTCTAATCATCTGGATTGATGAGACCACATCTGGAATATTGTGTATGAGATTTTCATCGTACCTAAGGAGTGATATACTTGCAATTAGGGGAGCACAACAAAGGTTCATCTGATTCATTCCATGGTGGTGGATTTACTGTTTGAGCAGAGATTAGGCAGGCTAGATCTAAACTGATTTTCAAAGAATGAAAGGTGATCTCTCCAGAGGCAGATCAGCAGATATTTAAGCAGGGAGGTATTTTTAAAAGCTCAGCAAAGGTATTTTGCAATGAGAAAGAAAGGTCCTACAGAAAAGATGGATCAACTGGGGCTAACTAAGGAAGTAAGGATACTATTAAATTGAAAGAAAAGGGCATAAAATACAAAGATTAGTGCTAGGGCAGAGAGTAATGAAAATTTAAGAAACCAACAAAGGATAATTACAAAAATTATAAAAAGAGAAAGAAGAGACTATGAAAGTGAGCTACCAAATGATATAAAATAGAGCTTCTACATGGGAAATGGAAGAGAATAACTGAAATAAACTTTGGTCCCTTATAGAATTAGACAGGGGAAAATAAGAAGAAATAGAGAAATGACAGAGATTCTGGGCAACATTCTCAGTCAATATTTAAATGAAAGACAATAAAAACATTCCATTATTAATAGCTAATTGAGGGACAATAGGAAGGGAGGAAGTTAAAATGAGAGAAAAATTGCAAGACACACAAATGAGTTAAACTTAATAAATCCTGTAGAGTTGATAACCTCTATTCCTGCATCTTAAGGGAAGAGAGGTAGAAACAATGGATTTACCAAGATCCTCTGAATTCTGGCAAGTGTAATGGGTTTGTGGTGAACTACTTGTGCCTGCCTGGTCACGCCCCCTGCTGACTGCTCCTGTGGCTCCTCCCACAGGCCCCTGTATAAAGGCGATCTGAGGCCTATGCTCGGCCTCAGTCTCCAGGACGTAGTATGATGGTCACTCACTTCTGGTTCCTTCTTCCAGTCAATAAAAGCCGATATCTCGCCTTACGTCTCAGAGTGAGTTATTGATGGTGCATCAATTTTATTGACTGGAAGTTTTAAAACATGGAAACTGTTTTACATCCGGAAAGGTTGCACTATCTTGCTGGCAAAAGGTTCACCTTGCTGACCGACCAGCGCTCGGTTGCGTTCCTGTTCAGCAACCAACAGCGGGGCAAAATCAAAAATGATAAGATTTTGCGGTGGAGAATAGAACTCTCCACCTACACCTATGATATCCTGTACCGGCCTGGCAGACTCAATGAACTCCCTGATGCCCTATCCCGGGGAACATGTGCTAGCACACAGCTCGACCAGCTGTACGTCCTTCATGCACAACTTTGCCATCCGGGGGTCACCGGATTTTACCATTTTGTTAAAGCTCAGAACCTGCCGTACTCCCTGGAGGACATCAGGACGATGACCAGGGACTGCCAAGTCTGTGCTGAGTGCAAACTTCACTCCTACCATCCTGACACGGCACAACTTGTCAAGGCCACCCGCCCTTTTGAGCGACTGAGTGTTGACTTTAAGGGCCCCCTTCCCTCCACTGACCGCAATGTCTATTTGCTCAATGTTATCGACGAGTACTCACGGTTCCCCTTTGCCATCCCCTGCCCCGACACCACTACCACGTCCGTCATAAAAGCCCTGCACCAGCTCTTCACTCTGTTCGGGTATCCCTGCTATATCCACAGTGATAGAGGGTCCTCCTTTATGAGTGACGAGCTGCGCCAGTACCTGCTAGCTAGGGGCATTGCTACTAGTCGGACCACGAGTTATAATCCCTGGGGTAATGGACAGGTGGAGCGGGAGAATGCCACGGTGTGGAAGGCCACACTTTTAGCCCTTAAGTCAAAAGGGTTGCCGGTCTCTCGATGGCAGGAGGTCCTCCCTGAGGCACTCCACTCTATCTGCTCTCTGTTATGTACGTCCACCAATGCCACCCCTCACGAATGCCTATTCTCTTTTCCCAGGAAGTCTGTCACTGGGACCACCCTACCAGTTTGGCTGATGTCCCCGGGGCCAGTGCTGCTCCGGAAACATGTGAGGAGCAATAAATACTCCCCGCTGGTCGAGAGAGTTCACCTTCTACATGCGAACCCCCAGTATGCCTACGTGGTCTTACCTGATGGGCGGGAGGACACGGTCTCCATCCACGACCTGGCACCCGCAGGTGCAGCAGACCACTACCCTGAAGACTCTCCAGTAACTATGAACCCTGCACCTGAGGTGACACCGTGCTCACCAGGCCCTACACAGACTCCTCACGACACTTATAGCTCACCAGGCCCTACACAGACTCCTCACGACACTTATATACCGGGCGTTTCGTACGCATTTATACCAGGCGCCTTGCACATGCATGAGGGATCACTGGCGCCTAGTGGGCTGGAACAAGCACAACCTCTGTCTCCTGTGCAATCACCAATGTCGCCGGCATCCGTGCAATCACAGCCGGTGCTATGTAGATCGCAGCGACAGATTCGACCACCTGATAGACTTGACTTGTAAGAAACTTCGCCACATGGGGACTCTTTTAAACAAAGGGGGGGTGAATGTGGTGAACTACATGTGCCTGTCTGGACACGCCCCCTGCTGACTGCTCCTTGGCTCCTTCCACAGGCCCCTGTATAAAGGCGATCTGAGGCCTATGCTCGGTCTCAGTCTCCAGGACGTAGTATGATGGTTCCTTCTTCCAGTCAATAAAAGCCGATATCTCGCCTTACTTATTGATGGTGCATCAGGGTCAAGTACAGAAAGGAAAGAGATAGCAGAAACCTTGACCTGTTAGCCAAATATCTACCATTGGAAAATGCTGGAATTTATTATCAAGGAGGAACTTAGAAATCATAAGAGAACCAGGCAGAGCCAGCATGCTTTTATGAGTAGGAAATCATGTTTGACAAATTTATTAGAGTTCTTTGAAGATGTAACAAACAGGTGCCACATAAAAGAGTCCAAGATAAGAGTATATAGGGTTGAGAATAACGTTTTGACATGGATAAAAAGGATTTGCTAAATAGCCGCAGGGATCTGTGCTGAGACCTCAATTATTTATAATCTATATTGATGAATTGGATGAAGAAACCAAAAATACTATAGCCAAATGTGGTGAGGATACAAAGGCAGGTGGGTTAACACATGTTGAGGAGAACTCAAAGAGCTTGTCAACGGTATACGTGAATGTGTGAGTGGGCAAAAAAATCAACAGATGGTATAAAGTAGGAGAAAATGTTATCCATTTTGGAAGGAAGAATGAAAATTCAAATTATTTAAGTGGGGTCAGACTACAAAATGTTGCAAAACTAACATCTAACACAAAAGGTTAACATGCAGTTCCAGCACATAACTAGGAAGGTTAATATTTGGCTTTTATTGCAATGGAGTAAAAATAGAAAGTGTTAGTTTCTTCACTGTTAAGTTCAGATTTGTTCTCCATATTTAAGAACTGATGTACCCGTAATGCTGGCAGTGAAAAGAGAGTACTCTAGATTGATCCCAAGGAGAAAGGGCATACCACATGATGATTGAGCAGTTTGGGCCTACACACATTAGGACTTACAAAAAATCTAAGAAGGTCTTAATGAAATATACATGAGTGAATGCTGAGAGAAAATTCCCTTTGAGATTATCTCAAATTAGAGGGCATAATTCTTCAGAATAAGAAGTTACTCATATAAAATGAAGATGAGGAGGAATTTCTTCTCAAAGGGTCATAAATTCCTGGAATTTCCCAGAGTGTAATGGAGGTGGAGTGCAAGGCAGGCATTAACAGTGAATTAAGTTACAAAGGTGTTGAGGGCACTCAGAGAGAGAAAGAAAATTATGTTGAGTCAAGATTGGTTCCGCCAACATCTTACTGACTATAGATCAGGCTCATTGACCCACCATTCCTGTTCTTGTGTTCTAATGAATGGCAGGATAATCTCACGAGGCTCACAGGATGTATCTCATAGCTGGGGTGTCCAGAACCAGGGGTTACTGGCTCAAAATAAGGAGGCAACCATACAAGACTTAAATGAGAATCGTAGGAATTCTCTAACTGAAGGGCACTGAAGTCTCAATCAGCTACAATATTTGTTAAAGAGAGCAATAGAGTTCAGGTATTTAGAAAATGAAGAGTGCAGGAAAGAGGCATGGAGGCTAAAGCTCAACAGTAGTCCTACTGAATGGGAAAGAGACCGGCCAGGACTGACTGCTGATCAGATTCAGCAAGAGTTTTCAGTGGAAAAACGTCCCACACTCTGAGGAACAATATCTTCAGAAAATCTGTTCTTACATAATTGTGAGACTCAGTTGGTCTGTCACTGACCGCCTGGCATGGTCACACAGAAAGCTTGTGGTTCATTATGATGCTATACTATTAGGTTTTTGTGGGTGATTTAAACTGAAGTGATAGTCAATTACACTCTCCATCTGTGGGAATACTGTAATTTTTGTAGAAACCATGTGCATTGCTTGCTGCTCCCTATGTAACCAGGAGGTGAGGTTATGTTTTCTTCAGTGAAAACCTTTCTCCATCTCTCTGATGTGATGATAGTTAGCATTTTGATTTTCTGTTGCTGATATCTCCATAACCAGCTTGGAATGGCTCTGCTGATAATATTTAGGACAACTGTGAGCTTTACAGCTGCAGTTAGAATTGTTCAAGTTGCATTTGTGACTACACATCTGTGTCACAACTATGGATTCAGCAGCGCAGTAGATACAGCAATTGCGCTTGTGAATTTACATGTGTCAGCTAATTATTATTTAATGGTGATAGTATTTAACTTCATACTTGTTGTCGTAGTGCTTGTTGAAACTTGGACAGAGCACAGCAATGCTTCACTGCCGGCTTGCTTTCGGCCTTCCCTCAGAAATTGGACCTTCGAGTCAACAGATTCTGAAGACTAGCAGTATTCATCTGTTTAGAGTTTCTTTTCAGCCACAGTTTAGGCTTCATTTCCCTTTTGAAAGTTTTAGTTAATGGCCCTATTTGGCCTAGCATTTATTGATTATTTTCCCTTTAACACTGTTCACATTAAAGTTTGTGAACTATCGACCTGTTCAGTGTCTCTCACTCCGCATGTGAGACATAGCTGAGCCTAGTAACATTCTGATCTCTGACTGACTGATCTCTGTTCCCATCTTCTTACAGGAGCAGTTTCTGAAGAGTTTCTCCTCAGTCAGATTAGTAATGGACATTTTCTCCCTGAAATATTCTCCTGACTGAAGTCTTCCCCTTCCTATACTTCTGATGGCCCTCTCTGCCTCCTCATCCCTTTTATGCTGACAGTCAAGCAGAGAATTGTCAACAATCTATTAGCAAACTGGAGGACTAAGCATGTAGAAGAGAAGGGTTAGATTGATCTTAAAGTAGGTTACAAGGTTGGCACAGCAGGTGCTGCCCTTACTGTGCTGTAATGTTCTATGTTCTATACCCCCCTGTGCCAACTTGGAGAGATAAATGATGACTGGAGATTCCTAGCACAATTCAACCACAGCACCCTCTGTGAATGTAACAGCATGCTACCTGCTCACTCCAATGGATAAACTTCAAAGTACTTAATTCAATCATTCATAAACTTGTACATCCTTAAGGATCATTTTAGATATTTCAGGTGGGGCCATAGAGTCACAGCATACAACAAGGAAACATACTCTTCACCCCAGCCCATTCATACTGACCAAGATGCCTATCCAAGCTAATACCATTTGCTCGCATTTGGCACAGATCCCAGATCTAAACCTTTTCAGTCTAAGTACCTATCCAAATACCTCTTCTACATTGTAATTGGCCGTGCCTCTGCAATTTTCCTCCTAATACCCCCACCTCCTGTGTGAAAATGTTTCCCCTCAGATCCCTTTTTAACTTTAACCTCTCATCTAAAATGTATGCTCTTTAGTTTTAAGGTTTGCTTCCCTCTGAAAAGACCATGTGCATTCACCCTATCTATGATTTTATATACCTCTATAAAGTCACCTTTCAGTCTCCTATATTCCAAGGATAAAAGTCCCGCCTATTTAGCCTATCCTTAAAACACAAGCCCTCCAGTCTCAGTAGCATTCTTGTGAATCTTCTGTATTTTTTTTTTACCAATTTGATGACATCCTTCCTATAGCTGGCCAACCAATACTCCAAACTATGGTCTCATCAATGACTTGTATAGTTGCAACATGATGTTCTAACTCCTGTTAGAACTCAATGCCCTTACCATTGAAGGCTAGCAACCATGGCCTATCTGACCATGTCTCCATTTTTAGGGAATTATTCACCTTTAGCTCTAGGTCTCTCTGTTCCACAACTCCCACCCAGGCCCTAATATTAACTGTTAAAGTGCTGGTATGATTTAACTTACTAAAATGCAACATTTCATACCCAAGTCCAAGTCAAATTCTATTTTCCATCCCTTGATAAATTTTTTTTATTTCATCTAGATCCGTTTACTGCCTACTACACCACCAGTTTTAGTGTCATCCACAAATTTATTAACAGTGCCAACAATGTTCTCATTCAGATTGTTAATACACTGCAGGTGACAAACAACAGTGGATCAAGCACCATTCCCTGCACCACACCATCGAACACAAGCTCCAATTTGAAAAACAACCCTGCACTACCACCTTCTATCTTCTACACCATGCCAATTTTGTACTGAATTGACTTGCTCATCCTGTTTCCTATGTGATCTAATCTCTTCCTGACTGAAGTTCCATGTAGGACCTTGTCAAAGGGTCAAATCCTTTCTGCTCTATGATCAATACATGACATCAACAAAAGTCATGGGGCCCAATTTGGCATAGTTAAGCTTCAAATCGGCCATGTAGAATAATTAACATCATCTACATCCCAACCTGCAATGTGCAGAACTCATCGTCTGCTGTGATATTCAATTTGTTTAAGTATGCAACATTGCTCTAACAATGGGCACTCAGACTGAAACAAATCAGCACTCATAACATTCAGGAAAACTTCAAACAAGCCTATCTCACTGCCACCAAGTATAATTCAAACTGCTTACCGTAAAGAAAACTCTATGGGACAAAGGCCTATAGATAACCATAAGAACATAAAATATAGGAGCAAAATTCGGCCATTTTGTCCACTGAGTCTGCTCCACCATTTCATCATGGAAGATCCATTTTCCCTTTCAACCCCATTTTTCCTGTCTTCTCTCTGTAACCTTTCAAGCCCTGACTAATCAAGAACCTATCGACCTCTGCCTTCAAAACACCCAATGACCTGTCCTCTACAGCCACCTATGACCTATTCCACAGACTCACCAGCCTCTGGCTAAAGAAATTCCTCCTCATCATCATTCTAAATGGACATCACTGTATTCTGAGGTTGTCCCCTCTGGTCCCAGAATCCACAACTATAGGAAACATCCTCTGCACATCTACTCTATCTAGGACCTTCAACATTTGATAGGTTTCAATGAGACACCCCTCATTCTTGTAAATTCATCTGAGCAGAGGCCCAAAGTAATCAAACACTCCTCATACATTAACCTTTCCATTTCCAAAATAATTTGCATGAACCTGCTCTGAACCCCCTCCAAAGTCAGCGCATCCTTTCTTAGATAAGGGACCCAAAACTGCTCACAATACTCCAAGTGTGGCCTCTTCTATGTCTTATAAAGCCTCAGCAATACACCCTTGCTTTCATATTCTAGTCCTCTCAAAATCAATGCTAAAATTGCATTTGCTTTTCTCAACACCAACTCAACCTGCAAATTAACCTAAAGGGAACCCTACATGAGGACTCACAAGCCCCATTGCACCTCCAATTTTTGAATTTTCTGCCTGTTTGGAAAATAGTCTACACTTTTGTTCCACTACCAAAGTGCTTGGCCATACACTTCCTGACACTGTTTTCCATCTGCTACTACTTTGCACATTCTTCTAATCTGTCTAAGTCCTTCTGTAGCCTCTCTGCTTCCTCAACACTACCTGCCACTCCACTTCTCTTTGCATTGACAGTAAATTTGGCCACAAAGCCATCACCTTCTATCATCCAAGTTATTAATAACGTAATAAGAAGTGGTCCCAACACTGACCCCGGCAAAACATCTCCAGTGACCGGCAGCCAACCAGAAAAGGCTCCCTTTATTCCCAGTCTTTGCCTCCTGCCAATTTTCTACCTATGCTAGCATATTTCCTGTAATACCATGGGCTCTTATCTCATAAGCAGCACCTGAAAATCCAAGTACACAAGATCTACTGATTCTCATTTGTCTATCCTCCTTATTTCTGCCTCAAAGAATTCCAACAGATTTGACAAGCAAGTTTATTCCTCAAGGAAACCATATTGACTATGGCCTATTTTATCCTGTGCCTCCAAGTACACTGAGATCTCATCCTTAACAATCGAGTCCAACATTTGCCCATCCTCTGAGGTCAGGCTAAATGGCCTATAATTTCCTTTCTTCTGTCTCCATCCCATCTTGAATAGTGAAGAGACATTTGCAGTTTACCATTCCTCAGGAACCATGCCAGAATCTAGTTATTCTGGAAAGATCATTGGTATGCCTCCACAATCTCTTCAGCTACCTCTGTCAGAAACATTGAGCATAGTCCATCTGGTCCAGGTGACTTATCCACCTTCAGACTTTTCAGCTTCCCAAGCACATTCTTCTTACTAACTGCAACTGTATTCACATCTGCTCCCTGACACTCTTGAACTTACAGCATACTGTTAGTGTCTTCCACAGTGAAATAAGATGCAAAATACTTATTCAGTTTGTCCACCATTTCTTTGTCCCCCATTACTACTTCTTCAGTGTCACTTTCCAGTGGTCTGATGTCTACTCTTGCATCCCTTTTATTTTTTATATATCTAAAAAAACCTTTTGGTATCCTATTTTAGGCTAGCTTACCCTCATATTTCATATTTTTCCTCCTTATGGATTTTTTGTAGTTGTCTTCTGGTGGTTTTTAAAACCTTCCCAATTCTCTAACTTCTCACTAATTTTTGCTCTATTATATGCCCTCTCTTTAGCTTTTACCTATACTTCATTTTTTGAGTTCCCTTGTCAGCCACGGTTGTGTCATCCTACCTTTAGAATATTTCTTCTTCTTTGGGATATATCTATCTTGTGCCTTCCAAATTTCTCTCTGATACTCCTGGCATTGTAGTTCTGCCATCATCCCTGCTAGTGTCCCCTTCCAATCAACTTTGGCCAGCTCCTATCTCATGCTTCTGCAATCCCCTTTACTCCACTGTAATGCTGATACATCTGAGCTTAGCTTCTCCCTCTCAAATTGTAGGGTGAAGTCTATCATATTATCATCACAGTCTCTTAAAGGTTCCTTTACCTTAAGCTCCCTAATCAAAACTGTTTTATTACACAACACCCAATCCAGAATAACTGATCCCCTAGTGGGCTCAACCACAAGCTGCTCTAAAAAGCCATCTCGTAGGCATTCTACAAATTCTTTTTCTTGAGATCAAGCACCAACCTGATTTTGTTCCAACGTACCTGAATTTTGAAACCCACATTGCCCTTTGACAACACCATTTGGTTTCAACACAAATACACTATTACAGAAATTGAGTTCCTTTTGACTAAATCCAGTTGCTTTGAATGATTCTGTGTCCTTATCCTCTTAACCTTCTGGTTAAAGTACTTCAAAGAGCTGATATTGGATTGATCTAAAATGGGAAGGTTACAGTTAGATGATCTTCTGACTCACAATATGTGCTTGTTTTGTTGTCAGATCTTCTGGAATATATAGCCCTGTTCACTGAGAAACCAATCATATATCAAGAATTTTGCACTTTTACTTATGCAGACACCTGGGGAAATAATTGCATCAGGAAACCTGTCAAAGAAAAAGTCAAGTACTTCTCCATTTTGATTCCCCTGTTATGAGACAGGTAACAGAAGGTAATGTCACTCTTACTGCTTTAGCTGATAGTCTTGGATCGAATACAAGCCTCAGTTATCAAGATTGCATCTTTCTACTGCCAACTATTTCCTTGGGAATACCAGACTGATACATTGAACATCTTTGGGCATCATTATGACTTTAACACTTGGTCTCTTACAGGTGGCTTAAATACAATGCTGGCAGCTGAATGGAGGGAAAATAAGCTGAACAAAATCAATTTGAGTTTTCCAATATCCAAGTAATACTATACTTGTTGCAGTATTAATAATAATTAAATCAATGTTTGGACAGTGCCTTTAAGGTATAAAAGTGCCTGCCCATTTCAGAATAGGAGGGTTTGGGGGGTAAAAGAAGTTTACATCCAGGAGAAAGTAAAAAATAAATACTGTTATGAATTAGTCCAACATTGATGTTGTTACAGTTAAGTATGAGAGAAAATGGGACAGTATGGTTGAGATGGGATTAACACAGTTTTAATTGGATTGACAGAGCTCATAATAACAAGGCTGGACTTCAAATGAACAACACAGAAAAAATGAAGTCACCATCATTTACACAGAACTGCTGGTCTTAGTTTGGTGCTGCTTGCTTTGATTTTAAATTTGTTGAATATTCTAATTCTCTTGACTTATTAGAAAAGCCTGAATAGCATCTATTTAGTCTGCATTTTCAAGGATCTATATACCATCAATTCCAACTCTCATAATATCTTTCATGATATTGGTATTTTCAGGTAGGCTTGTAGCCTAAGGGGTATCTGCTCCTGAGAAGTCCTCCTGTGCCAGGAGAGTGGCAGAGTACAATGAATGAGAACACTGGGATCAAAGTACCTCTGTGGCTTCATTCTTACTTGCAGACTGAAGTAAGTCCATATATGCTCAATTAACTCCAAAAAGAAAGTTCCAGAAAACTGTTTCAATTTCAATGATCATAACTCAGATATCCAGTTGACCTTAAGACTTTGAACCCTTGCACTTATACTGTGCTTCTTATTTCACAACTTATTTTCTTTGTATTTATATGGGTGAAGGTAAAGATGACACACACTGGACTGCAAAATCATTTCATTTATCATAATTAAATTTGATACATGAGACTCAGCAGGTGAGTAATACAAATTACAAAAATGATACCCTTTCCATTTATGTCATTTTGAGACTCCACTCATAGTCTCGAAATAACCCAAACACTCTAAAACCAAATGGCAACATTTGAAGTGTTGTCATCGTTGCAATAGAACAAATATAGCAACCAAATTTTGGACACCAAATAACTAATGTTAGTAATATTGATATTGTTTATGAGTAAGTAATTATAAATTTACCTTTAAGGTGAAAATTGAACTGATATGGTGATCTGAATCTTCTGGGAAATGCTGGCCAAGCTGGGACTATATACCAGCATTTCTCTTTGTAAGTGTCACACAGTTTGGGAAACTGACAGAAATGCATAAATCCCATGCTTGCCACAACACTTTGTCAATAATTCCCCAACCATGTTCTGACATCAGACTTTTCCTGGAGTCCACAGGTAGAGAACAAACTTTTTCAAAAATAATACAGTACTGGGGAAACATTATTCATGCAGGCACAACAAGTCCATTCATTTAAAATATGAAAGTCCTAGGTGTATCTAAACCAATTTATATATTTTACATAATTGAACTTGTTTAATGTTCTCAATTGTTTGAAAGTTTTTATGTTTTTTGAGTTTGATTTTTTTACCCAATTGTGTTTCAAATTTACATTGATTTTTGACAGGATTTTTATGTTTGTAAGAAAGATATTCAGGAATATTTGAAGTTTTTTATAGGTTTCATAATATTCCAAAGTTGTCAAAATCTCTGCTGGTGTTTTAGGGACAGAGCTTGATCCAGCTCACCCAGGTGATGGCATTAATAAGAGGCAAGGCACCAATGCTATGCAGAAGCCTTGTAGGCTTGGAGAAGCAAATGTCAATATTATTACATGCTCAAATGGATTATCCACATTCATCGCATAGGTTGAGAGAAACAAGAAAACTTGGCAAAAAAAATCTGGCCAGATTCCTCATGGAATCTACCATGACTTTGATATTATGTAATTTTTTTATGATGGAGGCTGATCCTGCATGACAGGTAGGAAGTCTACCCTCCTAATGGCTAATTATGTATGTGCACAATCTGAGCACAAGATACAACAGCATCCTAAACACTTAGCACAAGATGTACAATCCATAATAATGTTAATTAAAATAAATGTGTGAAAATGGAATATCTTTCTATAGAAATAAAAGAGTGAATTGAGTTTTGTTTAAATCAGAGCAGTTTAAACCTCACTGCACCTTTTAATAGTTGGAAGTTATTCCAGAAAACTTTATAACAGTTATCTTCATTGCATGTTTCTTATTTAATATCATAAAATACATTGAACCCAAGTTTAGCAAGCATAACATTAATTAAACAAGTTCCTTTTTGGCAACTGAGTTATTTTTGTCATCAGTCCCAGATAGATGACATTTATACAAAGTAAAAGTACAGTTTATACGAAGCAAGTAAAGAGTGGTGATAGTAGCTGTTACAATATTGCAGCAGGATTATTTTCATCAGACCTTGTAATCTAATTCACTCAGTGGATTCATTAAACAGCACCAGTTCTGCCAACTAACCACAGAGGAAATAAACCTAATAACTGAAGATGGAGGAAAGCCTTGGATATGGCAGACTCCTTCAGGGGCTTTTAATCCTGGCATGAATTTTATGTTTCAGATACTGTTCCTGCCTCAGAACTGTATGCTTTCCTAATATAGAAATTTCTCTCTGATTCCCTTAAAGATCCTTTGCTAAAAACAGGTCAAATTAGTGTTACAAAAATATTATCTTTAGAGCTTTACATCTGATACTTAGCACTAATTGTCTTGCACTGTTAAATAAGCTCATGCCTAACAGGGAATGGAAAAAAGTTATAACCTCATATTAGTCATTCAGTGGATAAAAAAAAGGCACATGAATGTACCACACAGAAGTATGCATGGTAAGGACCAGTATCTACCCTATATTCCAAGACTGGACTAGTAGCATTGTAGGTTACAACACTTTGAGGGGATGTGGAATTATCTTTTAAAATACAATGAGGATTTCTGTTTACATTGCTGATTCAGACAGCAACACTTTGGTGAAAAAAACAACTTCAATTCTTCCCTTATCCTTCTGCTAATTATTTTAGTGATTGTTTTTAAAACATAAGATGTGTCCTTCATTCTTTTTGTCTCTGGGTTACCTCTTAATGTATCTTTTAAGTTTCTTATATTCAGAATACTGAGTGATGTTACCTATTGTTTCAGATGTACATTTATGCACTTATGAAAACTTCTCTCAATTGTGGGTAAAACACCATTGGCTCCACGGTGTCTATTCTAATCATGGACACTTCCTCATAACTGAACACTGAGTATCTTTGAGGTAATAAACAGGGAAGTGGACGCAAAATTCATCTGCAACATTACTCATATGAAAAACAAAATTTTCATGAGTCAAATAGGTTTTATTTGTTACGCCCGTGGCCCCCTCCTTTTTGAGAATCACAAGATCACTATTGAGTCAGTTCAGGAGACCCAGGAAATGAGAGAAAGACATGCAGAATCCACAAAGAGTTTGGAATGTGTGCTGGCCTCCGAAAGGCGGAACCATTGATATCGGCTATTGTCTCTTGGAGATGGGATTGTGTATTGAATACTGTACGATGCATCGAAGCCCCCCAGGCAATGAACCGAGGGGGGGGGGTTGGTGGAGGGATTGCATCATCCCAACCTGATTGACATCTGAGACCCTGTGAGTCAGGATAAAAGAGGGTCTGGGGAACAGACCAGAAGAAACGCTAGCGATCCCGTAATAGCAAAAGCCGGTGGGAAGGCCACGTGCGTCCATTTCCATTTGCCCCGGAATCGGTGGGCCTTTACCACGGAAGAACAGTTTTTAGCTAACAACAGGGAAATCAACTCCCAACGACTCTCGAAGGATTGACATCATAAAAGGAATGGGCAAGTTTTAACCCATCTTTCTCTCCAACCAAAAAGCTGCAGCTTGAATGAACTAAAGTGACTTTTATATTTCCATCGGACAATACATTATCCCCTAGACAACGATAGAGCTATTCCTTATCGATTATTATTATACCCGCGCTTTTAGATTTAGTACTGACGACGTATATTATCTGTATGTTTGCATTGATATTATTTTTGTGTATTTTTATCAATAAATACTGTTAAAAATAGTACCATCAGGCTTCAAAGGATCTCTCTATCTTTGCTGGTAAGTGACCCAGTTATGGGGTACGTAACAATTGGGGTTCTCGTCTGGGATTTGACACCAAATTGGGAGGCCAGTAAATTGGGCTTGTAAGTCCAAACTTGGATCTGGTTACGCGGGTAGCCAGACGGGAAACCAGCAAAGATGGACGTGGGTGAATTTATAGAAAATCCGACTCTGGAGGCACTAGAGGCGGCCACCAAATTGGACTTGATAAATTTGGCGAAGGGGTTAAACCTCGCAGAGGTGAGGTTGTCAATGAAAAAGCGGGAGGTGCGAAGGGCAATAACTCAGTATTATATTGGGAGGAATGTGTTTGCAGCTGAGGTATTGGAAAATATCCCTGAAAAGGTACCAGCTAGTGGGACGGCTCAGTTAGAGTTGGTGAAATTAAGGTTGGAACATGCAATTAAGTTAAAGCAGCTGGAAGCAGCTGAGAAGGAGAATGAAAGGACTGAGAGAGAAAGGGAGCATGCGCTCCAGCTAAAGGAGTTAGAGGTGAAACGGGAGCAGGAAAGAGCTGAGAAGGAGAGGGAAAGAGCTGAGAAGGAGAAAGAAAGGGCCAAGAGAGAAAGGGAGCATGCGCTCCAGCTAAAGGAGTTAGAGGTGAAACGGGAGCAGGAAAGAGCTGAGAAACAAAGAGAACACGAAATTCAGTTAAAACAGCTGGAAGCAGCTGTAAAAAGAGAAGGAAAGGGCCGAGAAGGAGAGGGAGACAGAGAAACAGAGGAAACATGACTTGGAGATGGAGAAGTTAAGGCAAGAGCAACGATTTCAGGGGTCAGACCGAGAGGAGTGGTTTAATGTTAGTCGGGAGTTGAGGTTAGTACCTCCGTTCGAGGAGACGGATGTTGATAGTTATTTCTTGCTTTTTGAAAAGGTGGCAGTGAATCAGAAGTGGCCCAGAGATCAGTGGGTGGCGTTGTTACAAAGTGTGTTAAAAGGGAAGGCACAGCGGGCATATATGGTGTTATCCATGGAGGAGAGAGAGGAGGAGAGTTATGACAAAGTAAAGGCAGCCATTCTCCGGAGTTATGAGTTAGTACCTGAAGCGTATAGACAAAAGTTCAGAAATTTAAAGAAAGGGTGGAATCAGACGTATACCGAGTTTGCCTATGAGAAGGGTGTGCTCTTGGACCGTTGATGCACAGCAGAGATAGTGGAAGAAATAGTGGAAGAGGATTATTGGTGTCTCAGGGAGTTAATTCTGATTGAGAAATTTAAAGGTTGTGTTTCGGAGGATATCCGGATGTATTTGAATGAGAAGCCGAATAAGTCCATCTCAGAATTTGCTAGGTTCGCAGATGAATATGCCCTAACCCACAAGACAAAGTTTTCCTTGAATAAAAGTTCTTAGAGAGACCGTGGGAAAGATCGAGAAAGCCCGCCAACTGAGGCAGAGGTCCAGCCAGGAGCTGGTGGTAAGATTGAGGGGGAAAAGCAAGACGGCAAGAGATTTCTGGGCTTGACCTGTTTTAATTGTGGAAAGGGGAGGCATATTGCATCTTGGTGCCTTGCTCCGAGGAAAGAGACAGGAAAAGGGAAAGCAGCAGTCCCTATCGGATGTGCCATGGTAATCAGTAAATCGACAAGAGAGCCCCGGGTAGACAGAGTACGAGAAGGGTCTGAGACTTGTATGTCAAATGGAACCGTGTCTGTAAGGGAGGTAGACACCCCAGTTCCAGTACAGATCTGGAGAGACACAGGGGCTGAACTATCATTGATCAGCAGTAAGGTACTAGATTTTGGTCACAAGACGGGAATGGTAGCTGTGAAAGGAATAGACAAAGGGACGGAAATAGTGCCCTTGCATAGGGTCATTATGAATTGTGAGCTAGTCTCTGGACCAGTTGAAATGGGGGTGTGATCAGAATTCCCGAGAACTGACGCGGACGTCCTTCTGGGTAATTATTTAGCCGGTGGTAAGGTTTGGGCAGCAATGACGCTGACAAAACAGCCTGTGAGTGTTGAGGCTCCGCCCCTAGATTCCCAGATCTATCCCGCATGTGGGGTCACTCGCAGCATGTCGAGAAAGGCAGCTGAGACACAGAGCAGTTTAAATCAGGTCAGTATCGATTTGGCCGAGACGTTCTTACCGACCCTGTACCACGAGGGTTTAGAGGGTGGTAAAACGAAGAGTAGTAAAGTGAAAGAGAGTAAGGGAGAGGAGGTAGACCTGCCCTTAGTGAGGAGAAAAGTTCTAGAGGCAGGAGATAAAGATGAGAAACAGATAGAGCTGTTAAAAGGTCCAGAGTTGGACATGGATGATCTGTCTGGTTTGGCAAAACTGTTTGAAGAAGTTGAAAATTCTAAAGGTGTTCCCGATAATGAAATGAGGGCAGTCCTAGATGAAAAGGGTACCCTTACCTTGAAAAAGTCTGCTGGGTTGGCAGATGAGGTTGTTTCAGCCTGCGGGGTTGAGTTTACTCCGGAAGGGAGTTGCCCAGAGAGTAGCTGGGAGAATCAGGGGAATTTAGAATTTGGACGTGTATGGGTATTGAAAGCCTGGAAGAGGCAAATGTCCCGTTTGAGTGTGCCCAAGATGTGGATGCACGTGGTACTGAACCTAGTAATGGAGCTCAGAAAAAGTCTGAGGTATTTGATTCAGTTGAAAAGGAAGGCAGTCCTTGTGGGTCAGATAGACTTGGTTCAGTGAAGAAAGGGTTAACCTTGGTAATAGTGGGAAGTGAGAGTTCCCAGGTGTTTATGCTTGAAGGTGTGTTAAAAGATAATGCGGAGATCAAAAGTGGGGAGATGAATATTATTACTGAAGGAAAAGGGAAATATGTAGTTCCCAAATCGAATGAAAAAAATTTAAAGGCTGGATTAATATCAAAGGCAGCAACCAGGCTCCAGTCATTTCAATGGCGTGGTACCACAAAGCCTACGGATCACTTACAGGTTGAGTTGGAAGATGATGGGGCCCCCCATGCTATTGTTATTCCAGAGTGTGGTGTGGAAAGGCAGAATTTGAAATGCTGCTTGAACAAAGAGTTCGAACTGAAAACTAATAGCCTGAAGGGTCCTGAAGAGAAAACTAGCAACTTGCGTAAAATTAAAGAATTGGGTGGAAATTCAGAAGATGATCTAAGTTTGGGACACAATGTTGATAAAATAACTCCTATGGAAGAAGCGGGCGAAAGTCTATTTTGACAGGGTACCCAAGCTCCCCACGTGGGAATTAACCGGAAAAGAGACGAGGTTTAATGGGGATGCCATTTTTAAATAACAAAAGCCGGTTTTACGAGATTTCGACAAAGCATGTGAATAATAAAGACAACCCCATGGAAGCCTGCCTGTTAGTTTGAAAGCAACATAAAGATTAGTATTTGCATGAACTTTTGTAGTATACCCGTAAGCTAAGATCACAACTCTTTAGTTTTTTGTTTGCTGAAGGAAAGAAATAAAAATAGGTGATTATTAAATTGAAGTCTGATGCTACAAGACTTTAGTAAGGTACAAGATGTTAAGATATTAAAGGAAGTGACACTGTAATCGTTAACTGTTTAGATGCTGAATTGAATGTATACCTGTATTACTGTAGAAAAAACTTTTATGTTAGATTCTAAAATCCTGCAAGACTCAGTATTACTCCATTTTTATTGATGGTAAAAACGCGTTGAAGAAAGGGGGTGTTATGCCCGTGGCCCCCTCCTTTTTGAGAATCGCAGGATCGCTATTGATTCGAGTCAGGAGACCCAGGAAATGAGAGAAAGACATTCAGAATCCACAAAGAGTTTGGAATGTGTCCTGGCCTCCGAAAGGCGGAACCATTGATAACGGCTATTGTCTCTTGGAGATGGGATTGTGTATTGAATACTGTACGATGCATCGAAGCCCCCCCAGGCAATGAACCGAGGGGGGGTTGGTGGAGGGATTGCATCATCCCAACCTGATTGACATCTGAGACTCTGTGAGTCAGGATAAAAGAAGGTCCAGGGAACAGCCTCTTCAGACGCACCAGAAGAAATGCTAGCGATCCCGTAATATCAAAAGCCAGTGGGAAGGCCACGTTCGTCCGTTTCCATTTGCCCCGGAATCGGTGGGCCTTTACCACGGAAGAACGGTTTTTAGCTAACAACGGGGAAATCAACTCCCAACGACTCTCGAAGGATTGACATCATAAAAGGAATGGGCAAGTTAAACCTCCGTCTTTCTCTCCAAACAAAAAGCTGCAGCTTGAATAAACTAAAGTGACTTTTATATTTCCATCAGACAATACATTATCCCCTAGACAACGATAGAGCTATTCCTTATCGATTATTAACATACCCGCGCTTTTAGATTTAGTATTGACAACGTATATTATCTGTATGTTTGCATTGATATTATTTTTGTGTATTTTTATCAATAAATACTGTTAAAAATAGTACCATCAGACTTCAACGGACCTCTCTATCTTTGCTGGTAAGTGACCCAGTTACGGGGTATGTAACATAGTAATCCTGTTTCCTTAGCTACTAAACGGAACTGTGCTGAAGAACCAACAGTCAAACTGCACTCTTCCTTTGTCCTTATTGAGATCTGTGAATCTTGTGACCTCAAAAATAACTTTATAATACTCTGGGTCTGCTCAATCCTCACTTATCACAGATTTAGAGTTGTGCAGTACAGCAGCAGGTACTTCGGCCCATCATTTTCATGCTGATGACCAGCAAGACCCAGCTATACTGATCTCATTTACCAACCTTCTGTGTCTTGATGATTCAAGTGCTCTCTATGTTATGACAGCTTTGTCCATAGAAGTGAGAATCATTCAGCTTCACAGACTGATGATCATTCTGCAGGCACCTACTGTTCTCTGCCACATATAGACCCATACAAGTGCAAAACAATCCCATTCAGCCAATTATATCCTGTGTAGGCCTTATGTGTTATTACTCTTCATGCTTCTCCCCCATTGCACACTCTCCTCTGCTTAATAAGATTCAAATGGTTGAACTTTGTCCACTTAACACGACCATTTTTCTGTTCCTTTGTGATTTTATAAATCTAACAAGTACAACCAACCAAGAACCTGGCTGATAAAATACTAGCAATATAAGAAGACTCCATATTACTGTATCTAACATTCATATCTACCAGCTCAGAAATGCCACTTCATGAGTATTGTTGTTAAGGGACAGGATCTACATGTGATGAGTTCTAGGACCAATGCACCATCAAGATATTTTAACATGTTTCACCAATTTATTTTTTGTGATTTTTGTTTGATTGGCAATTTAATGCCAATTGCATAAAAATCACTTGGAATTTGTACAGGGGATTCACCTTTACAAAAATTGGGTTGAGATTGTACAATTTAGCATAATCACCTACTGAACAGAGAAAATAAAATTAGTTCCATCATCCAGGCTCAATGTAAGCTCTATGTTCAGAACCAAAACCATTATGATCATATCTACTATATCCCTAAATCACACATATCACAGAATGGTTACTCCATGGAAGGAGGCTGTTTAGCCCGTCAAGCGTTATTTAGATCTATGCAATAAAATCCAGCCAGCTCCCTTCCTCCGCTTTGACCAATAATCCTTTAAATTGTTTCAAATCTTATATTTATCCAACTACATTTGAATCTGTCTTCACTCTGACCCCTGATAGTACATTTCAGACCTTAACCACTTGCTGTGAAAAAAGCAACTATTCCTTGCGTCATTCTTGGCAAATCAATCCTGAATTTTGATTTCCTCACCAATGGAAACTATTTATCTTTATCTGCTCTGTCTACACTCTACATGTTTTAAAAGAACCTTAATTAGAATTCATTGCAAGTAGAACAAACCCAGCTTCTCCAATCTATTCACGTATCTAGAATCCCCAATTACTGGAATCATTTTAGTCAAGCTCTGGGAAAACCCACTTCCACTTCAGTATTCAGAACTGACATAGAAAGATACAATTCCTGAATCATTCATACATCAGAACTGAATCAAGGTTCCAGAATAAGATGGCCTCAGAACTCTACTGATGCACCTGCCTGGTCCTTTTTGTCTGTCTGGCATTCACCCCCTTCTACTTTGCTTGATCTCTCTTTATTTATGGAGAGACTACCTTCTGCAACATGCTATCCATGAAACCTGACAATGGACTGCAGTGATGTGGGCATGGTATTAGCAATGCCATGCATAAATGAAAAATAACATCCTTACTTTTGTATTTTGTTTTCCTCGCAATCAATTATACCATTCAATTAACGTTCTTAATTAATCACTGCAGAAATTACATTGTTTCTTCTTGATTGTACAGCATTCAGCTCCATTCATAAGTCCTGAGATTATGGTGCTATCCTGTCCCATAGCAACACCTAGGTTTGGTCATATACTTAGCAAATAACATTTGTGCTTCACAACTGCAAGTTCTGATCATCTTGAAGAGGAAAGAATTTAACCATATCCTCTTGGCCTTCAATGGCATTATCTCGATTCTTAGTTGATCACCATAGACCAAAAAAATCAACTGCACCAGCTGCATAAGTGAAACTGCTACTCAGGGAAATGGAAATTCTGCTGCAAGCAAGCACATCTCAATCCTTCCCAAATCCTCACTAGCTCCTATCAGGCATAAATTAGAAGTATCATGGAATACTTATAACTTGCTTGAATGGCTGAAACTAAACCAAACAGTGTACTAAATATTACCAGACTTCCTTTTCTTGTACATATTGGCATTTTTGATTGGCACTTCACCTTCCTGACTAAATAGCTAATTTACTATGTGACAAGAATAATTAGCACTTTAGTAATTCAGCAAAATTCCCTTTCCAGCATATAACATATAACAATTACAGCATGGAAACAGGCCATCTCGGACCTTCTAGTCCGGGCCGACGCTTACACTCACCTAGTCCCACTGACCCGCACTCAGCCCATAACCCTCCATTCCTTTCCTGTCCATAGACCTATCCAATTTTACTTTAAATGACAATACCGAACCTGCCTCTACCACTTCTACTGGAAGCTCATTCCACACAGCTACCACTCTCTGTGTAAAGAAATTCCCTCTCGTGTTACCCTTAAACTTTTGCCCCCCAACTCACAAATCATGTCCTCTTGTTTGAATCTCCCCTACTCTCAATAGAAAAAGCCTATCCACGTCATCTCAATCTATCTCCCTCATTATTTTAAATACCTCTATCAAGTCCCCCTCAACCTTATGTGCTCCAAAGAATAAAGACTTAACTTGTTCAGCCTTTCCCTGTAACTTAGGTGCTGAAACCCAGGTAACATTCTAGTAAATCTTCTCTGTACTCTCTCTATTTTGTTGAAATCTTTCTTATAATTCGGTGACCAGAACTGTACACAATACTCCAAATTTGGCCTTACCAATGCCTTGTACAATTTTAACATTACATCCCAACTCCTATACTCAATGCTCTGATTTATAAGGGCCTGCATACCAAAAGTTCTCTTCACCACCCAATGAACATGAGATTCCACCTTCAGGGAACGATGCACCATTATTCCTAGATCACTCTGTTCTACTGCATTCTTCAATGCCCTACCATTTACGATGTATGTTCTTTTTGGATTATTCCCACCAAAATGTAGCACCTCACACTTATCAGCATTAAACTCCATCTGCCATTGTTCAGCCCACTCTTCTAACTGGCCTAAATCTCTCTGCAAGCTTTGAAAACCTACTTCATTATCCATAATGCCACCTACCTGAGTAACATCTGCATACCTACTAATCCAATTTACCACCCCATCATCCGGATCATTAATGTTTCTGACAAACAACATTGGACCCAGTACAGATCCCTGAGGCACACCACTAGTCACTGGCCTCCAACCTGACAAACAGTTATCCACCACTACTCTCTGGCATCTCCCATCCAGCCACTGTTGAATCCATTTTACTACTTCAATATTAATACCTAACGATTGAACCTTCCTAACTAACCTTCCGTGCGGAACCTTGTCAAAGACCTTACTGAAGTCCATATAGACAACATCCACTGCTTTACCCTCGTCAACTTTCCTCGAAACCTCTTCAAAAAATTCAATAAGATTTGTCAAACATGACCTTCCACGCACAAATCCATGCTGACTATTCCTAATCTATCCCTGTCTATCCAGATAATTATATATACCATCTCTAAGAATACTTTCCATTAATTTACCCACCACTGACGTCAAACTGACAGGCCTATAATTGCTAGGTTTACTCTTAGAACCCTTTTTAAACAATGGAACCACATGAGCAATATGCCAATCCTCTGGCACCATCCCCATTTCTAATGACATTTGAAATATTTCTTTCAGAGCCCCTGCTATTTCTACACCAACCCCCCTCAAGGTCCCAGGGAATATCCTGTCAGGATCCGGAGATTCATCCACTTTTATATTCCTTAAAAGCACCAGTACTTCCTCCTCTTTAATTGTCATAGTTTCCATAACTTCCCTACTTGTTTCCCTTACCTTACACAATTCAATATTCTTTTCCTTAGTGAATACCGAAGCAAAGAAATTGTTCAATCTCCCAAAGGCTCAACAAATAAGGAAACATGTGGGTGATGGTTGAGAAGACATTCACGTCAAAATTGTCCTCCACAAAAAGGATATAAAAACATTGGACAAGGCACAGAAGGATTTATAATGACGGACCCAGAAGTGAAAGGACACATCTACCTAGAAAGCTAAAGAAGTCTGGATTCTTTCCCTGAAAAAAAATAAACACTAGGAGTGACGATGACATTAAAATAATACAATAAATTGCTCAGATAAAAGCTAAGGACCACAATACACTCATCCATAAAAACAGTGTGAAAATCAGGCAAAACCCCTATTTCAATGAATGTTTGGCTTCAAAACTTAAAGTTAAATGATTAATTGTGAAATTTGCTATAAATAAGCTCGAAAATGAACAAAAAAGTAATTAATGCAAAAGTATACTTATGGGAGGATTAAATTAATTGAGAGAAAGTATGTGTGGAGTGTAACACAAGCATAGAGTTGCTGGTCCAACAGCTAGTTCTGTACAATAAAGCTCCAAGTAAGCTTGCATATCTTCCGAAATTGAGATGTGCTGCCATTGCTTCATGTCATAACCTTAGAAATAATTCTTTCAAGCAAAATTGCAACTTAGAGCAAGTTAAAGTTCAATTCCAAGTTTAATTATCATTCAACCATACATTTATACAGCATTCCTCTGGGCTAAGGTGCAAAACACATTACCAACAGCATACTGCACGAAGCACACAGCACAAATAGCACATATTGTTACAATTTCAGAAAGACATATAGTCCCAAAAAATAATATAGCTGAAGTCCCTGAATGGCCTGACTGTAGAATTGATGGTAAGTATTCCCACTGAATGAACTCTGGAAAGCATCACCAACGAACACCAGAGTTCAGTACTGATAGGAGTGGCTGGCCCTCTAACCACCAAGTACAGATTCCAGCATGCCCCACCTTGCAGCATCCATCAATACTTTTTCCAAGTACAATGAGGAATGGTCAAATAATATGTATGTTAATCAGCAATAACTAACTCATGAACGAGTAACTGAGAAAATTAGCATAAATAAGGCTGAGAATGAATTTTTGTAACAAATTTAAGAGATGCATTGCTGGCTGATTCACTCAGAGACACTCACATAGGATTCCATTAGTTTCTGTATTTTTCATATAATTTCAGTTTTCAACCTATTTCCCTATCAAGGTCAACTGACATGGCATATGATGTGAGTACACAATATTTCTTCTCAAAACAGGAAAAACTAAATAAATCAATATATTCCAAAACAAAATGTTGGATCTTTTGTCTTCTCATGACTTTCAAATAGATTCACAGATTAAGCTGTTAATTGATTATTCCAACTTTCTTTATTTCTGCTGTCAAAAAACACAGCTGGTGCCACTTGCAGTGTGCATTTGTTTTCCTAACAGGTCAGACTCCCTGTAGCATTAATGGCATCTTGCCATTATAGTAAGGCACAATTTCTCCCCCTTCCCCCACCCCACCCCACCCCCCAAATGTAAAACTTCAGTTCAAGGGACCATAATGCAGGTGAAATTCATTTAAAGTGTTGGGTTAACTTGTGGAAACTGCTAAAAATGTTGGTTTAACTCTCCTTGTGGAGGTATTTACAAATCTCATTAGGAAGGGCTAAGTCTGATGATGCTGAATAATTTTCTTCGGTTGTTCTCCTCTGTGCATTAAGATGATTAGCTGTATACACCAACCGTTTCACAACAAACACTTTAAATGAACTAGACTTAAAAACTGTCAAAAAAATTAAATTAAATATTATTCCTTGGCACAGGTCAGATATGCAATGAATGGTCTTTTAAAGTATAACTCATTATATATCACCACTGAAATGTCTTTAATATCTCCTGATAAACTATAATCTTTAGTGTTCATAATTCAAGTTTAAACTTAACCAAAATATTTGGCTTGATTATTTGAACAGAATTAAGGTTGCAGATTCTCAGTTTCCTTTTAAATCACAAGGCTTGTTCTCTGAAATGTTGTTTTAAATACTTTGTAGGGAAAAATCATAATTCAATGATTTAAAAAAAGTCTGCACTAAAGGAGAAGCCTGCCAAGCTCATATGTGAAGAAAGGCCAATTTGACAAGTTCCCAGATGTTGACAACAATTCTACTGCTGGCGAATTCCCAATTCACCAATGTTGATTGGCCTTCGCCACTTTCAGGGAGACATAGCTGCATCTGGATCTATGCTTCTGGAGGGAAACAGCCACTTCAGGAGGAGGGAGGGAAACTGTTCTGGGAACAATTCTTGTGCCTAAAAGTTCAAAATGCATGCAAAACTAATAGCATTGTTGGGTCTCGTACTGAGTGTATCATTTGATGAATTACCCAGTTAATTACTACTAGCCAAGTTAATTTGTTGGAATAAACATAAACTGATTCCTTTTTATAAGTGCAACAAGACCAGATATTATGAGTGAAATAAATACAATTAGCGATTTTCATTCAATATCTAAGCCACTAAAAATTACTCTGGATTGTTTTAGAGCGGTTGTCTTCATACAAACACTCAATTTGAAAATCAGAGTCATCAGTAATTGTAAAGATTCCTTTTGTTGATTTGGAATTTTTAGTTATAATAGCTTGCTACTTACAGGAAGATCGCAAGGGAGGCCATAACAGGCAAAGAAGCTGGCTGTGCCAAACATGTGGAGGTCCTGTCAAGATTAGCCGCATGACCTTATCATTATTTCTTGAATCTGTTTACTGCATGGCAGTCAGCCAAACTGAAAGTCCAGTCAGTAGATAGGAAAGAAAATTATCAGCAAGAGATTATACTAGGACATCACTGGCTTGAACCACATGCAGTGCTGTAAAAATCGCTTTCCCATTTGTCTTGCAGAGCTAGCAGCTCTCTTTTCAGTTTCAATACTCCAGTTCCCAATCCCTGGGAAACCTGTCTGCAGCAGTGAATTTTAAAGTCATAATTTCCCTTTGTTGCAGTCTTCCTTCACCCTTTTCTTCCTCCTGTTATGGGGATAAACTTCAAGGATACTATCTTTCAGATATGAGTTACATTTCTGCAGCCCTTGTTAAAACTCATACTGTCACAAGTAACGTCTCAGCAGCAGTTTCCAGAATTTACACTTTTTCATTAGGGACTGATGTAAAGTTAGTGTAAGCGGTAGAACTATCCATGTAGCATTAAAAAATGTCAAGGCAATAACCTCAGCAATAAGCTAAGTCCCAAACAAGTATAAATTCCTAAGTACTCAGCTGTTTTGTTTTAGTCCCTTATAACTTCACTGCATTCCATACCAATACTCGAATGCTTTTTTGTGCAGAAGTGCATTAATCAAGCATCACCCATGCCAGACAAGAAGAGGGTACTTGCCATTCAGCACTACAAGTTATGATGTTGGACAATGAAACCATTATGTTTGCTCCAGCTTGTGAGTGTCATTAAGTTGGACAGAATGATAGCTTGCATGATCAGTATGCAAGATGGCACCAGTGAACACGCGCCCCACGGTGATGTTCTGCTGACAGTTCACGAAACTACTTTTTTTCTGCAAATATGACTCTACTATTAAGCTGTGTGTGCATGGATTTACATTATGATGGTGTGCTTTGGGGCTGATTGAGCAATCTGGCACTTTGCTGATTCTAAGAGAGTTCGATGAGGTTTGGAGCAGAATGTGTGGCCTGAAGACCTGGAGACAGGGTACGAGCCCATGATCAACTCCATTGCTTCCCTCTGACTGGGGGAAAGTGCAGGAATCTTGGGATCCAGATTGGCAGGATTGATTGGCAAGGCTGTGGACTTGTTTCGGGGGACTTTGAGGTTCATGTTGCATATGTTCCTGAATTCTGTTTACTCTTTCTTTTGCTGTTTTGGAACAGTTTGACTGGGGTGATCAATGTGGACTATGGCTCATGGAATGTCCCTGCAGGTCACATTGGCTAGCAGTGCTGAACAGAATCAACTGGTTAGTCGTTTGATAGTCTATGTGTTGTTTGCTTGCTTTTTTTGCTATTTGCGCAAATTGTTCTTTTTTTGCATTGGGTGTTTGATGTTTTCTTGAATGGGTTCCGTGGTGTGTCTTTGTTTCTGGGATGCCTGCAGGAGGACAAATCTCAGAGTTGTATTCTGTATACATACTTTGATAATAAATTTACTTTGAATCTTTGAACCCTAATAACATCACCAATGAATAGCTAATTCTCTCATACCCAGGACTGTGCAAGGATTTTACAAAACAAAAATTCCCAAGTTCAAAAACCACATACAAGGTAATACTTCATGTGTTTTAACGCTCTTCAATAGACAATTTACTGCAATTCTCACTTTGCCTATATAGGGGGTGATAACCCCCAGCTCAGCCAAACTTAAGAAATCTCATTGGGTGGATACTGTGAGATGTGTCTCTGTTACATATCAGTACCCCAAAATAACAAACAGTACACAATATGTGATTAAACGATTAAGCTCTTACTTTGACTAATTGGTTAGTAGAGAAACAAAAGAAAAGAGAAAAAGGACACAATCTTATCAAACAGTCTGTGCGCAAAGTTGAGCTCACTCACAGGCCGATCAGTCACCATCCACCTCCTCCGATTGTCACTGCCCTTCAGACCCTTGCTCTGAGTCCACCCCGTCTGGCGGTCTACCAAATCTCTCCATTCGCGTCTTCTCTCTTCATCTCTCTCCCTCTCTCTGGTAAAAGCCCACGAAATCAACTGCTTCCAGATTCACAAGACAGGGAAACAAAATCCTGATTGGCTAACATGCATCCACAGTCCTGTTATCTCCAGCCATAACCCAAACATTGCTGCTACAGAGAAACCGTTACTTCAGCAGTGAACATTACAGAGAAGCCATTACAGCACATTACATTACTTTCTTAAAATAAATGTTCAACTAATCCTTCATGATTTTCTCCAAGTTTAACAGTGCCAATACAGCTTTTCTCACAGTAGAAATCTACTTGGAACTTTCTACAACCATTTAGTCTCAAAAATATTTTGTGAGCTTTCCCACAAGGCTCATCTGCTAGCCTTACTCTCATTCTTTCCATCTCCTTGGTCAGGTAGGCTATTAAAGTTACAAATTTCACCACTCTGGGACCAAGACAAAATGAAGTTCAAAGGTAAACAAATGGCACAGAAGTCTTGCCATGAGCAAGATGTCACTGCAAAGGTCCTGCTGCTACCAGATTAATTAATTAATATCTGCACTGTCACAGGGCACCTATGAAGTACAACAAATCTTCAATTCTTTCCCATCCCCCCTTAAACTCATGAGAATGTGGTGCGATGTTTAGTTTCTATAGTGTTCTGCAGACCTTCATGTTTCACGGAAGGAGAAAAATGATGTTGATAGATGAAGAAGATGAGGATACATTCACAGCTTCATGATATTTCCATCTCTCAAAACAAAAAGCCTGAGGCCATTGTCCTTATCATCCCATATCAGTAAAGGGAGAGCTGAAAAGAATGGGAGCTTGACAGTAAGTTCCTTGTGTCCTCTAAGGCCAGAGGTTAGCATGTGTTGGAGGAATACCACATTTTAGGCTTGTAGCCAGCTGAAAGACATCTTACAGAAACATTAAACAAGAATCCTCAGAATGTGACAAAGAGTACTTTGTCAAAAGTGAAAAAAGCTACTGGGGAGAGAACTGCACAGCAAAATGTTAGAAAGTGATCTGATCATACTATATCAACTTTAAGTATGTTTATGCTTGGAACAGATTTGTTGTAGGAGACGAGGATATATGGGGAGCATTAAAAGAGACAGATTTTGGATTCATCTACTGGCACTTCCCAGAGCTGTGTGCTCAGCCCGCTGCTATTCACACTACTGATGCCTGACTGTGTCGCAGAATCCAGCTCAAACCATGGCATCAAGTTTGCAGATGACACCACAGTGGTCGGCCTTATTGAGAACAATGACGAGACTGAGTATAGAGAGGAAGTGGAGCGGCTGGTGGATTGGTGTGAGAAGAACAACCTAAGCCAGAATGTGAAGAAGACAAAGGAAACCGTTGAGGACTTCAGGAAGGTGCAGATGAACCATCCCCATGTGATTGCTCCTCCTTACAGAGAGTTAAGTGCACCAAGATCCCAGGAGTTCGCATCACGGATGACCTCATCTGCTCCCTTAACATCACCTCCCTGAACAAGAAGGCATAACAACGACCCCACTTCCTGAGAAAAGTAAGGAAAGCAAGGCTTCCCATACCCATCTTAACTGTGTTTTACAGGAGCACCTTTGAGAGTGTCCTGACAAATTGCATCTCCATCTGGTATGGGAGCAGCTGAGCATCAGACCAGATGCCCCAACTAAGGACTGTGAGATTGGCTGAGAGTATCATGGGGATCTCCCCACCATCCATTGAGGACTTTTATCAGGAGTGCTGCATACACAGGGCCCTCAGTATTATTAAGGATCCCACCCATCCATCCAGCATCCCCTTTGACTTTCTACCATCAGGCAGGAGAGTCCAATGTGTTAAGACAAGAATGGCCAGGATGAGAGCCAGTTTCTTTCCCCAGGGCACTAGGCTTCTGAACTCCCTGCCACATTGTATTCAAAGTGTCACTGGTTAATCTGTCCCGTACATTATAATATTTACTATTAATGCACTTAAGTTTGTTATTTACATGTGATTTATCTGTAGATTTTATCCTTATCTTCATAAATTATTGTATGTTATGTGTGTATTGTGTACTACTGTACTTTATACCCTGGTTCAAAGAAATGTTGTCTTGTTTCTATATATATTATATGGTTATATGTATGATATACATGTATTTAGTTAAATGACAATAAACTTAACTTGGAGGTAATAGAGTGATGATAACTGGGAAACAATCTACCAGATAGAAATAATCCTACTGTGATATGAGAAATAAATACTTGTCTAAGTGATAATGATCAGCTATACTTGGAAAATGGAGCTCATAAAGCAAACAAAGCAACTGAACTTGCAGGCAAATGTAACCAGGTGACTGGTGAATATCACATTTTTATTGTTAAAGTGCACTTATGTATTCACCTTGGTAATGCTAAAATAGGTGCCTGTACCTTTAAGAGAAAACAGTGATGTCATTTTGCATGGGTGGAGTAGAACGAAGAGTCGCCATGTTCTAGAAAGGATGATGCTCGAATGCTTCTCCCAGGTTTGGTGAGGAAAGATTATTGTGAGTAAATGGATCAGCGCTGGTTAGCCTGATCGAGAAGTTCCTTAATCTAGGTTAGATTTTTTAGTAATTCAATTACAAGGCAATATTTTGTAGAAGTTTATTTGTCTTTCTTTATTGTTTCATGACTGAATGTGAATGTAACAAAGTAATGTGAATGTGTTAATTTCTGTTCACATAGCGTGAATGAGGAGAACTCACTTCAATGTCTAGCCTAATGTGTTTGGAAGTTAAGCATGTGTATGCCAAATGTAAGTATACCTCTTAGTTAAAATGAGATGTACTTATTCATATTTTCGATGTTGTGTATAAAGTACAGGGTTGGTGGGATTCTAACATTGTTTATATTGTTTTTGTTAGAATTGCCACTACCATATTGGTTTTGTATATTTTGTTTTAGTTATTTTCATACTGCATACGTAACAAGGGTGTGGTCTGAAGTTAAACTGGGATTGTAATGGCATGAATTGTTTTTAAAATTTATTTTGTCATTTTTTATTTTGATACCCTCTTTCTGCAATAAAACATCTAAAACAGATAAAGGAATTTAAGACCCGAAAAAGAATTTGTTGTCCTGCGTGTGTAGTTTTTCCCAGGCTACAATACAAACAATTCCAAATGAAGGAAGACAATGGAAAAAGGAGTTTCTCTCTTCATTAAGTTGTCCAATGGCTGATGAGGGAAAATCATAAGCACAGAAGCAGTTTTATCTTAAGGTGATGCAAACCACCAGATACATCGATCCTTCCCTTCTCCCTTCAGGGTTCTGAAAAGAACATTCCATCCTGAACTATGTCGCTTACACTTCTATCTCCACCAATATAGACTTGCTCCTTTTCATGTCATCTACCTGTTCAATGCAGGTTATGTTACACCTACCTTTTTATCTCCTCCGTTTCTGCCATCCAGGGATCCAAACACTCCTTCCAGGTGAAGCACCGACTTAAAGGTATTTCTTTCAGTTCAGTAACATGGTCTCCACTACATAGAGAAAACCACACTTGATTGCTTTGCTGAGACCCCCATTCAGGTCATGGGTCATGGGTGACCTTGATCTTCCAGTTGCCTGTCAGTGTAATCTACCCTTCTCCCAGTCTGATCTCTGTCTTTGGCTTCTTATGCTTTCCAATGAAGCTCAACATCAGCTTAAAGAATACCTCATTTTCACATGGGGCAAAATCAACCTTGTGGACACAACAATGAATTCAATAATTTCAGGTAACATGAGAGTCCCACTTTTGATCCACATTCCCTGTGTTAAAATTTCTCTCTCCTCTTTTGGTAATTTCATACTCCATTCTTCTCTGTTTACATCATTGTCTGTCACATCTTTTGCTATTCTAAACTTTTTGTCACTGTTTGTTTCAGCTGGCCACTTGTATTTACTACTTGTATCACTAATTCTTACCACTAATTATGCATATGGAGCATAATGATTCTTCCACGCTAAGAACATAGAAAATTGAACAATACTGTATGGTAAAGGACCTTCAGCCCAGGATGTTGTGCCACCCTTTTAACATACTCCAAGATCAATCTAACCCTTTCCTCCCACATAGCCCTCATTGTTTCTGTCATCCATGTGCCTCTAAACTGTCTCTAATATATCTGCTTAATCCATCTCCACCACTAGGAGTGTATTTCATGCACCCACCACTCTCTGTAAAAAAAACTTACCTCTGATATCTCCCTATGCTTTCCTACCATTTCCTTAAAATTGTACCCTCTCATATTAGCAATTTCCACCCTGTGAAAAAGCCACTGGCTGTTTTCTAATCAATGCTTCCTCAAATTCTCATAAATCCTGTCTCTAGGAATCCTCTCTAATAGTTTGCCCACCACTGAAGTAAGACTATTCATTGGACTATAATTCCCAGGATTATCCTTATTACTCTTTCTGAAGAAAGGAACAATATTTGCTATGCTCCTCTATTCTAGTAGCAGCTCCCGTGACTAGCGGTGATGCAAAAATCATTGCTAAATGGACAGCAATCTATTCCCTCGCTTCCTGCAGTAACCTGTCCAGCTCTAAGGACTTAAGTATCCTAATTGTTTTTCAAAAGTTCCAGCACATCCTTTTTCTTAATGTCAAAATGTTCCTGCATATTAGTCTGTTCTACATTGACCTCACATTCAGCAAGATTTCTCTCACTGGTGAATACTGAAATAAAGTATTCATTAAGTTCCTCATCTAGCAACTCCAACTCCAGGCACAAGTTTACTTTTTTATTCCTACCCTCACTCTAGTCCCATACAGGTATGCGAAGTATGCCTTACAGTTTTCCTTAATCCTACTTGACATATCCTTCTCACGTCCCCTTCTAGATTCTCTAAGTCTCTTCTTAAGCTCTGTTCTGTCTGTTTCATAACTCCCTTCATTGCCTCAATGGCACAAATTTATCCAAAACTCTGAATAGATGGTCCCTAAACAACCTCCACATTTCTATTATGCATACCTCTGAGATCATCTGCTCCAAGTTCCTGCCTAATGGCTCTTATCCCTGTCAAAGGCTATAGTAAAAGTCAGGGAGTCTTCATCACTGTCTCCAAAATGCTCACCCACTGAGGGATCTGTCACCTCACTAGTTTCACTGCCCAGTACTAAATACAGTATGGTCTCTCCTCTAGTTGGCCTGTCCACATACTGAGTCAGGAATTCCTCAGCCACAACTGCAGACTCTGCCATGGACCTGGGTGGACTGCAGAGTATGTTCAGCAATCACGCTTGTGAGTATGATATTCCAGCCAATTAGTATTTCATTGTGGTGGTACTTAACTCCTTTCCTCTTGTTTCAGTTTCTGTTGAACCTTGACCAAAGGCACAGCAACATCAACGCTCCCTGCTTACCTTTGTCCTTGCTCTGGGAAGGAAGGCTAACATTTAGGTTGGTGCTGTGGTGAGGAGGAGCAGTATTTATTCATGTTATTTACTGCGAACTCCAAACTGCAGTGTCGGCGTTAGCATTCAGCTTGAGAACTTTAGTTAATGGCCCTAATAGCCATGCAGTTATTGATTTTCCTTTAATTCTGCACAGTTCTTATTAAGAGTCAGTGAGCTGTTCGTCCAATGTTGCATTGCACCCCCTACTTGGGACAGAACTGCACACAACCATCAGCAAGACTTGACACCAAAAATGGACCCAGCGGAGAGAGAACAGCTGACCATGGCCTGATCAACAGGAGAGAAGTCACAGTCAGTGGAGGCCGCGTTAGTAGAGGAGACTCATGTAGTGCAAGAGCTACTCATGGAACGACAAGCCCCGTCCAAGCAGGAAGAACAGGTGTCAGCCCTCGCAGTGACAGTTCAGCAACTTGTCATGGATAGTCTGAATCAGGTGGCAGCCATTACCACTCACTGCCACAATTCACCAGCCTTCAGCCAGCATCCCTCTTGTCCTCCTCTTTAACAGGCTTATTAGACACAGCCACTAATACCCCAACTCCTGCAACTGGACCAGAACCAAATATTCCTCCACCAGGCAGATACTCTGGTGGCCCTGACAGCTGCAGGAATTTTATTATTCAAAGTGAACTGACTTTCCAAGCCCAGCCAGATCAGTTTGGTGATGATGCACATAAACTGGCTTATCTAGTGAATATCTTAGGTGGATCCCCATTCAGCTTGTTCAATGCTCTATGGGAACAAGGTTCCATCACAGCCCTGTCATTCCAGCAACTTGTAGTTGAGTTCAAGAAAGTTTTTGATCTTTCATATGGGGTCAGGAGGCTGCCCATTGTCTTTTGGACCGGCACCAAGGGAAAGGGACTATGCAGTAAAGTTCTGCACACCTGCAGTTGAGACAGGGTAGAACGAGAGATCCCTCATCACTACCTTCCAATGTGGGCTGAACACAGGGGTCCAGCTCAAGGTCACAGTGCATGACAAGCAGGAAGCCTGCATGACTTGATAAATCTGGCCATTTGGATTGACAACCAGGCAACTGAGTGACACAGAAAAAGAAAGCCCAAGCTTTCTACTCCTTAGATTACTCTGTTCAACATCACTCAGTACACAGGCTGTGGAGGAGGGTGAGGTATATGCACCTATCACAGGAGGGATGAGATTGGTGCAGGAGAATAGGTACCTGCCTCTACTGTGACGATCCAGTTCACTTTGCAGTAAAAGTGGATACCTGTCAGCAGGAGGTGAAGTGGTGACCAGTCAATTCTCCCTGCAAGCACTTCCCCTAATCACATAATGCTCCCAGCTTCCTTAACATGGCAGTCTCGGACCCACAAGCTTCAGGCATTTTCTGACTCTGGGGCAGCCAGGAATCTCACGTATTTCTCTCTGGCTCAAATATGGAGAGTTCTGACTCAGTGATTGAGAGAGAATATCAATGCCAAGGCCTGGATGGTCAGCTTCTAGGCACCAGCAAGGCCCACCTTTCCACAGAACCCTCCAACTTGTGCCAGAAGGCAACCATAGGGAACAGCTCTCCTTCTCTCTTGTTGATTCCCATGAACTGCTGCTGGTGTTTGCCCTTCCCTACCTATCTCAAAACATCCCAAGGGTGCTAGAATGAGGACTAGCACGCTGGACTATCTGGCTGGATTCCAATCAAGCCCCTGTCAGTGAACCCCCTCCTGTGCCAATTGCTAGTGTGGACCTGTCTGATGTTCTGCTTGAATACGCTGACCTTCTTGAGGTCTTCAATAAGAAGAAGACCACCAGCCTGCCTCCACACCAGCCTTAAGACTGCACCATTGACCTCTTACTCAATACTAGTCCTCTCCGGGGACTGCTCCTTTCCCTCTCTCATCCTGAAACGGTGGCCATGGAAGAGCACATCAAGGAGGAGTGGTCTTTGGATTTATCCATCCATTAACCTTGCCAACAGGATTGTGCTTCTTTTTTGTGAGCAAGAGGAGGGTAAGCTCTGTCCCTGCATTGATTACCGGCCCTTCAACAACATCACAGTGAAAAGCCCCTACCCTCGCCCCTTGCTTGCCTCTGCATTTGAAAATCTCTATGGTGCAACAATATTTTCCAAGATAGGTATACGCAATCTTACAGCCTGGTTCATATCCAAGAAGGGGATGAGTGGAAGACAGCAATCAACTCCTCCACTGGTCCCTATGAGTATCTCATGATGCCCTTTGGTCTGGCCAATACCCCTGCTCTTTTGCAGGCCTTGGTCAATGATGTATCCTGCGACATGTTGATCAGTTTGTTTTCATGTATTTGGATAACATTCTTATCTATTCACCCTCTCAACAGGAAATCACCCAGCATGTCCAGAGGTTCTCAGACAACTTCCTGAGAACAATCTTTATGCCAAGCCAGCTAAGTGTGAGTTCCACAAAGAGCAGGTGTCATTCTTGGGCTATATCCTCATCCCTTCCAGTGTTCAAATGGACCCATGTGAAGTTCAGGCTGTCGCAGAGTGGCCCAAACCTTCTACAGTCAAACAGTTGAGGTGCTTCATGGGATTTTCAAACTTTTGTTCCACTTCATTAGAAACTTCAGTTTCATAGTGGCCCCGATAAATACACTCATCAAAAAGATCTCTGCAGGATTCCTATGGACATGTGAAGCAAACCAAGCATTCTCAGAACTAAGATGACACTTCACCACTGCCCTTGTGCAGTGAGATTCATCCTGTCCATTCATCATTGAGGTTGATGCAACAGATATCAGCATTGGAGCTGTAGTCTCCCAGCACTCTTCTCTTCTGCAGATAACCGGCTGCACCCGTCACTTCTTTCCTGTTAATTGACTCCTGCTGAGTGTAACTACAATGTTGGGAAAGCATGGTGACACTGACTGGAGGGGGGAAAATACCCCTGTCTGATATGGACAGATCACAAGAACCTCTCCTACATTCAGACACCAAGAGACTCAACTCCCATCGAGCCTTTCGGGCTCTCTTCCTCACCCGGTTTAATTTCACCCTCTCCTATTGTCCTGGCAGCAAGAATACCAAGGCTGATGCTCTCTTCCACCAGCTTGACATCTGAGGACAATGCCAATCCAGAGCTCATCTTAACTCACTTGTGCACTGCTGCTCTTTTAATCTGGGGAATAGACGGAGAGCTGAGGACTGCCCAACAGTTGGATCCAGTCCCAGAAGTGGGGCTTCCCAGCCAGCTGTTTGTCCCTGCCACTATGCACCCTGGAGTGTTGGAGTGGAGTCAGTCTTCCCATCTGGGAATTCAATGGACCTTGGAATTCATAAAGTGATGATTTTGGTGGGCATCTATTTCCTAGGACAAAGACATAGTTTCTGCCTGTCACACTTGAGGCCAGAATGACCTAGCACGTCAGTGCCCTGCTGGTCTACTCTGCTTGCTGCCTATGTCTCACCACCCCTGGCCCCACCTTTCAGTTGATTTCATCACTGGTCTGCTCCTATCAGATAGAAACATTACTATTCTAATCATTGTGGACCAGTTCTCATTGCTTCACTTCATTCTCACTTCATTGCTCTCCCCATGCTCCCATTGACTTGTGAATCTACCACCCTCATGATCCTGCTCACGTTCATGCTGCATGACTTTCCTCAGGACATAGTTTCTGATCAAGAAGCAAACACTATCATTTTTGGAAGGCTTTCTGTTCCCTTTTGGGAGCCACAGCCAGCCTCACATCAAGTTTCCATCCTTAAACTAATAGCCAGACCGAGAGAGTGAATCAGGAGCTTGAGGCAACCCTCCACTTCCTTGTCTCTTCCAACTCCACAGCCTGCAGCTCTCAACTAGTTTGGGCAGAGATTGCCCACAATAACCTCCAATCATCCTCCACTGGCATATCCTCCTTTGAATCCCAGAAGGGAGTCCAGCTACCTACCTCTCTTCCCTGACTAAGGAATTGATGTGGGAGGTCCTGCTGCTGAGCAGATGGTCCAATGGTACAAGCACAGTGGCTTCTCTGCTACATGCTCAAAAACAAGGCACTTAGCTAGCTGATTGGCTCTGTTGAAAGGTGAGGCCTCTCGAGCCAGGGAAGAAAGTCTGGCTGTTGTCTTGAGATCTTCCTTTGAAAGTTGAGACCTGCAAGTTGGCCCCACGCTACACGGGACAATTCAAAGTGGAAAAGGCTATCAACAGGGTCTTATAAAAATTGCCCCTACAATTATCAGTGAAGATCCACCCATTGTTCCATGTTTCTCAGCTCAAGCAGGAGACTCCCTCCCCCCTTGCTCCAGTCACTGCCCACCTCCACTTGGTTGGTGGGCCCCTGGTCTATTCCTGGCATCTTGCTGAGTGCAGGGCAGAATTTAGTATCTTGTTGACTGGGAGGGTTATGGCCCTGAAGAATATTCTTGGGTTCCGGCTGATGGCATTCTGGCTAAGTCGCTCGTTCAGGACTTCCAGCAGGCACCGGTTCCTGGCACCTTGGGAGCAGTGCCTAGGAAAGGGGCCCTGTCACAGCCACTGACTCTGCATACGGTCTGGTTGCCCTCAAAGGTAGGCTGTGGAGTGGGTCATGATCATGAGAATGCACTTTCCAGCGAATTAGTGTTTCATTGTGGTGGCGTTTAACTCTCTGTCATTTCAGTCTTGTTGAGTCTTGACCGAAACCACAGCAACGTCAATGCTCCCTGCTTACCTTCATCCTTGTTCCGGGAAAGAAGACTACCATTTATGTTGATGCTGTAGAGGAACAGTATTTGTTAGTGTTAATTACTACTTCCAAGCTGCAGTGTTGGTGTTAGCTTTCAGCTTGAGAGTTTTAGCTAATGGCCCTGTTGGCCTAGTGTTTATTGTTTTTCCTTTAATTCTGCACAGTTCTTATTAAAACTCAGTGAGCTGTTCACCTGCATCAGTGTCTCTTCCTTTGCACTTGGCATATAACTACACATCTTTGTCATTCATCTGCCATATCAGCCTATCCTTATCTTCACTGGCACAGGACACAAACAGCAATCCAGAGACTACTACCCTTGGGTGACCGTTTTTTTTAAACTTCCTACCTAGCTCTTCAGGACATCATCTGTTTTCTCATCTATAGTATTAGTACCAATGTGTTCTGGCTGAAGAGTGCTGTGGACCTGATCTAAGGTAGCCCTGACCCAGACACCTGGAGTTTCTTTCACATGCACAGTATCACCTGCCGTTCCTCCAACTATTGAAGCCCCTGTAACCAACACTCTCCTCTTCTCCCTGTTCCCTTCTGAGCCACAGAATTAAACTCAGTGCTAGAGACCTAGTCACTGTGGATTTCCCCAGTAGGTTGTCAGCCCTAATAGTATCCAAAATGTATACTTGTTATTGTGGGGAACAATCACAGGGGTATGCTGCACTGTTTGCCTATTCCCTTTCCCTCTCCCAACAGTTACCCAGCTACTTGCCTCCCTGTAGCTCCTACGTATCACACCTCATTCTCCTGAATGATCTGTAAGTCATCCAGATCCAACACCTTCTACCCTTTCTCTTAAAACTTACTTCATTTCTAAATCTTTCCAGTTTCCACTGAAGAACACCACCATGAAATGCTAATTCTGTTTTTCTCTCCACGTTCGCTGCCTGACCTGCTAACAGTTTTTCCATTTTTTTTAAATTTCAGATTTTGAGTTTCTACAATATTTTGCTTTCAATTGGTGTTGTATCTTGTTAGTCAATAAAGCAGAAGGATCTACCAAACTGTCAGACCTACACATAGGAAAAGGTTTTCAAGGCCTTCGGAAATTACCGTGACCCTCCAGGCAACGAGATAGTGGATGGCCTCAGGTTTTTTAGATGCCAAACAAATAGAAAGTCATTTGACCCATACTTGAATTCATGCAAGTTGCTGGCTGCAAACTGTAATGTCAGAGATCTGGAAGATTCTTCGATGCATGACAGAATTTTATGTGGAACTGAGGAAGAATTTATTGAGAGAAACACTGTGATCTAGCAAGATGTGTCAATTCCTATAAAGTCTCAGAGCTCTCCATTGCCACAGCTGATGGATTGGAAAGCAGACAACAAAATTCTGCACAGAAGTGCAGGACAAATGAACAGCAACAGCTAAACTATGCCAATATTACAGCAAATAATATGAATGATAGAAGCAGAAATGAGAAGATATGCTACAAATGCAATTTCCAAAATGCATGCAATCAGCCATCTATTTTACTAAAGCATCACTTCCTCAGATACTTGCATTCTTATGTTTCATGTCACTTCCCAAGCTCCCACCAAAAGCTTGTTCAAAAAGCATTCCTGTCACATGCTGTGAATTTTTGGTGAATCATGTTATAATATGTCTGTGAGCTACCTCTAACTCCGGAATGTAGCCATTCTCCATCTTGAAAAGACACGACGGTTTCTGACCTCAAAATGCTCTGATGCAGTAAGATGCACTTAACATAACATATATAACATATAGCAATCACAGCACGGAAACAGGCCATCTCGGCTCTCCTAGTCCATGCCGAACTCTTAATCTCACCTAGTCCCACCTACCCGCACTCAGCCCATAACCCTCCACTCCTTTCCTGTCCATATACCTATCCAATTTTACCTTAAATGACATAACTGAACTGGCCTCTACTACTTCTACAGGAAGCTCATTCCACACAGCTATCACTCTCTGAGTAAAGAAATACCCCCTCGTGTTTCCCTTAAACTTCTGCCCCCTAACTCTCAAATCATGTCCTCTTGTTTGAATCTCCCCTACTCTCAATGGAAACAGCCTATTCACGTCAACTCTATCTATCCCTCTCAAAATTTTAAATACCTCGATCAAATCCCCCCTCAAACTTCTACGCTCCAATGAATAGAGACCTAACTTGTTCAACCTTTCTCTGTAACTTAAGTGCTGAAACCCAGGTAACATCCTAGTAAATCGTCTCTGCACTCTCCCTAATTTATTGATATCTTTCCTATAATTCGGTGACCAGAACTGCACACAATATTCTAAATTTGGCCTTACCAATGCCTTGTACAATTTTAACATTACATTCCAACTTCTGTACTCAATGCTTTGATTTATAAAGGCCAGTGTTCCAAAAGCCTTCTTCACCACCCTATCTACATGAGACTCCACCTTCAGGGAACTATGCACTGTTATTTCTAGATCTCTCTGTTCCTCTGCATTCCTCAATGCCCTACCATTTACCCTGTATGTTCTATTTGGATTATTCCTGCAAAAATGTAGAACCTCACACTTCTCAGCATTAAACTCCATCTGCCAACGTTCAGCCCATTCTTCTAACCGGCATAAATCTCCCTGCAAGCTTTGAAAACCCATCTCATTATCCACAACACCTCCTACCTTAGTATCATCGGCATACTTACTAATCCAATTTACCACCCCATCATCCAGATCATTTATGTATATTACAAACAACATTGGGCCCAAAACAGATCCCTGAGGCACCCCGCTAGTCACCGGCCTCCATTAATTTCAACCAATTCTTTATATTGGTTTATAAAGCTAATTATTTTAATTTCCAATACAACTAACTCCTGGTGTTCTAATAAACCCATGTATTAATGGCTATGCAGTGAATATATGTCATAAAATTTCAATTCATGTCCAATCTAACATTGATACTCCACTACAAAGATTCTCCCAGATCTGGTAGAAAAGGGATAGTTCATCATCCATGATCATATTAAAAAGTGGAACAAGCCCAAATGATCGAGCTGATTATTTCTGTGTTTCTTTATTTCCACTAAACTTACATATTGAAGACATTTCCAAACCTTTGCCTGAACAGTAAAGTAGTGCAAGATATCAAAGCAAGATTGTTTGTGTTTCTACAAGTTTTTAAAATGGAACAAAGAAACAAAAGTTAATGTTGGTCCCCAAGAACCTTCCTGAAGATTAATAATGAATAAAGTAATAAGATAATTAAATAATAAGGTAATTACAATTAATTATACTAATACTCACACAGAACACATAAAAAACACACTAATTCAGGAGAAACATTAAATAGACGGTGACACTAAACAAGGTACAATGAGTGCCACTAGCATTAAAGATTAACAAATTGTCTAAACGTGGATGACTTATAGCAAAGAATTCTAGAAGAGATAACTAGAGAATTCTAGAAGAGATAACTAGAAGAGATAACTAGAAGAGATAGAAAGTGGATGTCCTGTGCAGGAGATGCCAAAATTGCCTGGATTTTGTGAGAAGTTTGCAAGATTTTGAGAGGTGGCAAATGTAACACTTGGTCACTGGGAAAATGTTAAAGCTATTATTAGGAAATTAGAAAGTAGACAGAAGATCATAGTATGATTCGGTATAGATAACATAAATTTATGAGAAGGAAATATTGTTTAACAGTTTAAATCAAGTTTATTAAGAATGTAATCTTTTTTTTAAGGACTAAAAAAATTGGAGGCTGGGTAGAAGCAATCAACATAATAAACTTAGATCTCCATTGAGTTGCTACAGAAATGGTTCCTGTACAAGACAGGATCTCACGTGATAAACATTGATGAGGGAATAATTACCTATCATAGGGAGATAAAAACTGGGACAATCAGGCCATTTTCTGGAGACCTGTTGCTATCAATGGTGCATGTATCTCATCCAGGGCTCCTAAAACTTCTTCAGAAATTGAGCCAGAACTGTTTTTAAACACAGTCCCCCAAATTTATTTGTGAGTGCATTATTTATGACACACTACGAGCTTCTAGTGAAGACCAATAATATGCTGTGGAAAAGTGAGTACTTAATCTCTGGAATCATTTAAGCAACAGCTAAGTACTGTGTAAGGGGACTATGGGTTTTACTAGATGGATGAGCTCGGCTAAGTTGAACTTTTTGGTTTCTGCTGGTCTTATGAATTTCACTCTGACATTATTCTTTACATGAGTCCCTAGGTCAGAAGCAAGGATAGTGTCTGGAATCCTATGTATAATAACATTGACAATTGTTGTTCCATATGTTTGCATAACTAATAAAATAAATACTCCATGTTTCCAAGCCTGTTGTCATTTTATAACAAGAAGAAAATCTACATGTATCCAAATCAAAAGATTCTTTACTCATATTTTAAACACAAGTGTATTTTGCTTTATACTTCTTTGAATTTCTGTCTGTTTAAATACTACGTTTGACAAACTGCTTATTTTTGTTTGAGAGAATATTAACAGGGCTTTAATGTAAACACCAGTTATAAAGAGTTTTTGCTGTGTGAATTGGAGCACTACTTCTTTTGCTGGATTTCTCATTTTATTATTTTTGCTTGACTGGTTGTTGTGTTAAAATTATCCCTTAATCTTCTGGCATTGTTGTCTGAGGGAGTTAACTTCATCAGAAATAGTGTGACATTTCGATGATTATGTTAGCTCAAGTGTTCCACAGTAAAACTTTCCAAATCTTCCAAGATAATTCTCACAGTAATACCACCAACAATTGATAGTGAATTTAATTACCATTTTCACAATTTGCAAATTTATAAGCCTTTATTTTCTCAGTTTAATACCATTCTTAACTTCTTCAATTTGCAACAGATGAATTAATTTTCCTATGGACCCTATAAAATCATTGAATATTTTTAGATGTTTTCTATTGCTTATCCACCATTTTATCTTTTCTCTTTTGAGCTTAATCATCTTTCATCTCATACCAATGTAAATGCATTTATTTAAATTTAAAACATAAGTTTTGGACTACAATTTGTCTAACTCAAAATTGATGTAAACATTTTGTTATGTAATGCTCATGTGACCCTAGAGGATTCGATACCTTATTAATTATTGTCTAATTATTAATTAGATGATAATTATTAATTAATTGCTACAATCTTATTAATTAATCCGATCCTATTAGATTACAGATCTAAAATAGTCTTTTGCTGGTTACTCTGGGAAACTGTTGAGTGAAATGCTTTCTATGAACTTGTCCTCAAGGCTACCTTTGTCAACTTAATTTCCCTGGTTTATCTGAAGATTAAATTTGCCCATGATTATTTCATTATTGTTCTTACAAGCCTTTATCATTTCTTAATCTAATGATCTAACAACTATTCTTGGGGAACCAACAAAAGATTTGAACCAATTTTTTTCATTTCCCTGTTGAAATTTCTTATTTCCATCTAAACTGACATCATGGAGCAAGATCCTATTTGTTTGTTGTCCTAAAGTAATTCTTTATCATCATAGCAAACCCCATTCCTGTTTGTTCAATTTTTTTCTAATTCAGTTCTAATCAGATGTAGATCTTAGTGCGTTTACTAGGGTTGGTTCAGTTATAAATCAAGGAACTTGCAACTTAATATTTCCCTAATCTATTGAAATACAATAACAGTGATATGCAGGAAGGAAACCAGCACAATTCTCATGATTTATTTGGAAAACCGGCTATAGATATGAACATCCCTGGTGTAGCCAGTACTCAACCAGTCCCATCATGGGTACAGCTCCCTACCCAACATCTACAAGAAGCCATCATCAGAGACACCCACTCTCCAGGCCATGCCAACTTCTCAAACTGCCATCAGGCAGGAGGTACAGGAGCTTGAGGACCCACACCTCAAGGTTCAACAATAGTTTCTATTCCACTGTCATCAGGTCCTTGAACCAACCTATAAAACTTTAACACCTCAGACTATGTACGTTTTCTTCTCTCTCAATCTTGGACTAGGGCCGTTATGTTTGTTTTGCATACATCATGCATAATTTACATTCATTTAAATTTTATGTTAACTTATGTTTGCCCTCATCTTGTAATATCATATGCTGCCTGCAAAGAAAACTCATTTTCATGGCATTTACACCTATGTATGTATGCCTATGATAACAATAACTTTGAACTTGAACTTTAAGTGAAGTCACAGCACTGAAACATGAACGTAATTATGTGATGCACAGCAGCAACAACCTAACCAGTGATTAATTTCAAGATTTTAAAGCTTATATTGTGCAACTATAAAAGAGGGAAATACAAGTTTTAGAATGAAGCATTATCGGACTGTCACACAAATATCATGTTAATAGAGTAGGTTTACTACTGGCATATTCTAGTATAGTCTTCTTCTTTCCGATGATAGAGCTTACAGATGAAATTTGTTGGTTGAGTTTGAACCTAAATTGCATTAAGACTGTGGTCTAAATTGTGTATGATATATGAGGACCAAAACACTCATCCATCTTAATGCTTCAAATGTGCAAGCATATACTTGAAACAGCTGGCATGCTCTTCAGTTAACTCTTATTAAACCTACAGTTGAATTAAAGAACGCAAACATTAGCCCAGCGAAACATGACCAACTAGAATTGCTTGAATATTTCAAATTACTTCAGAAGCATTCAATCATATCAGACAAATTAAATCCAAGACAAAAATTTTCAAACAAAAATCTGTTTCTGCCTCACACAGAATAGAGATCAACCCAACATTAGCCTAACAAAATTTTAGTAGCACAAAGCATAAACCCTTAACAACACGAGGTTTGACAATTCAGAAAACAGGACAGACACATGCTTAACACATTAGTATTAAGAAGCAATAGCTATCAGGAGAAAGAAGGCAAAATTTAGTTACATCCAATTGCTTTCAGGGAGACAGACGTTATTTCACAGAGTCATATCTTCAAAATACCTTCAGTTATTTGTCTTTTGAGTTTTGTTTCCATATAGATTGAACATAAGTAATTTGACGTTTAAAAGTGAAATTCGTTTCTGGGTGCAACCATTTTGCATTGTAGGGAATAATATTTTATTGGTTAATGGAAGGATAGAACATTATATAAGTCAAAATGTCTACATTTAATCTCCAATATAACTTGTCTCAGCATGTTTTAGGGTTAAGGATGTCCTTAACTTGCCCATATGAGTTTGAAATTTCTTTTGGTATGTAGCTATAACTTACCAATCAAGAAGGGTCCATGATTTAGAAACATAGAAAACCTACAGCATAATACAGGCCCTTCGGCCCACGAAGTTGTGCCAAAACATGTCCTACCTTAGAAATTACTAGGCTTACCTATAGCCCTCTATTTTACTAAGCTTCATGTACCTATCTAAAAGTCTCTTAAAAGACCCCATCATATCCGCCTCCACCACCATTGCTGGCAGCCCATTCCAAGCACTCACCACTCTCTGAGTGAAAAACTTACCCCTGACATCTCCTCTGTACCTGCTCCCCAGCACCTTAAACCTGTGTCCTCTTGTAGCAACCATTTCAGCCTTGGGAAAAAGCCCCTGACTATCCACACGATCAACGCCTCTTATCATCTTATATGCCTCTATCAGGTCACCTCTCACCCTCCTTCGCTCCAAGGAGAAAAGGCCGAGTTCACTCAACCTATTCTCATAAGGCATGCTCCCCAATCCAGGCAACATCCTTATAAATCTCCTCTGCACCTTTTCTATTGTTTCCACATCCTTCCTGCTGTGAGGCGGCCAGAACTGAGCACAGTACTCCAAGTGAGGTCTGACCAGGGTCCTATATAGCTGCAACATTACCTCTTGGCTCCTAAATTCAATTCCACAATTGATGAAGGTCAATGCACCATATGCCTTCTTAACCACAGAGTCAACCTGCGCAGCTGCTTTGTGTGTCTTATGGACTCAGACACCAAGATCCCTCTGATCCTCCACACTGCCAAGAGTAGTATCATTAATACTATATTCTACCATCATATTTGACCTACCAAAATGAACCACTTCACAGGGTTGAACTCCATCTGCCACTTCTCAGCCCAGTTTTGCACCCTATCAATGTCCCGCTGTAACCTCTGACAGCCCTCTACACTATCCACAACACCTCCAACCTTTGCGTCATAAGCAACCTTACTAACCCATCCCTCCACTTCCTTATCCAAGTCATTTTTAAAAATCACGAAGAGTAAGGGTCCCAGAACAGATCCCTGAGGCACTCCATTGGTGACCGAACTCCATACAGAATATGACCCGTCTACAACCACTCTTTGCCTTCTGTGGGCAAGCCAGTTCTAGATCCACAAAGCAATGTCCCCTTAGATCCCATGCCTCCTTAATTTCTCAATAAGCCTTGCATGGGGTACCTTATCAAATGCCTTGCTGAAATCCATATACTAATTGTCTGCTGCCTCTGCTGGATTACTCAGCCTGATATGGTAGAGCTGATGTATCTGGGTCAGTATTTTTGAGTTGGAGGTGAGGGTAGCTGTATTTCCTATCTGACAACCACCAGAGGAAATGCACATAGGTGGAGTCATGTAAGAAACTTAAGGGCATCTTTAACCTTCAGTCATGCTGTGATCCTGCTTGCAGCTGGATAATCTGCTGAGATGGGTGCTTAGTGCCATTTTAATCAAAACTCTGCCTTTTCTCAGCCTCCAATGCTGTCTTCATTTAGTGTGGTGAACTTGGTCACTATTCCCATTTCACTTTCCCCAACTTTAACTCCAAATTTGGTCCAAACTGAAATCACCGTGAGAATACAGTAGTGGCTTTATGTGGTGTGTAGTAATAACCCAGAGATGGATTGTACATTAAGCAGGCAATTTGTTTGCTGGAGCCTAACAGTATCATTACTTATCCTGCATATTGATTCCAGCTATTTGGTGATCTTCAGGGTCTAATAGCACTTTGCCTGCACTGTTTAATAAGCACCACAAAAAGCAGATTTGTGGACTGGAGACCTGGATTTCCCAGTAGGAATCCTTCTCCATCTATATTTTGACAGCATCACAGATGGTGCCTCTTTCCTCCCCTGCATTTAGATTCACACTTCATCAAGCTTACAGATTCAGAAGGTTTTCCTTAGGTTTTACCAATTCAAGGAGCATTGCATATGCAACCCACACAAACCCACCCCTCCAAATACTGATGACCTAGAGCCCACTTCCAGAAGAACAGCCTTGTCGGCACCAGTCAAAGTCACCATTGCCTTGTATTTCTTTATCACAGGACCTTTGTCAAATTAAATATGCAACAGCTCACCATTGTGCAAGGAAGGTGACTTATGCTGTCTCTGGCAGGTTTCACAGTTCATTTCTTTCGCAATAGGGCCAGTTAAACAAAAGTGGAAAGCTATCCAATTTCCCTGAATTTCATGAACATGAAAGGTTTTCATTTGATTAATGTGCAGATTGTGTGCAGCACCAATCATTTTATTCTGAATCTAATGCCTGCACCTAGTATGCTGTCATAATACTTTCATCTTCTGCCAACTCTCCATACTAACACTAACATTCAAAGCCAAGTATCAAGATGATTGATTGGTAATTAGGGCTTTGTCCTGAAGTTAAAGCTGATGGTCCCATTAAAACCTCTATAGACAGAAGTGGACAACCTCTATAACAGGGCACTTGGGAATGTAAGAAGGGGGATTCTGCAGACTATAAACATTCTGAAGTCTCTGCTGTTGTACAATTACAAAATGTTATAAAAATACTGAAGTCATCTCAGAATGCTATATGTTTAAATCATGCTTATTGGCAGGTAACATGCCCCTCACAATACAGAGAAATACACCCAGCCTCTCTCTAAATTAATCTGTACCACCGTCTCTACCTTTTGCGCCAGCTGCTTCATTTGTTTCTACGTGATTGTACCCGAGAGGGTATTTGGGAATCTTCTTGGGTAGCTTTGAAGAACTGGGGTAATTGTTAGCCTGTAGAATTAATTTCCAATACCCATTCTGCTATCAAAAATAGTCAATATCAAGCATGAAACTCCTTGTTGCACAGGCCCTTGAGATGGATTTAAAGATTACAGTTCTCCAGAGTGATGACAACTCCTCACAGACAACAGTTTCCGAATTGCCACTGACTAGGTCACTGAAGACCAATTGTTCAAATCAGGTGTGTAAAACTGGATGAAAATGTCACCTTCAAACTAACCCGCAAAGATCCATTGAAGTAATGAATGGTAACTGCTACTTTGAAAACAGTCATTGGTTGTAAAAGCTTCTGGCACTTCTATCATGTTTTGGACAATCTATCTCTACAGAATATTCTACAAGTCACAAGAACCATCACACACTGTTTTGAAGATAATATCTATGCTCCCAAGCAATGATGCTCTTGAAAAAATGTCCTTGGGATTAAGCCAATGGCCATTTCTTCATCCTTTTCCTAGCAGAATGCAACTCTTATACTCTTTACTTGTTTATAGAATAGGCACTCAAGCAGTATTCACCCGGTGAAAGCTCTTTCAAATCCTTAAATACTCCTAAGTAGGCTGGTATCATAGCACTGGTGCTTGACAAATTAAGATGCTCTAATAGAATTAATAGTGAAGTATCAGGAATTCTAAGTTTGTAAGTGGCATTGGCTCTGATTCTGAAATGCCTGACTGATCATTGGACAAGTTGCTTTTTTCTCAAGATAGTGTTTATATTGTCAAAAGCAAGGATGTGTTTCAGTATATACAGCCACATTTCACATTTCAGATTAAGCAACTGGATAATGACAATGCAATGCTTTCAGAGCACACATAAAAATGACATGACACATGAATAACCTAACTGAACTTCACCAATTTTCCTCCATCACGTCTGTACCTCCCAGCTTGTTTTCTTCCTTGTAATTTTGGCAGCTTGTTTTCAATGTCGACCCAGCTCTCACTTTCCAGTTATGTTTTGACAATGCTGGTTTATTCAACATTTGCTCTCACATGTAACAAACAAAATGCTTAAAGAAGTTGAGTATGACAGTATTCTTAAAATATGGTGTATAAATTATTGAGAACATCATTCCTTTTTAAGCTGATTATACTTTTAAGATTGATAGATAATTGCAGAAAGGCCACCTAAAGATAAGGACTCTATTTCCAAAGATCGTGCCTTGTTTGCCTGTTTCTCTGACATCAAGGTAATGGCATGAAGGTAGTGTGAAAGCCAATTAATCCTCCATCATTTGCAAAGTACATGACCCAGGATTGAGGCCCTAATTTGGTTTGATCATTTTGATGAAACCATTCCTCCATTATATACATACTGTTGAAATGGCAAAGATAGGACACATTGGACTCCCACCAAAAGGTTTGGAACAAGAGTCACAGTAACACAAAATGCAGCCAGGTCCCGTGTCCCAACTTGTTCATGCCAACCAAGGTATCTTCCTGAGCCAATCCCATTTGCTTGCATTTGGCCCATATCCTTCTAAACTTTTCTTATCCACGTACCTGTCCAATTTTTTTAAAATTGTGTAATTGTTCCTCCCTCTATCAGTTCCTCTGGCAGCTCATTCCATACACCACCCTCTGCATTAAAAACCTACCTCTTAGTTCCCTTTTACTCAATTTACACCTGTGCCCTCTGGGCTTAGATTCTCCCACCCTGGGAAAAAAAGACTGCAATAATCTATCTTTACCCCTCTACATTCATAAAATCACTTCCTCAGCCTCTTTCACTCCAGGGAAAACAATCCCACCCTTTCCAACATCTTATTTCTCATCAATCCTGCAATCCTAGCAACATCCTCATGAATCTTTCTGCAGGATCCATAACTAATCATATCCTTCCTGTAGTATAGTGACTAGAGCTGCAGATATTCCAGGTGTAACTTCAAAAGCATATTTTATAGCTGTAAAATGACACACCAGCCTCGGCTGTGCTTCCAGCCTTTATTCTTCAGGAGTTTCACAGCACTCTTCAAGTGCTGTAAATCTCTGGAATTCTCCACTTTCCTCCACAGAAAGCATTGAAGCTGAATGATGGAATAATTCAAGGCTGAGATAGATTGATTTAGGGATTATCAAAGAATCAAGGGCTGTGAGATGAGACAGGAAAGTGATGCTAAAGCATAGATTAGATCAGCCATGATCTTATTGAAAGATGGAGCATACTCAAGGGGCCATATAGTATTCTCCTGCTTCTATTTCCTATGTTCCCATATTAAGCTGGTAAACATCTGTATAATCTGGGAACCTGCTGCAAGTGGCCCCTGATACTACAGCTTCTTTAGATACTCTTCCACTTCTGGTTCAGATGCTGAAAACAGAATGGTGGATTCAATCCATCATCTTCTTTATACCATATTTGGTAAACTAATAAGGGACAATGCTCTAGTTTGTAATCTTGTGACCTGTATAATATTGGACCCCAGAGGGATCGACAACAGGTTGATGATGATGTCTTTTGATTGGGCAGATGTCCTACTTCATCAAGTGAGCTGCCAGCCCCCAGAAATGGAACACTATAGAGCTTCATACAGAATGTGAATGGCCATTGCTTGGAGTAAATACTGGATGACAAATAACATATGTAGATTAGGTCTGCCAGCCAAATGGCATCACTGTTGAGCACCAAGTAGTTTCCATGAGCAAATTCATCACTCACACAGAAAACAGCAATTCAATTTCCCTTCTTTGAAGAAATTATTTCTGAAGGCTTCTTTTGTCTCCAAGCAATAGGTATTTTATTGCATCATGAAGGAAATATGACTTTCAGTGACCTGCTAGAGATGAAAAACTGCTTCATTGGGCAACTATTCAAGTAACTTTGAGGAAAACAATCAATGTTTCATCCTTGTAACTTTTTCATTTGGCTATTAAATGAGGAAACATACACTTTTAAAGCCAAAGCTCCTCCTTCACCATCCTTTTGTTGTAATTTCCTATCTAGCAGAATCTTTTCAAGGATGAAGCTATATACTTCAAATGAACACAGAAACATTATGCTGGAAGACAATTTCTCTGCATCAGTAAATGCTCAAATATAATCTACCCGACAAACACAAATGGCTTTCTAAGTATACTCAAGATATTTACAAGAGTTTAGAGTTAATCCTCGAGCTAACGTTTAACCATAACTGACCACCAAGGAATCAGAGAAAACAGAGATGTTGCTGCAAAGAAAAATGGACATCGATGACCATGAGTGATCATTGCATCGTTTTGAGATATGTAATAAACAAAAATGTCAAGGTTAATTAACCATTGCATAGAATAGTGAAAATCAATAAACTTCTTTTGGTAGCAACCAAAAACTGAAAAGTCATAGAGCCTTGCCTGCAAAATAGTTAGATGTAAACCAAAATTATTTATGTAAAAAAGCAGGAAAAACAGATTGCATAAAATGTGTCAGATTCTCCAGGGAATTGAAGATTCAAGGCAAAATGTTTGTATTGTAAGGATTGTTCATTTATGCTATAAATAAATAGTCTTTTCTGTGTACTCCACCATCAAGTGCCTCATGTTTATTCAAAACCTTGTCAGTCTGGACCCTTTAAGGAAAGAGGGTGACTCGTGGCTGACCCAATGATAGAGTATAAAGTAAAACCCAGAAAGAACTTATGACTAACAATGCCCTTTTCTTTTCCTCTTTGTCTTCAGCTGATCAGCAAATATTATCATCCTGAATGTTTCCTGAAACATGGCTTCATGAGGACATACCCGACCAAAACGTTTCCATAGAGGGCTTCCAGACCGTTCGGGCTGATTGGAATTGCACTGAGAGTGGTAAGCCTAAAGGAGGGGGGGCTTGCTGTTCTGGTTAACAGCAGATGGTGCATTCCTGGTCATATTATGATCAAGGAACATGTTTGTAGCCCGGATATTGAACTTTTTGCTGTTGGACTCCGACCATATTATTTGCCAAGGGAAATCTCACATGCAATTGTGGTTGTTGTGTACATCCCTCCCTCTGCCAACCCGACGTCGGCATGTAATATCATTCACACCGTCATAGCCAGACTATAAATCCAGCACCCAAGTGCCCTCATTACCATCTCGAGTGACTTCAACCATGTTACCATGGCTAGAATCCTGCCCAACCTCACGCAGTATGTGAGCTGTACAACCAGAGGGGAGAGGATCCTGGACTTGATGTATGTTAACGTTAAGGATGCATACAGCTCCTCTCCCCTCCACCACTGGGAAGGTCAGATCACAACCTGGTGCATCGCAAACCCTGCTACGTGCCTCTGGTGAAGAGTAAACCTGCAACCTCGAGGTCAGTGAGGAAATGGTCGGGGGAGGCTTATGAGGCACTCCAGGGTTGTTCTGAGGTGACAGACTGGAAGGCCCTCTGTGAGCCACATGGAGAGGACATTGATGGGCTCACAGAGTGCATCACTGGTTACATCAACTTCTGTGTGGACTGCAATGTTCCAACTGTTATTCAAATAACAAGCCATGGGTAACAAAGGACATTAAGGACATCCTAAATGCTAAAAGGAGGGCGTTTAGAGATGGAAATAGGGAGGAGCTGAGGACAAGACAGAGGGACCTGAAAGCCAATATCAGGGAGGTATAGGAGGAAGCTCGAGTGGAAACACCAGCAGCACAACATGAGAGAGGTCTGGAGTGGGATGAGGACCATCACTAGGTTCTGGCAAACTAGCAACAGAGGAGCTGAGGCAGTGTGGACAGGGCCAACAAACTTAACCTGTTCTTCAACAGATTTGACACTGCCTATCCCCCACATGATTCATCTGTTGTCGGCCCCCAACCAACACATACTCCACTCTCCCCTCCTACCCCTCCTCACAGCCCCCACCCTGCTCTCGTGACTACACCCCTCCCCCACCTGAGACCACCATGTTGGGCTTCACAGCTGAACAGGTGGGAAGACAGCTGAAACATCTCCACCCAAGCAAGGCTGCAGGCCCGGATGGTGTCATTCTGAAGAGTGGGTCTCAGAACCCACTGCTGAAGAGCAATGGCTGCTTTTTCCACTTTGCGGTATTTTCTACACAGAAAGTTCTCCTGCTTAAGCAAACCTGTAGGGCCTCAAAAGGGTAGTCTGACCACAAGAAAAGGATGGAGAAGTGACGGGGTGGGGAGAAGAGTTGGGAATGGGGGTATGGTTGGTGAGTGCAGGGTATGAACACATTGAACATGTTCCGACCAATTATATTTGCTTTGGCTCCTTGACAGCATTAGAGGCTCTGTCAGAGGATTAAATGTTGAGACCCCCTCAGTGATTTGAGCATGTAATCTTGGCTGACATTTTGCTGTACTACCAAGCAAAGGCTTTGTTCTAAGCGAGGCATTAAGCCAAGCTCAATTACAAAGGTAAAAGTTGCTGTCATACTATTCAAAAGGTGTCCAGTGTCCTGGTCAGTACCTGGCCTGATTGCAACAATATCTAAACAGATGTGTCAGCAGATAGGCTTTGCACAGAGTCCATCTGTCCTGCATATCCAAGGTCCCAGTTCAATCCTGAGTCCAGATGCTCAGTGTGGACTTGTTACACTCTCCCTGTGACTGTGTGAGTTTATCGTGGCTTTCTCCTACATCCCAATGAAGTACTGGGCAGCAGGTTACTTGACTATGAATTGCCCCCAATAGAGTTAACTGGTGGGAGAATCAGGGGCTTTTATTGGAAATGTGTGAGAGGATAGGTTACAAGGAAGGACAGAAAGTGAAGGAAATGCACTGATGAAATTCCTGTAAGACTCAATGTTCAGTTGAAGTGCCAAAAAACCTCCTTCCAAGTCTTTAAGAAAATATAAGATTGCATTTACTGCTTTTGAATCTGATCTGGAACCAGAGTTGTTGCATTTGCAACAGTAGCTAGATTTCAAAATAACCATTTTTTGCATGAAATGCATCTTGGGGCATCCCAGGAATGTAACAATTGCAACATACAAACAAGTGCTTCATCGCCGTCTATAGTTTTCATCAATTCCTTCTATCCTTTCAACACACGGGTTCAACAAATGGGTTCAAGGGAATAATAGTTCAATTACACATTCTAATTTAAGAAAGTACTTGGAACCAATCATGGAATGTTTTTGTGCTGTATAAGCACCAACCTGTAATACAAAGTGAAAAGATACCATTTACAGTAATTTCTGTCAATCCCAATTCCTCTAAAAATGCTGTATTTCCAGAGAATGTCACATTTTATTTGTTTTATTGCATTACGCTCACTTTGATAAATATCCTTTCCATTGCTGCCGCGTTTACTAATTTGATGTTGGTTCATAAATCTAAATGATATGATTTAAAGGTATTCTGAAGTTATTATTTTGTTGTCTTAAACCTGGCCTTTACTCATTATAATGAACTGAAAGGCATGCATCTATTAAAGTTCTTATCACTCCAGTGACTGCATTAGCACTTAGCTTCACTTCATAGCATGGTAATCAAAAGTAAAGCTCCCAAATGACAAATATCTTTGATTTCCTGCTGTCTATTTTATCCTATTCCACATTTACCGTACTCACAAGAGAATCAGGCCAATATCCAAACCTTCAGTTTTATACATTTCAGAAATGATGTTCCTCCAGTTGCTACAATCAATAAAAGGAGATATTTGATTTTAATTCTGCCAATAATGCCAATGTATTATTCTAAAACATTCTGAAAAGAAAAGCTAACATCCTTGAGCATGAAACTGTGTGGCTCACTGAAAACTCATGACATTGAGTAGGACCTGTTAATAAGACAATGGGAACTAAATTGGAAGGCTTCCAAATATGAGCACAGAGTTTGTGATGGGCAATTAACCAGCTCTCCTTGATGTAATGTAAGCAGCATATCAGTTTTAGGTTGTCCGTTTATTATAATAATTTCTGCTTTCAGCTAGCACTTACTGCATGTTTGATTGGCTGCGCACATCAGCATGGGGTCCAATATCATAATTTAGTAGTACCAATTAAAGCTAGCCAGCACTGCTTAAAGCTATATTACACTTCTGAAAAGATGGAAGCATTGCAACTGAAGGAAGTCCTGATAGTCACACAAGAATCTAATCCAACCTGGGAATCAATAAAGTATATCAAAGAAAAGAGAATGCCAGCTTCAAAGTTAGGACTGCACCAGAGGGCATGAAGATGCAGGTGGACCATTAAATTTCTTTAGCTTCTACCAGCCATGCTGTAGCTACTGAAGGTACATTTCCTGGAGCAATTAAAAAGTACATGGTAGATGAATATTTATGATCTTATGTAATATGGCATGGTTTCACTTATAAAAACTTGTTTAGAAGTGGTAATCACTGAATCAAATATGCATAAAGCAGCTAACAATGGGCTCCTCTACCCAACATCTATTATTGGAAAATAATAGAATCAATTGGCAAGAAAACTTGGAAATTCATAATCCAATTAGGGTCAACATGAAGAATTAGGTCTGACAAATTGATTAGGGTTCAGTAGTAGGCATGAATAAAGGCAGGCCAGTAGGTGTAATTTATTTAGATTTTCTACAAGCATTCAGCAAGTTACCACGCAAAAGGTTACTTTGCAAGAGCATGGCTCATGTAATTGGAGGTAATATTTTACTGTAGATAGAGGACTGGGTAACCAGCAGGAAACAGTGAGTAGGGATAAGGAGATTATTTTCAAGTTGCAACCTGTAAGCAGTGGGATGCAGAAAATTTAACTGTTCACAATATACTAAAATCTAGAGGAAAGAAATGGTTGTACTGGAGCATGATTTGCAGATGAGGGGTTGAGACAAGCTGGGAGAAAGATAAAATAAGTTCACAGAGTGAGATTGATAGATTGGACAAATTGGGCAATTGAAGAATAATGTGAGAAGTTGAGAAGTTGTTCATTTGTATGATGATACATGGTAATATTTAAATAGAGAAAGAACTGCAGAAATTTGAAACACAAATGAATTGTGAGAGCTTCAACATGAAACATTAAAAACCGGCATATGCATGCAGTAAGAAATCGAGACAGTTAATGGCATGCTAGTTTTGATTTCAAGGGAATGTTGTGTGCAATCAGAGGGATATGTTTTCTGTGCATACAGTATGCTGTTGAAAGGGCCAGTTTCCATGTTGTAAGGTCCTAAAGCTCTCAGAGGGTGTCACTCGGAGAGTTGAAACCAGACATTTGGTGTCAAATCAATATGATCTCACAATTCTGCATCATGCTAATAAAGGTCAGCTGAGATCATGATAATGCACTCACAAATGTGACAAATGGCCAAAGTGCTTGTGTGTGTGTGTGTGTGTGCGCATGTGCATGTGCATGTGCACGTGTGCGTGTGTGTACGCGTGCATTAAATGCCATTTCGGCCATTGAATGGCGAGCATTAGGGATGCAATTTCTCAGCCCCAAATAATATTCATGATATTATGTAGCAACAGAGCCCTGTCATTCTTCTTTGTTAATTTTCTGCAACTAACCATATAATGGATAATTTTGCAAATGAGGGTGATTTGTGGTAGTTAGATTTTTTAAAAAATAAAATTAACCGATCACATTTAAACATTATATTGTAGGGGTTGATTAAAGACACAATTATGTTTTCAGTTATGGAAACATTAAATAGTATCAATAAATTTTCAGCGGGTTCCTCTATTGCCTTTAATCTATCATCATTAGTGTGTCAGCTGAATGTTTGTTTGGAAGATGGATTTGTTCCATGAAATCTTTGGCAGATTTAAGGGTAATAGTGAAAACATTATTACATTTACCTTATCTGAAAAAAATGTGACAGAGTAGAGAGAAAAGCTAAATCATGATGAAGTGGTGAGTGATTACAGCAATTAATGCAATCTATTGGTTTGGGGGAATGGGAAAGTCAACCATCTAGATGAATGCTTCATCTTCCTTCCCCAGTGGCCCTGTAAATACTATTTTAATTCATAGAGTAATTACAGGCAAACTAATTCTGAATTTATAAAGGACTGGGAATTACATTAGACCAATTCAGTTCACTCCCATTACTTGCTTGCCATGTTCTTCCCTTGCCTGTATTAATCTGGTTCAGATATGAGGGCCCAATCAGCCTGGAGTGGATTTTGGAGGCACACCAAGACCTCAGCGGAGATTAGGCCTGAGGCAGAGAGAGGATACCATTTAAATCCTCAACCCTGTTTTTGTCTTACAGCTTTTGGTAAGAGGCAAGCGTTTGGATCAGTTGTTATCTTTTGTCAAAGTCTGAGAGTCAAAGGTCTTTGATGATTAAAACAAATAAAATGGTTTTAAATTATTTAAAATGTGTTAAATCAAAAATAAATGTATTTTATTAGAAGATTAGAATGTTAATAAATAATTACAAATAACAAAAGTAAGGGGAAAATAAATAGATTTAACTTATCTTTTTCTTTCCAATCTTCATGTTAGGAATCCCTTACATATGTCACTTAACTCAGCCGGGACCAATGGCAAGGCAACATAATACTGGGATGTTTTTAACTCATAGTGTCTGAATGCAAGCAGATCTCTTCTGAAGTGCCAGACAGCCCACCTTGATTCAATCCATTGGATAACATCAGTTCAGAAACATTTATTGTATTAGTATGAAATTGTGTTCTTTTTTCCCAGCTATGCTAATAGCCTTTTAACTCAGATATTCTAAGTAAATTAATGCATCCCACCGTAGTGCCTGCATGTTCTTCTGCATTGTTCATTGAAGCAAGTAGCAAGGCTAAAATCGCCAATCAGCATCTTCATTGAAGGGAGACAAGAGCTAACAGCAATGGTTGATACAGCAAGGGATCAGGAGTCATAGCTCAATGAATCTCGAGAAATTTTAGTTCTTTAAGGTATACACCCAATATAGCACAGTTTCAAAAATATTTTGGATACCAGGCTCAAAGCTGTGAAGTGTTCATCATGTCAGTTTTCCTATAGTAACTTTTTTAATAAGCAATTTCCCAATAAAACTTGATGTAACAGAAAGCAGATATGCATTCCACAGAAGACAATTAAAATAACCAGATAGTGGTGTCTAAATATGCTGGCACGCTAGTGTTCGATGTCTGCTTGGAATTAGCAAAGAAGTTTGTGCAGATGAACGCTGTATAAAGCTTATCCTTATAAGCAGCATTTTGGTTTTTAATTAAAATGGATGAAAGGGGATAGAAGAGAAATTGTACAACAAAGATTCACTGGGCTATTTACAAGGAAGATGGGACTGTTCTACAAGGAGAGTCTGTGGAAACTAGGTCAATACTTTTATAGGTTTAAAGGGAAGAGGTAATCTTGGTAAAGTATGCAGAGTTTCATATGAGATTTGACCAGGTAAGCTCTGAAGGATTGTTTCCAGGAAACTCTAGGATTAAAAAACAGGTTAAGGGATGTCTGGCTCAGGGTTGAGATAAAGATTCATTTCTTCAATCAGTGGGCTATGAATCAAGAGGAATGTATCTGACAAGATAGTCGACAATAAACAAAATAACATTTTGGTTAGAAGCTTGAACAATAAGTGGTTGATTAATGGTGTTGAGTAATGTCCAAATTGATAGCAACAAATATGTCAGAACTAGAAACTTTAGCATCTTTAATAAGGAGTTATTTGGCATTTATATAAGCAAGATAAAATAGCTCATTCATAAAATAGTCTGTTGCTTTTATAATAACGTCATTTCCTCAATATGAGAAGTGACCACAGAAATTGTTTGAAGGTTTCAGTAAGAAAATATACTCAAATTAGGAAAGCCCTGTTGCTCCTTTTTTTAAAACAATTCTGTTGGCTTCACCCATCACTGCTAAAAAATAAGTTAATATCAGGAAGAATTGGTTACTGCTTTTCAAAGGAACACTTTCCATTTTTTGGTCATTAGATATACAAAAGAAAATTATTTTAATAATTCAGCTACACTCACATTGGAACATTGTTCCCTCTAAGAACATGGTTGCACTGCTGCACAGAAACTGAAATGCTCCCGCACACACAGCCTTTGTTGCCACACTGTTCGAATTTTTTAATATAATGTTAATATAATTTTGAAATTATGTTAATATGATTTTGAATTATGCTAATATAATTTTGAAATCAATGTTAACATAATTGTGAAATACCCTGTAATTAATTATGCATTAATGAATACAATCCATAAATCTGCTGCCTGAAGATTTTGACCAACCCACAATATCGAGTAGCATTAACTGTCCTTAACGATGTTTTAGAAGATCTGGCATCTGTTTTCTAAATTGCTTCAGAAAAGTTGCTTGAATACAATTGAAGCACTGCAGCATGCAAAACCAATGTCAGTCACAATGACTTGATGATTCCATTTATTAGGGTGACGAAATGAACTATCTAATTGCATCTATAAGTTCTGAGTTATAAGTTCTATAAGTCAATACTGCACCTATTATTCAATTCATTCAACATGTGCATAATCACTTGAATACTAGATTTCCTGACAATGTAGTAAGAGAATGGCAAGCTTTTGACCCTACTGCGACTACAAACACAACCAATTTTGAATTTGGAAAGAGAATGTTGTACGACTGACAAAAAGAGTACTCAGTTACTATTAAGAGATACGATGAAAATGTTGCCTTAAAAATATTACAGAAATACTGTCACTTCAAATTTGTTGTTTCTAAGAAAGTTAAAACTGGTTCAAATAAGACATTCACTGATATATTGAACTACATGCTTAGAAATGAAGAATTTGAAGAACTGCCAATTCTTGTTGACATCGTTGGAACATTTCAAGCTTCTAATGCTGACTGCGAATGTGGGTTCAATCTGATGAATTCAATTAAATGTGAATCCAGAAACAGACCAGAAGTGGAACAGTTGGGTGATCCAATGAGGATTAAGATGTATATTTCATACGGATGCAAAATTAATCTGATTAGTATTTATAGACAATGGATTTATAATAAAGACAGATGAGAAAAAGTTTATAAAATGTGAAAGATTTTCTTTGTTGCACTGTATTTCAGTATACCCTTCAATTAATAAATAAAATCAAAAGTACGTGATTTTTCAGTTTGCATTCTAAGTAATCATAGTATGCATATTACAAAGAAAATTTAAATGCCATGCAGTTTTCAGGCCGTGCTCAGAGCAATGGTTGGTGCACCTCATGTTCCACCTGGATAGCCTCCAACCTGATGGTACAAACACCAGTGTCTCTAGATTTCAATAATTTCACCAGCTCCCACTTCTCTCTTTTTCCATTCTCCAGTCTGTTTCACCCTCTCACCCATTCTCTCCTCTTCATCTGCCTAACTCTTCCATCTGGTGTTCCTCTGGCTTCCATGATTTACTGTCTCCCCTTTCAGATTCCTTCTCCTTCATCCCTTCACCTCCTCCACCTCTCAGCTCCCAGCATTTTACTTCATCTCTCCTTCCCCACCCACCCACCTTACCCCTCACCTGCCAACTTGTATTCCTACCAATCCCCCACTTTCTTATTCTGGCTGCTTCTCTTTTCCTTTCCAGTCCTGATGAAGGATCTCCACCTGAAATTTTGACTGTTTATAGCTCTCCATCAATGCTGCCTGACCTTTGTGACACAAAGGTTGGGAGTGTTGTGGATAGTCTGGAGGGTTGTCAGAGGTTACAGCAAGACATCTTTAGGATGCAGTACTGGGCTGAGAAGTGGCAGATGGAGTTCAACCCAGATAAGTGTGAAGTGGTTTATTTTGGAAGGTCAAATTTGAAGGTAGAATGGCACCACGTACGGCGGCCATGTTGTGAGCTCTGTCCCAACTTTACAATGTACTGCTAATTTCTGTGATTTCCTTCACATTTCTGTTCAAGAAGCTGATAGACACATCAGATATGATTGACTGACTCTTCTGAAAATCAAGAAGACAGCATTTACCCACTATGTGCTGGCTTTTCTACACTGGGAGCCCCTGCTTATGCAATCCATGGGAGGCTCAGTTATTATACCGTCACTACCTTGGAAGCAGCACCAGAGGTGAGGGAGAAGGGCCGACGTCCTGGTGAGGTTGAGACGGCGTGCTAATCGGCCACTGCTCCCTAGCACACTCCTGGCTAACGTTCAGTCCCTGGACGACAAGCTCTGAAAACTGAGAGCCAGAATCTCCTACCAGTGAGAAACAAAGGAATATAACATTTTGTGCTTCGTGGAGACCTGGCTGACAGAGGAGATACCGGATCATGCCATCGAGTGCTCTGGGTATCCCTGTTCTGGACGGACAGGTCAAAAAATCTCTCTGGGAAGAGTAAAGGAGGTGAGGTATGTTTCATGGTCAATAATGCTTGGTGCGACCCCCAGAATGTGCAAGCCCTCAGATCCTTTTGTTCCCCGGATCTGGAGTACCTGGTGCAGCTGTGTGGACCTTTCTGGTAGCCGAGGGGGTTCACGGCTGTTATTATCACAGCTACATTCCATTGCAGGCTGATACTGACCTGGCTCTTAGGGAACTGTACGAGACCATCAGCACACTGGAGACTGCACACCCAGAGGCTGCCTTCATCATCGCCAGTGACTCTAATAGAGCATTGCTGACTAAAGTCTCTCCGGAAATCGGATCACTCCTCCATCTTGCTACTGCAGAGGTACAGGCAGAAGCCGAAACAAGAGGCAGACATAGTTAAAACCTTCTGCTATTGGTCTGACTAATCAGTTTCCATGGTACAGGGCATCATCTGGAATGTCTTCCATGATGAGGTTGTCTCCGAGTTCACGGATGAGGTCACGAGTTTCATCCAGAAGTGTATCGAGGATGTTGTCCCTCAGAAATTGGTCAGGGTCTCTCCATACCAGAAACCCTGGATCAACAGTTCTGTGCAAACAGCACTTACTGCGCGACACAGAGCTTACATTGCCGGTGACCAACAGGAACTCAAAAAATGCAGTTACAATCTGCGCAAAGTCATCAAGGCAGCAAAACAACAATACAGGGACAAGGTCCATACTCAACTCTCCACCAACAACACATGCAGCTTATGGCAAGATCTGCGCACCGTTGCAGACTTCAAAGCTAAACGCAGGGGAGTTTCCAACATCGATGCCTCTCTCCCAGATGAACTAAATCTTTTTTGCGCTCGATTTGATGTCACCAACACTGAGCCCCTGAGGAGACCTGCAGCTTGGTCACCTCTGAGGCTGAGGTATGCAGGTGTTTCCAACGAGTCGACAGTTGCAAGGCTGCGGGACCGAACGGCATCCCTGGGCGGGTACTCAGGATGTGCGCGGCACAACTGGCAGGTGTGTTTACAGACATTTTTCATCTCTCTCTCTCCCAGTGTAGAGTGCCTTCCTGGTTCAAAACATCCACCATTGTTTCTGTACCCAAAAGACCAAGGTCTGAACGACTGGTGTCCTGTCACACTCACATCAATAATAAGCAAATACTTTGAGAGGCTGATCAAGAACTACATCTGCAGCTTGCTACCACCCAGGCTGGACCCCCTACAATTTGCTTACCGATACAACCGATTGACAGATGATGCAATTGCCACAACTCTATACACCGTCCTTACACACCTGGAGAAGAAGGATGCTTATGTGAGAATGCTGGTCTTGGACTACAGTTCAGCATTCAACACCATAATTCTCTCCAGGCTCGACAAGAAGCTCAGAGACCTCAGCCTTGACTCTGCCTTGTGTAACTGGATCCTGGACTTCCTGTCAGATCGCCGACAGGTGTTAAGGGTGGGCTCCCTCACCTCTGCTCCTCTGACCCTCAACACGTGCCCCTCTGGGCTATGTCCTAACCCCTCTCCTTTACTCTCTATACCCATGACTGTGTTGCCACCCACAGCTCTAATCTGCTAATTAAATTTGCTGATGACACTACACTGATTGGCCTAATCTCAGACAATGATGAGGCAGTTTACAGAGAAGAAGTCATCACCTGACACAGTGGTGTCAAGAAAACAACCTCTCCCTCAATGTCGCAAAAACAAAGGAGCTGGTTGTGGACTACAGGAGGACTGGAGACAGACTAACCCCTTTTGACATCAATGGATCTGGGGTTGAGAGGGTGAACGGCTTTAAATTCCTCAGCATACACACCACCGAGGATCTCATGTGGTGACCTGATGGAGGTGTACAAGATAATGAGGGGCATTGATAGTGTGGATAGCCAGAGGCTTTTTCCCAGGGCTGAAATAGCTAACACGAGGGGGCATAGTTTTAAGGTGCTTGGAAGTAGGTACAAGGGGGATGTCAGGGGTAAGTTTTTCACACAGAGACTGGTGGGTGCATGGAATGCACTGCTGGCAATGATGGTGGAGGCAGATACAATAGGGTCTTTTAAGAGACTCTTAGGTAGATACAGGACCTTAGAAAAATAGAGGGCTATGCAGTAGGGAAATTCTAGACAGTTTCTAGAGTAGGTTACATGGTCAGCCCAACATTGTGGGCTGAAGGGCCTGTAATATTCTGTAGATATCTATGCTCTAGTTTCTATGACCTGCTGAGTTCCTTCAGCATTTTGTGTGTGTAAAGGGGGTTTCTTTTTTTTTCCTTGTTACTGTTGGGAAAGGGTTTCCTTTTGTTAACTAGCAGGAATGCTAATTTACTGATAACGAGAATGGTATTCCTTTGTAAATCAAATGGGGATTAATGTTCTTTCTTCTGAGTCTGTAAGCTTTTGTTGACGGGCTTTTGGGCAGATCGGCGCGAGGGAGTCGAGAGAGAGGACGCAATGCTCTAAGCTGGGTGAGGATCGGACCCCAAAGGGGGGTCCGAGGTCGGGAGATTCTCCGGGGGGGGGGGGGGATGAAGCTAGATGTGCTTGGTTGACCACTCGGAGGGTCCTGAGCTGTTTGGAGAGTCGAGGAGTTCGGAGGGTCCTGAGCTGCGAGTCGAGGAGTTTGGAGGGGATCGAATGGTGGCCAGAAGACTTCAGTAATTGAGCTCCAACGGTTGTGCACGAAGTGGTTTGGACTTTGATAAGTTTGGCGCCTTTTCTTTAATTTTCTCTTCATATATACTGTATCGTTATTAATCACTTAGTTATAGTAACCTTTATAAATTGTACTCATTTAATTGCATATGGTGTACTGTCTGGTTTTGGGCGAGGCGGGGACATCACACAGCATCCACACCAGCTGATTACCCAGTTTGGCGGGGCCGAAGGCTGCTCCCCCTAGACAAGAACGAGCTGAGCGAGCCTGAGGCGACCCAGGGAGTTACATGTGTATTATAAAAATTATCACTGATTCCTCAGGGAAGCAAATTTCATTTGTTTAACTTGAGTGAACTCAGTCTAGACAAACATGGCAATATCCCTGACAGAAGCCAAAAGATTAGCCAGTATTCAAAATGATACTGTTTGGTGATGTACCATATTTTTGAATTCATAAATTGCACACATCCAACAGTCTCTATCAAGTCTTCTCAGAGTCAAGAACTTTCTCTAGTGAAAAGAAACCAGTTTCTCTTATGATAACTTTGTGATAATTAATCAACATTATTCAAAAGAAAACTGGGAAATCTCTCATCAACAGGAAGTGTACTTACACTGATTATATTACACAGAATTAACAATTACTAAAAACCTTAAAATCACTGAGAATTACTACAACTTTCTGTTTACTCTCAGTTAACTAGCATTGAAGAGAAAATATATAAACAGGAAATCTAGAGATGAAGTAACAAAAGAAAATAGTGTTATCACAGTTTTAAGAACAAAAAAAAAACATTTTTTTAAATAGGTGCCGAAGTAGACTCTGTGCTTCTCAGGTCAGCTCTGCTACTCAATATGATGACTGATCTGACCCAGAACTCTTCCTTTCTTTACCATTTCCAAAAGTCCACAATTCCCAGGTCTTTCAAAACCTTACCTATCACAATGGTCTAGCCTCCATGACCCCCAGGGTAGAAAATCCCAGAGATCCAACTCTCTGCGCCAGAAGATACATAATCCCATGCACTTCAGCTTTAAGGAACTGCCCCCTACCCTCATTCCCTCGTTGAGATTTACCCACTAGTAGAAACATCTTGACATCAATCCTGTCATACCCCCTTAGGATTTTAAATGTTTCAATGAGATTACCTGTCATTCTTTTAAACTTGATTGAATATACATCTAATTTCTTTAGCCACTCATGATGGGCAATCTATTTCATTTCCAAATAACCAGGAACTTGCATTGTGCATCTGTTTTAGACAGGCTTTAAAGCCAGTATATTTGATCTGAAATAACGATACCAAAACAATGCATGGAACTCCAGGTACAGCCTCATTGGTACCCAGTGGAATTTTAACAATATGTTCTTATTTCTAAACTCCAACCCTTTTACAATAAAGGTCAAAACTACCATTTGCATTCCTAGCCACTTGCGCTCACATGCTCACCTTTTTCAATACATGCACATGAACAAGAACAACTAAGGAGAAGAATTAAATTTCTTTTCATAAGAGCAGGAAATAGGGTAAAATTAAATCCAGTGATGTGCACAATACAAAATAGGCAGTTTTAAATGGTCCAGTACTGAGTAGTTGGGCTGAAGAGTTTGATTCTGAGCAGTACTGTTCTAAGACTCTGTGTAATAATACACCTGAAAGATGTGGAGAAAGATGCCTCTTATAAATTGTTTGAAATTTTGTGACATCACCTTATGACATCAATAGCATCTCTACAATTTTCTGCATCCAAATGAGATGTTGTGTGAAATAATGATTATACTTGTCCTTATTTGTGGAAATTGTCTGTGACATTACTTCTTTTTCTAAAATGTTCTAACCTTTTGTTTTTACAAGAAAGCCAAAATGTAACAAGCTGCTATACAGCTGAACTCTTCTGAAAATTGTTTTATATAATTGACAAATTGAACCAACTTACCTTGGGGCTTGCAGAACCTTCTAAACTATGTGCAGTCACATCAGTTGCCAATATGTCCGCTTTGATTATGTCCAGGGCTCCAAGAATCCAACTGTGCTGGCGTTTGATTTGCCTCTGTAGTTCCTGCCACTGACTTGCAATAATCTGCAGCATGTCTCTCAATCCTTCAAAGCAGAGCAATGAGATATCAGCACACAACAGGAGTCACACCAATCGTAATAATATTCAATTAACAAATGTCACAACAGTGACAATATTTTTGCAAATTGTATTTGTACATGAATATTTCATTGAGCTGTATGAAACATCTGCAGGAAAGCACTTTTTCTGAACTTACTGCCATTACAAATCAAGGCAACTACTCTTTACAAATACCATCTTCTCACATTTGTAAATGAAGTTGAAATGTATTGAATTCTGAAAGGATAGCATCTAATGCTATTAACTACAAAGACATCCTTATTTCAAACAATGATGTTTCAATTGAAAACTAACACCATTTTGTTCATAGCTCTGCTTCAGTGATTTGCCTCAACACAAACTTCTGAATGGCATCCTGCTGTACCAATCAATACGGCATTTCAGCCTCTTGGAGATAGGTCTTTGGGGTCTTACACTATCAAGTCAACTACAATGCTTTGGATTGATAGAAGCTGTGCTGACTTCGAAGATTGAGACTATCAAAAAAAAATTAATTTATAGCCATCACAATCATCTGAGTGCTGGGAGAAAATATTTTCATCTTCTGTTCTGCTGAACTCAAATTGGTTCTCAGCAGGGGCCAAGAGCAATAGAACTATCTCCAATCATGTTTTATCTTAATATAACAACAGATGAACAGTGGACAAGAACACATTGTCAGCTTTTAAAACATTGTTCTGAACAGTCTGATTTTTGCAATGAAATTTTATGTAACCTTGAAATGATAAAAGAGCAAAGAAGTTGAATTCCTGGAATTGTGAAGCATTAATTTAACCTACCTTGCAAGTGGGAAGCTATAGGATAGCTGAAACGCTGGGATTTATGACTCACTCAATATTGCTCTCCATTGATTTCACAGACAGTTTAATTCAGGTTGAATGTAAAACCAATAGTGTACAGGTCCTGACAGAGCACAACAGGCAGGCTAAGCTAATATTACCCATATTTAATTATTTAAAATAGTTACTAAGCTTTATTTAATTGTTTTCTTCACTAATTTATCATCTTCAGCATGGTGTACTTATTTGTGTTCCTTCTAGTTACAAAGAATTTATTCTAACTTTCAATTAACAACAGAAGTAGTAAAAATATTTCTCCTCTTTTGATCTTGGGTTACAATAACAGCTGGGTGGATCAGAATACTGCTTCCTGTGTTTGAGAGTGGACACAAATGTACAGCAATATCATGTTTTTAACTTACATAAAAATAAATCACAAAGACTAAATCTTACATAGCTAGATAAAATATTATAGCAATTGATATCTCAGTAATTACTCATTCTTCCAACCTCCAAAATTATTTTAAAACACTCCTGGTTCTCATAAACATATTCTGATATCTGATTTCACACCATGGTAAATTTTCTCTGAATGTTAATTCTTAAAATCCCTTTGGATTTTGTGAAACATTTTCTCCAATTACCTAACTCTGCAGCAAATCACTGCCCTGCCCAATTTCATCTCTCTTTTCTCACCATGACTCTGTACAGTCTCCTCCCTATCTACACTCATCTATGGAAATACCTATTCTCCTGTTTCTGTTTCCAGTTTCCTTCAGATCTAAATCATCAGGTTTTGCTAAATTTGTTGTTTCATGGAAGTACAGATTGAGCAGCTTAGCTTTCACCGATTACCATAAATGCTTAACCAAAATTCAATTTAAAGAATGTATTTGGTAATTCATCAAGTTCATAATGTGGGATAGTATATTGGTTTTCATATGTTCATTCAAACAATAACTTGTAGATTTAAAGTTTATGAGATACATCTGGTTTAGCCACTCTGATGGTGACATGTACAATATATCACACTTCATATTTTAAAACCCATCCAAATTTTTCCTTGCCCATTTATTCAAAGTTTGGCTGAATTAATACAATTATGTTTAAAGGAATGATACTACTGTTGTGTATGGTGGTTTAAATACACTCAGTAGCAACTTTATCAGGAACAAGATTTGAACCCGGTGTGGCCCTCTGCTGCTGTAGCCCCTCCACTTCAAGGTTTGACGTGTTGTGCATTCAGAGATGCTCTTCTGCACACCACTGTTGTAATAGTGATTATCCGAGTTACTGTTGCCTTCTGATTAGCTTGATCCAGCCTGGCCATTCTGCTCTGCCCTCATAAGGCATTTAGACCCACAGAACTGCCGCTCATTGGATGCTTTTTGTTTATCTCACCTTTCTTTGTAAATTCTAGAAACTGTTCTATGTTCTATATCACCACTAATGTCCAGCGGTCATGGAGCATACGGATCCCTTCTTTGTAGAAGTTGATGTCTTAGACCTCCAGAAGTGATCCACAGAGCTGTATAACTCATCTCTTTTTACCTTAGGCCATGAACTTATCAATCACCCCTGCTGTGGACCACCTGGAGGTCCAAGACGCTCTCGTTACATGCACGTGCAGTTCAACTCTTTGAGTGATAATGCAGAAAGTTTGAAGTTAATAACTCATCTCCTTCTACCTTAGACCACAAACTTATCAATCTACAAAGAAGGGATCCATATGCTCCACGACCACTGGACTAAGTGTGTACATGTAGGAGGGGACTATGTTGAAAAATAAATGTGCTATGTTTTCTAAAATTGACTCATTCTACCTTAGGCCATGAACTTATCAATCACCCCTCGGATCACACTTCTTCCCCATTCTAATGTTTGCTCTGAACAACAACTGAACTTCTTGACCATGTCTGCATGCTTTTATGATTGAGTTGCTTCCACATGATTGGTTGATATTTACATTAACGAGCAGGTGTAACCAATAAAGAGGGCACTCGGTGTATATGATTACTTCCAAGAGTCTGCACCTGTACCCTAAAAAACCAAAGACATTTGGCATTCTCTATGACCACAACCATGATGCATCTATTTCCCTCCACAAACATTCTGCAGCTTTTGACCAAGTCTACCAACCTCCTCCAATCTCTTTCTTATCCAGTTCACCATAATATCACAGTTTTGTGATCATAAATTTCCTTTTATGCTCCAAAATCAATATCTTGGGATTTTCCCAAATGTCTCTCTGTGGCCTCCTTCTCCATTCTTGTGCTTATTCCTGGTGACTTCATCCAAAGACATGAGATCAGGACTCACATGTATACTGATGTTCAATGTATACTGATGTTCACTGGCCACTTCTCCCAAACCTTCTAGTTCTGCATTATCTGGTTAATTAATCAACATCACTTTTTAAATTGAGCTGGGCATCTGCCTTTTAAGTGCAGGGCGGTACAAAAGCCGAGTAGATGCAATGTGCCTGAGGTAATCACAAGAGGAGAAGATGATGGCAGAAAAAGGATGATCTGGGGAGGTGTGGAGGGGAGATACTTGGATTGTCAGCCAGATGGGGAGGTAGTTTGGAGATGGAGATTGGGGGATTGTGCAGAGGGTATTAGTGACAGTTATGCTGAAAATTGTTTAGGATTGTCTTTTTCTGGGGTGGGGGTTCAATCAAGGAAATTATTAGAGAAGCTTAGGACATTCTCAGCAAGGAAGAATAAGAAATGTTGGGAGAAATCACTGTTGAAGACATTACTTAGAAGTTTAACCACACCTCATCCCATTCACTTTTTATCTTTTTCAGGCCTACTGCGGTGTACAAAACATGTTTCCTTCACAGGCCTTTCCTACATAATGCAAGTAAAATCAAAACAAGTAGTACATGGTTTATTGTGCTACTTGTCTGTCAAATAGATCAAGACCTAAATGGATGTTACCATAAAAGCATTGTGCCATCTCAATCAAATTTCTTGGAGAATCTTTGACATTTAAGACAAACTCTGCTTACAAGTGCCTGCCCATTGAGTTAGGTTGAAATTGACTGTTTGCATTTTGGTGACCTGAGCTGTGCCCTGTCCAATTTCATTTTCTTGTTTTAGAAAAAATAAATAAAAGCTGGCTGTAGTTCTTTCTGCAGCTGCTGTTCATGTGAAGTAGATACAGGTTTTCTCTGATGTGAATATGCTGGATTCTATAAATGTAGGCTCCACTGAAGGAAGTATGTATTACTCAACTTTTATTCTGGGTTACATAATATCTTCACAATGATCCAAAACTCAACCTCCACAACCACCCTCAAAGTGATTTTTATTCCAGTAGTCACCATTGACAGGAAAATTATCCAACTGAAAGGAAAGCAAATGTCATGCAAAATTGAGTGAGATTTGATTTTCTAATCTCCCCCACCACTGAGATATTTTAAAAACACAGAAATATCCTGAGTAAAATAGTGAAGTACATGCATATTCTCACCAAATTAAATGGGACTTGCCTGAATAAGCAAATTGAAGTAATTTGTTCTGTCATCTTTTCTTGCTTTAGCAACTCACCTGACTTGTGAGACTCAATAAGCTCCAAAAGCTGCTGACCCTCTTCCACCACGGCATCTTTAAGTGCACAGTGACTGTCTACATTAAGTTTAAAGCTCTGCAAAAAATACATACATTTGAAATTAATACCATTTTCCCCCATGTTGTTCTGTCCCGCAATGAAGGAAAATATTTCTGCCAGCTTTGGATATAAGATTCTTCTTGCACCTTGCCCAAGTAATTACTCTCCTTCTCTAAGCCAAGACAAGGGAAATGAAAAGAATTTGATCCTCGTCCAATATCAACAAACATGTACATTCCCAGGATAAGGGATAAAAAGAAGGGCATGAGACAGGTACAGGTAACTTTGCCATTTCTGAGCATGTTGACACATTGGATTGCGTAGGAGAGAGATTTTAAGAGAAGCGAACGGGGACATTTGCCACATTTCCTGAGGAGGCATTAGATTGTAAACCGAATTAAGCATTTGACAAGATTCAATAAAAAGAGGTTAGGCTTAAATGGAGTGGCCATTGTGTGAGTGGGCCAGTGTTAGAGCGGGAAGTTGTGGCTTTGGCTCATATAAGCTTCAGCAAGGAGAGCCGTAGGCCACAGGTGGACTTTATTTTTGTTATCTATTCTTTCTTTTTTATTGCATATTTAGAACAATGGGGATGCCAGACAGATAGTGGAATATACCTCTTGCGGGATGTGGGAAGGCAGGGAGATCTCCAGTGTCCCTGACAACTACACTCGCAGAAAGGGCAATCAGCTGCGGCTTCTAACACTGCATTAAGGAGTTGGGGAGCTAAAACTTGATGAACTCCAGATCACTTGGGAGGCTGAGGGGTTGATAGACAGGACATATAGGAAGGTAGTTACACCCAAGGTACAGAACATAGGTAACTGGGTGACCATCAGGAGGGAGAAAAGGAAAAGGGGGCCAGTTCAGAGTACCTCACCCACAGGTATACTGCTTTGGATACTGTTGTGAGGTGATGACCTAGAAGAGGAACTCTACAGTAGTCTGGTCTCTGGCACTGAGTCTGCCTCTGTAGCTCAGAAGGGAAGGAAGGATAAGAGGCAAGCTGTAGTGATAGGGGATTCATTGGTTAGGGGAACGGAAAGGAGGTTCTGTGGATGAGAACAAGATTTCCAGATGGTATGTTGCCTCCTGTGTGCCAGGGTTTGGGACATCTCTATCAGCTCCACTGCATTCTTAAGTGGGAGGGTGAGCAGCCAGAGGTTGTGGTCCACATCGGTACCAATGATATGGGTGAGAGGGGTGATGAGGTCCTGCAACATGAGTTCAGGGTACTAAGTTAAAGGACAGGACCCCCAGGGTTGTGATCTCAGAATTGCTACCCATGCCACGTGCTAGCAAGCTCAGAAATAGGAAGATCATACAGTTTAACAAGTGGCTGGATAGGAAAATGTCTGTTAAATCTGTTCATGAAAATGTCCTTAATCAATACATAGAAGTCCCAACTAGAGAGAGTGCAACATTAGATCTTCTACTAGGGAATGAGACAAGGTAGGTGACCGAAGTTTGTACAGGGAAACACTTTGCATCATAATGCCATTAATTTCGAGGTAATTATGGAAAAGGATAGGTCTGGTCCTCAGTTTGAGATTCTAATTTGGAGAAAGGCCAATTTGGATGATTTCAGAAAGAATCTAGCAAGTGTGGATTGGGACAGGTTGTTTTCTGGCAAAGGTGTACTTGGTAAATGGAAGGCTTTCAAAAGTGAAAATTTGAGTGTACAGAATTTCTATGTTTCTGTCAGAATGACAAACAAGGATATAAGTTTTATGTAAACTTGGTTTTTGAGAGATATTGAGGCCCTGATTAAGAAAAGGGAGGTTTATAACAGGTATAGGCAGGCAGGAAAAATAAGGTACACTTAAGAAGGAAATCAGCTGGGCTAAACACATGAGGTTGCTCTAACTGACAGGGTGAAGGGAAATTATAAGGGATTCTACAGATATATTAAGAGCAAAAGGATAGCAAGAGACAAAATTGATCCTCTGAAAGATCAGAGCAGTAATCTACAAATGAAGCCGAAAGAGATGAGGGAGGTCTTAAGTCAATATTTTGCATATGCATTTACTTAGGAGATGGACACAGAGTCTATAGACATGAAGCAAAGCAGCAGTGAGGTCATGGAATCCACACAGATTACAGAGGAGGAGGTGTTTGCTGTCTTGAAGCAAATTAAGGTAGACAAACCCCTAGCACCTGCAAGGAGGCAAATGCAGAAATTGCGGGGCTCTAACAGAGATATTTAAATCATCTTTCGTGACAGATGAGGTACCAGAGAATTGGAGGACAGACAATATTGTTCCATTGTTTAAGAAAGGCTTTAAAGAATAAACCAGGAAATTATAGGCCGGTGAGCCTGGCATCATATTTGTGGATAAGTTACTGGAAGGCATTCTAAGGAACCGGATACTTGGGACTGATTAGCAATGGCCAATTTGCCTTTGTGTGTGGTAGGTCACATGAAACCTATTTTGAGGAAGTTACCAGGAAAGCAAAGTAGTGTCTACATGGAGTTTAGCAAGGCCTTTGACAAGGTCTCACATAGGAGGTTGGACAAGAAAACTTAGTCGCTTGGCATTCAAGATGAGGTAGCAGATTGGGCTCGACACAAGCTTAGTGGCAGAAGCCAGAGAGTGGTAGTAGATGATTACCCCTCTGACTGGAGGTTTGAGACTAGTGGAGTACCTCAGGGATCAGTGATGGGTCCATTGTTGTTTGTCATCTTTATCAATGATCTGGATGATATTGTGGTAAACTGGATCAGCAAATTTGCGGATGGCACCAAGCTTAGGGGTGCAGTGGACACTGGACAGCAAGGAAGACTAGCAAATGTTGCAGCAGGATCTGGACCAGCTGGGAAAATGGGCTGAAAACTGGCAGATGGAATTTAATGCAGACAAGTGTGAGGTGTTGCACTTTGGGGGGACCAAACACAGTAGGTCTTATACAGTGAGTGGTAGGGCATTGAGGAGTGTGGTAGAACAGAGGGATCTGGGAATGCAGATCCATAATTCCTTGAAAGTGGAATCACAGGTAGATAGGGCTGTAAAGAAAGATTTTGGCACATTGGCCTTCATATTGAATACAGGAGTTGAGATGTTATGTTGAAATTGTTTCAGATGTTGATGAGGCCTAATTTGAAGTATGGTGTGCAGTTTTTGTAACTTACCTACAGGAAAGATGTAAATAAGATCGAAAGAGTGAAGAGAAAATTTACAAGGACGTTACCAGCACTTGAGGACCTAAATTACGGGGAAACATTGAATAGATTAGGACCTTATTCCCTAGAATTGAGGGGAGACTTGATAGAGGTATACAAAATTATGAGGGATATAAATAAGCTAAATGCAAGCAGGCTTTTTCCACTGAAGTTGATGAGACTACAACGAGATAAGGGTGAAAGGTGAAATGTCTAAAGGGAATATGAGGGAGAATTTCTTCATTCAGAGGGTGTTGAGAGTGTTATATGAACTGCTAGAGCAAATGGTGGATGCAGGTTTGATTTCAATATTTAGGGGAAATTTGGAGAGGTACATGGATGATATTGGTTTGGAGGACTATGGTCCATGTGCAGGTCAATGGGACTAGGCAGACTGATGCTTCAGCATGAACCAAATAGGCCAAAGGGCCTGCTTCTGTGCCCTAGTGTTCCATGACTCTATGAACCGATGTCCCACTTTTGCCCTGGTACAGATTGCAGATCCAAAGAAGATATGATTGAAATAACCAGCGCAAATGTATAAGACACATTTATCCGGCAAACCACCACAGAATACAAACCAATAAACTACATCTTGCCTTGGCAGAACATTGCTGTTGCATTGTTTGGGTGGCATGGGAAATGGAAGCAAACCTTGGTCAAGCTGAATTTCTTTACTATGTTGAATTCTCCTCCTCTGTTCAGACATGACATAGGAAGTGTTTGTGAAATGACATTGGTCATGATCTCCCTTATCAATGAAAATTAAATGAATCTGAATTTACATGAACGTAACTCTGGTTGTTAATTCCCAAGGGCAGCAGGTTGATATACCTGAGGCATTGAAGGTAGCAGAACATGTATATTAAATTGGGGTATTGTTATCTGCTCCTCATGAAAAATTCCCTTGCATGCAGTAAAAGGCCTTAGCATATTACTAGCTGATAACTGAAGGGTATCATTTTGTGAATGCAACTTCAACCAGTAACTGATTGGGCATCAAGATTCCACAGCCAAAATCAAAAAGGTTATAAACATATTTACAAATTATTTATACTTTAAGTTTAGTTACTGTGTTTATTAAATTGTATCTATTGAAATAAAATGTAACACTGGAACTGAATCTTATGCCTTGAATGTATGATAACACATATTTAGTTTATGATTATAATTAGACACATACATATGATGCTTACACTGATAATTAATTTAATTAACTTAATTAAGCACCAAAGCAACTTCAATAGCTTGGCTCTTGACCTAGTCAGAAAATCCTGAGAAGAACAGCATGAAATAATAGGGAATTTACTTTGCACACTGACTTCATAATCAATGGTCCTACAAGCCTTAATATTAACTACAGCATTTTAGCAGTACAGATTGCACTTGTGAAGTAAGCCTTTGACAACAAGAACAACAAGAATCCATTTACAATTCTGAAACTTCCATTTATCATCATTTTGACTACATCCACGACGGAACACAAAGCACAGCCCCCTGTAGTAATTAAAGTCCAGTTGTATTCACTAGAAGAAACTGTGGCATTCAGTGAAGAGAAACTGCAAACTACACTTTAATTATTTCAGAATCTTGGCTTTATGATGTCATGTTTATAGCATAATAGAATTGTTAAGATTTTTATTACTTGTTATAAGCATTTAATACACTAATATTATTTTGCAATAGCACCCCAAGGGCCCTCAACAGTCAGAGGAACAGACAGGAGATTTTGTGTGAACTGGACACCTGGATGGCATGTTGCCTTCCAGGTGCCAGGGTCAGGAACATCTCGGATTGTGTCCACAGCATTTGGAGAGGGAGGGCGAGCAGCCAGATGTCTCGGTACATAGTGACATAAGAAGGAAAAGCAAAGAGGTCCTGAAGAGAGAATTTAGAGACCTAGGCAAAAAGCTGAGAAGCAGGACCTACAAGGTAGTAATTTCTGGATTGCTACCTGTGCCGCACACCAGTGAGGGTAGAAACAGGATGATTTGGCAGATAAATGCATGGCTGAGAAGTTGGTGCAGGGGGTAGGGCTTCACGTTCTAGGATCATTGGGATCTCTTCTTGGGGTCGCACCTGAGTCTGAGGGGAACCAATATTCTTGCAGGAAGGTTTGTTGGAGCTGTTGGGGAGGATTTAAACTAATTTGGCAAGGGGATGAGAACTGGGATGAAGGGATTCAGGATAGGATAGGTGGTTAAAAACAATGATAGCGTGCAGTCAGACTGACAGAAAAGCAGGCAAATGATAAGACAAATTTGCAGCCAATAGGATGAGTATCAGTGCATTAGGGATGCAGAATCAAAAAGAGTAGCAAATACAGTATTCAAAATGTTAGATCTCAATGCATCACTGTGGCTATCACTGAATTGTGGATGAAGGATGGTTGCAGTTGGGAGTTGAATGTCCAAGGTTAGATATTGTAGCAGAGGGATAGAAAGCCAGGCAGAGGGATAGAAAGGCAGGCAGAGGGTGTGCTTGGCTTTGCTGGTAAAGAATTGCATCAAATCCTTAGAAAGATGTGACACAGGATCAGAAGACGTAGAATCTTTATGGGTTGAGTTAAGAAACTGCAAGGGTAAAAGAACCTTGATGGCAGTTATATATAGGACTCCAAACAGAAGCTGGGATGTGGACTACAGATTACAATGAGAAGTAGAAAAGTTGTGTCAAAAGGGCAATGTTATAATAGTCATTGGAGATTTTAACAGGCAGGTAGATTGGGAAAATCAGGTTGGTAATGGATACCAAGAAAGTGAATTTGTTGAATGTCTACAAAATAGCTTTTTAGAGTAGTTTGTCATCAAGCCTACTAGGGGATCAGCTATACTGGATTGGGTGAGATGTAACGAACCAGAGGCGATTAGGGAGCTTAAGGTAAAAGAACTCTTAGGAGACAGTGATCATAATATGATTGAGTTCAATTTGAAATTTGATAATGAGAAAGCAAAATCTGATGTAGCAGCATTGCAGTAGAATAAAGGAAATTACAGTGGTATGAGAGAAGAGTTAGCCAAAGTAAATTGAAAGGAGATGCTGGAAGGGATGATAGCAGAGCAGCAATGGCTTGATTTTCTTGGGAAAATGAGGAAGGTGCAGGACATCTGTATTCCAAAAGTGAAGAAATACTCTAATGGCAAATTAGTACAACTGTGGCTGACAAGGGAAGTCAAAGCTAATGTAAAAGCAAAAGAGAGGGCATACAACAGAGCAAAAGTTTAGCAGGAAGATAGAGGATTGGAAGCTTTTAAAAACCTACAGAGAGAAAGCAAGAAGAATATTTAGGAGGGAAAGATAAAATATGAAAGCAAGAATTGTACAAGGCATTGGTAAGGCCAAATTTGGAATATTGTGTACAGTTCTGGTCACCGAATTATAGGAAAGATATCAATAAATTAGAGAGAGTGCAGAGACAATTTACTAGGATGTTACCTGGGTTTCAGCACTTAAGTTACAGAGAAAGGTTGAACAAGTTAGGTCTCTATTCATTGGAGCGTAGAAGGTTGAGGGGGGATTTGACCGAGGTATTTAAAATTTTGAGAGGGATAGATAGAGTTGACGTGAATAGGCTGTTTCCATTGAGAGTAGGGGAGATTCAAACGAGAGGACATGATTTGAGAGTTAGGGGGCAGAAGTTTAAGGGAAACACGAGGGGGTATTTCTTTACTCAGAGAGTGATAGCTGTGTGGAATGAACTTCCTGTAGAAGTAGTAGAGGCCAGATCAGTTGTGTCATTTAAGGTAAAATTGGATAGGTATATGGACAGGAAAGGAGTGGAGGGTTATGGGCTGAGTGTGGGTAGGTGGGACTAGGTGAGATTAAGAGTTCGGCACGGACTAGGAGGGCCAAGATGGCCTGTTTTCGTGCTGTGATTGTTATATGGTTATATGGTTAAGATAGCAAACAATATCAAGGTGGATAGAAAAAGCTTTTTCAAATATATAAGAAATAAAAGAGAGATGATAGTGGATATAGGACCACTGCAAAATGAGGCTGGAGGAATAATAACAGGGGACAATGAAATGGCAGATGAACTAAATAAGTATTTTGCATCTGTCTTCACTGTGGAAGACACTAGCAGTGTGCAGGTGTTGAAGGGTGTGAGGGAAGAGAAGTGAGTGCAGTTACTATTACAATGGAGAAGGTGCTCAAAAAGCTGAAAGACTTAAAGGTACATTAGTCACCTGGACAGATGAACAGCACCCTAGGGTTCTGAAAGAGGTAGCAGTAGAGATTGTGGGGGCATTAGTAATGATCTTTCAAGAATCATTGGACTCTGACATGGTTCCAGAGGACTGGAAAATTGCAAATGTCACTCCACTCTTTAAGAAAGGAGGAAGCCAACAGAAAGTAAATTATAGACCAGTTAGCCTGACCTCAGTGGTTGGAAAGATATTGGAGTCAATTGTTGAGGATGAAGTTATGGAGTACTTGGTAACACAGGACAAAATAGAACAAAGTCAACATGGTTTCCTTAAGGGAAAATCTTGCCCGGCAAAACTGTTGGAATTCTTTGAGGACGTTACGAGTAGGATAGATAAGGGGATGCAGTCAATGTTGTATATTTGGACTTTCAAAGGCCTTTGACAAGGTGCCACACATGAGGCTGCTTACCAAGTTAAGAGTCCATGGTATTATGGAAAGCTACTAGCATGGTTAGAGCATTGGCTGATTGGTAGGAGGCAGTGAGTGGGAATAAAAGAATCCTTTTCTGGTTGGCTGCCAATGACTAGTGGTATTCCACAGGGTCTGTGTTTTGACCACTTTTTTGTGATGTATGTCAATGATTTAGATGACTGAATAGATGGTATTGTTGCCAAGGTTGCAGATGATACAAAGCTTGGTGGAGGGGCAGGTAATGTTGAGGAAACAGGTAAGATGCAGAAGGACTTAGACAGATTAGGAGAATGGGCGAGAAAGTGACAAATGAAATATAATATTGGAAAATGCATGGTCAAGCACTTTGGTTAAAGAAATAAATGTAACCAGGTGACTGCTGAATATAATTTTTTATTGTTAAGGTACACATGTATTCACCTTGGTAATGCTAAAATAGCTGGCTGTGCCTTTAAGAGAAAATGGTGTCACTTTGCACGGGTGGAGTAGAACAAAGAGTTGCCATTTTCTAGAAAGGATGATGTTTGAATGCTTTTCCCAGGTTTGGTGAGGAAAGACTTTCGCGAGTAAATTGATCAACGCTGGAATAGTGTGATTGTGAAATTCCTTAATTGGCCTACTAGTGTGAGCGAGGAGAACTCATTTCAAGGTCTAGTCTATATGTGGAAGTTAAGCATATGTGTGCTAAATGTGATTATATCTTTTAGTTAAGATGAGATGCATTTACTCATATTTTTGATGTTATGTACAAGGTACAGGGTTGATGGGATTCTAAAATTGTACTTTTTTAGAATTGCCACTACTGTATAGTTTTGTATATTTTGTTTTAGTTATTTTCATACTGCATACATAACAAGGATGTGGTCTGAAGTTAAACTGAGATTGTAATAGTGGGAACAGTTTTTAAAATTTTATTTTGTTGTTTATATTTTGATACTCTCTTTCTGCATAAAACATCTAAAACAGATAAAGAAATTTAAGACCCAAAAAGGTATTTGTTGTCCTGCATGTGTATTATAACCCAAGCCACATATTTTCCCAATGGGAAAAATATCCAAAAATCTTAGATGCAAAGGGACTTAGGAATCCTTGTGCAGAATACCCTAAAGGTTAACTTGCATGTTGATTTGGTGGTGAGGAAGGCAAATTCAATGTTAGCATTCATTTCAAGAGGTCTAGAATACAAGAGATGTGATGTTGAGGCTTTATAAGGCACTTATGAGGCCTCACCTTGAGCATTGTGAACAGTTTTGGTTTTCTTATCTAAGAAAAGATGTACTGGCATTGGAGAGGGTTCAGAGCAGATTCAAAAGGATGATTCCGGGAATGAAAGGGTTATCATGCGAGAAACATTTGATGGCTCTGGGCCTGTACTCACTGGAATTCAGAAGGATGGGGGGGGGGGATCATTGAAAATTTTCAAATGTTGAAAGCCTTAGATGGAGTAGATATGAAAAGGATGTTTCCCATGGTGGGAGAGTCTAGAACAAGAGGGCACAGCCTCAGGATGGAGGGGCATCCATTTAAAACGGATATGCGGTGAAATTTCTTTAGCCAGAGGGTGGGGATTTGTTACCACAGGCAGCTGTGGAAGCCAAGTCGTTGGGTGTATTTAAGGCATATTTAGGTTCTTGATTGGCCACGGCATCAAAAGTTACGGGGAGAGGGTCAGGGGGCTGGGGCTGAGGAGGGAAAGAATGATCAAACATGATTGAATGGCGGAGCAGACTTGGTGGACAAAATGGCCTAATTCTGCTGCTATGTCTTATGGTCTAAGCAGTGGAGCATTTCCATCAGTATAATTCCCATGGTCTTTCCTCGTAGCTCCTGAAAATTATTTTTCCCTCAGGTGCCCATTTAATTCCTTTCTGAAATCCCTGTTTAACTGAGGGGGTGAGAAATACAGGAAATTTCACGTTCCAACCAAGCTTCACTCATATTCTCCCTGTGTATTTTGCCATTATTTTGAATCTAGGCCATCTTAGTTCTCAAACCATTCAACAGCTGTCCTCTATTTGCTCTATCTAAACACAATGATTTTACAAGTACCTATTGAATCTGTTCTCAATTTTTTGTTCTAAGGAGAGCACTACAATCTTCTGTAGTCTAACCAATCCCTCATGCTTGAAACAGCTCTAGTGAAAATTTCTGCACCCTCTTTACAACCTTCACTAGGTGACTAGAACAGAACCTGAAATTCAAGCTATGGTCAGTCTAATCTAAAGGTTTCATGTGAATTTGGTCTAAACAGCTTACTCGAAGGGTCTCAGCCCGAAACGTCAGCTGTTTTCATTTCCATAGATGCTGCCTGACCTGCTGAGTTCCTCCAGCATTTTGTATTTCTTACTTTTAGAGAACCTTCAGAGGCAACACCTTTGCTTAGTTTGGAGTCACATACTGACTAGGTAAGGCTAGCAGATTTCCTTCCCCAAAGATGATTTTTATAACAGTCCAGTACTCTCATCATCACTGTTCCTTTTCTAACTTTTTAACAAATTGAATAGATATTTTCTATCTATTATTGTGAAAACTTGTTCACAGCAATCTGTTTTGTGCTACAACTAAAAATCAATGCATGGGTAAATTTTTAGCCATTTATCTTTACCTTTACACAAATGAGTATTACATAATAAAATATTGTAAAACCATTGAGTTAAATTCTATTAAAGTGAACATTTGGGAGTTCATTCCTTACCAAATGGGTTTCCAGGTAAAGTTTCAGGCTGTTTGTATCAGCTTTTGGAGGTGTCCAGTTTTCTGTTGTTTCCATTGCTTCGAACAACCAACAAATCAATTCATCAAGTTTATTTACAAAGCCCTGGGAGAAGAAGTGAAGATGTTAAGAGGCAGTAACTGCTATTAAAATAAATTAAGTGTTATTGTCTTTGCAGACAGCAGTAATTACAAGGATGCTGACAGAATAGGAATTTACTTATTTGTGATGTCAGCAACTGAACCTTTCCTGTCCTGGTTGGCTTTCTTTGATTAAAGGTCTTTGCTCAAGTGCTTATATATGCAATCAATTTTGATGGAGCCATTTGTAAAATTATAACATTCTGCAAAAAATAGGAAAGAGTGCAAGCCGCATTGATAACTGAATAAGTTATTAAAGTCACTGAAAATGTAGCACACTGGTAATATTATTAAATTACAGTAAGTGGTCGGAGTGTGCTGAATGTTCATCCGGTTGAGTATCTTCTTTCCATGTTGGTCTTGCCCTTTAAGTAGTTCTCTAAGTTCAAAGTTCAAAGTAAATTTTTCATCAAAATGCATATATGTTACCATACACTACCCAGAGGTTAATTTCCTTGCAGGCATTCATAGTTGAATTAAGAAATACAATAGAATCAATGAAAAACTACACACAAGCAAAGACTGACAAACAAACAATGTGCAAAAGAAGACAAGTTGTGCAAATAAAATAAAATAAACAAATAAATAAATAAGAAGAACATGAGTTGTAGACTCCTTGAAAGTAAGTCCAGGGGTTGTAGAATAATTTCAGAGATGAGGTGAGTGAAGTTATCCATGCTGGTTCAGGAGCCTGGTGGCTGAATTTTGAACCAATATGTATTAATGCTGTTTCCTCCTTTAAAATTCAGGTTACATCTGAGTTCATTATAGTCTGACCAGCTAGGTGCAAGTGTCTCTCAAATGTTGGTTGATTCCATTTAATTGTTCTTAAAGTAGAAATCTCTGCTTGAGGGTATCCCTGACCATAATCATGTAATTTATGCTGACAATCCAATGAATAAGAAAGTACATATTGTCAGAAATATGATTGAATAGCCTGGAGGTACCAATTTAGTGAACAATTTGAACTTTTGAATAAAATGTACCATTTCTAAATCAATGAACAATTCAAATTGGGAGGGATGGTAAACACTGAGGGAGACAACAACTGTCTTTGGTCATCTGTGTATTTGTAATCCCATATCACTTATCCTCTGTGCCAAAGATTTTGTAGTATCTACCTCATTTTCCTTACCATGAATCTAATACTTCATACTTATTTAACTATGTTGAAAATCATTTGGTTATTACAGGTTCCTTTGCTTAATGCCTTCTTTCAATGTTTTTCACCCTTAGTTTTATTATTCCTCCTAATCATAACTTAGAAATGATTAACTCTATCCAACAATCTACACTGTTAATGTGAAATCTTAAGAAAGATGAATGATGCATTTCACATCATTCTTCAACGGATAAAATTAGCCTGTGATCAGAATCAGGCATAAGTAGAATCAATCTGCACTAGCTTAGATCTATATATATCTGCACTCACTGGCCACTTTATCAGGCACCTCCTGCACCTAATAAAGTGGCCACTCTGTGTATGTTTGTGGTCTTCTGCTGCTGTAGCCCATCCACTTCAAGGTACAACATGAAATGCTTTCACAGATGGTCTTCTACACACCACTGTTGAAACATGGTTATTTGAGTTACTGTCGACTTCCTGTCAGCTTGAACCAGAATGGCCATTCTTCTCTGCCTTCTCTCATTAACAAGGCATTTTCACCCACACAGCTGCCACTCACTGTATGTTTTTTTTATTTCTCACACTATTTCTCTTGATAATGCTGTGCAAGAAAATCTCAAGAGATCAACAACTTCTGAGATACTCAAACCACCTGTCTAGCACCAGCAATCATTCCACAAAGTCACTTAGATCACATTTCTTTCCCATTTTGATGTTTAGCCTGAACAACAACTGAACCTCTTGACCGTGTCTGCATGCTTTTATTCATTGAGTTGCTGCCACATTATTGGCTGATTAGATATTTGCATTAACGAGAGGTGTACAGGTGTACCTAATAAAAGGGCCACTGAGTGTATGTCATAGTGTATTCAGTGAATTTGAAAATATGTATGTTTTTATAGTGTGCCATTTAGAATTCCTACATGTACCAGAAACTTAATTTTAACCATTTCATTGACAACCTGCAAATGGTTACACAGTAGAAATGTCTACTCAGAAGCTGTTTCAAATTGTCCATGGCCATATTACATTGGAGTGCAACATCTGTCTTGAGGAGCAGTGATCTGTCTTAAACTAACCTGAACTTAGACCTTGATGATGTATAACTATGCATCTATTAAATTGTTGAGTTATTCAGTGCCGCAAAGAACTCGGTTCAAAAATAATTTGATGCTTTTCTCTTAATCAATGAATGCTTCTTCTTTGACATTTTGTAGTACTTTTGGTTGCATTTCCATCAGTCTCCCTAAAAGTTCTTTCAGGCTAAACCCATTGGTGGAAAATTTTACTTTCTGTTAGCTCAGAGCTAAATGTAATTATGTCTACCTGTGCCTATAACTGCCTAAATACTCCTTCCATCTAGCCCAAGGATTAACTTCCCTGTAGGTTCTCACCTTCATTCTTCACAAACCTTAGCTAATCCAGAATATAGGGCTGATATCAACACCAAAGCATATATCATTGAATGTCATTCTTGTCAAATCCCATTGTTTTCAAGATTTAAATACGTCTATAACCTCAAACCTGACATGCATTGCCTGCAGATGTGGTGACGGCAGGTTCCATAATGGCCTTCAAGAGAGAATTTGAAAACTGTACCGTGAAAAGAAAATTGTAAGGCTTTGCAGAAAAGGCCAAAGAGTGGAACTGGAGAGTTGATTTGGTAAAGGGCCAAAATGGACACAATTGGCTGAATGTCCTCCTCCTGAGGTAAAACTATTCTATGATACTACTGTATGTGATTGAAGTGTCCATAATCTGTAGTCACTATTTTTCTCTCCTTTGGAATTTGCTCCTCATGGTGCAGTTCATGGCTGTTTTCCCCCAATCCCAAGAATTTCCTTTACTTCCTACTTGGTATCCAGTGACACCCTTTAGAAGACATTCTGTCACACAGTTATATGAATAGTGATTTTATATTGAATGTTGCTTTTGGTTTAAACAAATTCCAGGACTAAAAGTTGGAAAAGTTGGAAATGATAATGACATCACATACAACACAACGCAATGTTCTGATTATAACTGTAGATGTCTCAGGCATTTGCAAGAGAAACCAACCATAAAAGAGAGTTGGAGTATCAAACTTCTTCCAAAATTTAAACAGAACAATTTTTTTCTGTATGTTTAAAATGTATTTATAAAATATTATTGTCAGGTCTGCACAGGCAAGTACCTCCACATCTCCACCCAGCTAGTAGAAGTCACATATTTGTTTCCAACTCATTAACTGCAGCCTATTTAAACCCAGCTCTCATCCACAGTGCTTTGTTCTCCCAATGAACACCTGGCCTTCAGTTACCTTCCTTAACTTCATGACTTCATTAACTTTGCCTCCAACTTTCACCCTGCCCTCAAATTTACCTGGTCCATTTCCGACACCTCCCTCCCCTTTCTTGATCTTTCTGTCTCCATCTCTGGAGATGGCTTATCTACTGATATCTACTATAAGCCTACAGACTCTCACAGCTGCCTGGACTATTCCTCTTCCCACCGTCTCTTGCAAAAATGCCATCCCCTTCTTGCAATTCCTCTGTTTCCGCCGCATCTTCTCTCAGGATGAGGCTTTTCATTCCAGGAAGAAGAAGATGTCTTCCTTTTTTCAACAAAGGGGCTTCCCTTCTTCCACCATCAACTCTGCTCTCAAACACATCTCTCCCATTTCTCACACATCTGCCCTCACCCTTTCCGCCTGCCACCCCACTCGGGATAGGGTTCCCCTTGTCCTCACCTACCACCCCACCAGCCTCCAGGTCCAACGTATAATTCTCCGTAACTTCCGCCACCTCCAATGGGATCCCACTACCAAGCACATCTCTCCCTCCCCACCTCTTTCTTGCTTTCCGCAGGAATCACTCCCTACGCGACTCCCTTGTCCACTCATCCCCCCCCATCCCTTCCCACTGATCTCCCGCCTGGCGCTTATCCTTGTAAGCGGAACAAGTGATACACTTGCCCTTACACTTCCCCCCCCCCCCCACCACCATTTAGGGCCCCAGTCAGTCCTTCCAGGTGAGGCGACACTTCACCTGTGAGTCGGCTGGTGTGGTATACTGCGTCCGGTGCTCCCGGTGTGGCCGACTATATATTGGTGAGATCCGATGCAGACTGGGAGACCACACATACACTTGGTCCACCAGAGAAAGCAGGATCTCCCAGTGGCCACACATTTTAATTCCACGTCCCACTCCCATTCTGATATGTCTATCCATGGCCTCCTCTACTGTCAAGATGAATCCACACTCAGGCTGGAGGAACAACACCTTATATACCGGCTGGGTAGCCTCCAACCTGATGGCATGAACATTGACTTCTCTAACTTCCGTTAATGCCCCTCCTCCCTTTCTTACCCCATCTCTGACATATTTAGTTGTTTGTTTTTTTTCTCTCTCTCTGCCCATCACTCTGCTCTCCATCTCCCTCTAGTGCTCCACTCCCCCTTTCTTTCTCCCGAGGCCTCCCGTCCTATGATCCTTTCCCTTCTCCAGCTCTGTATCACTTTCGCCAATCACCTTTCCAGCTCTTAGCTTCATCCCACCCCCTCCGGTCTTCTCCTATCATTTCGCATTTCCCCCTCCCCCCACTACTTTCAAATCTCTTAGTATCTCTCCTTTCAGTTAGTCCTGACGAAGGGTCTCAGCCTGAAACGTCGACAGTGTTTCTCCTTATAGATGCTGCCTGGCCTGCTGTGTTCCACCAGCATTTTGTGTGTGTTGTCTTCAGTTACCTTGTTGACTTGATGTGTTATGTACCTGTTCTCTCTTGGTTTGTGGGTCCTCGTGGCTTTTTTATTTTACAATTTATTAGTAAAATATCAATTAATACTAAATTGTCTCCATTGCCCTGCATTTGGTTTAAGAATCCTCTACATTTCCTGACAGCAATGGTAAACAAACCCAGAAGAGTATGCTCACCTAAAGGAAGTCATTCATTGACAGTAGTACACAATACAGATGCAGCAGGAAACCACTGACCATCTGCTCTACACTCTCAACCAACTTTCCATCTCAATACAGCAACCCAGTGCTAGTCAGCCTCCTTGCTCGGAACACTAAATTCCAGTGCCTGAATGCTTCAAAGGATTCCCAACCTGATGCCACAACATCCTGTCTCAGTGCATCTTACACTTCAAGCTTCAACCCTCTCTGTATTCCAACAGACCAAGACAAGATTGCCTTTGTCATAAGACCATAAGACATGGGAGCAGAAGCAGGGTATTTGGCCTATTGAGTCTGCTCTGCCATTTAATCATGGGCTGATCCAATTCTTCCAGTCATCCCCTCTCCCCTGCCTTCTCCCCATACCCTTTGATGCCCTGGCTAATCAAGAACCTATCTATTTCTACCTTAAATGCACCCAATGACTTGGCCTCCACAGCCGCTCGCGGCAACAAATTCCACAGATTTACCACCCTCTGACTAAAGTAATTTCACCACAACTCTGTTCTAAATGATCATCCTTCAATCCCGAAGTCGTGCCCTCTTGTCCTGGACTCCCCTACCATGGGAAATAACTTTGCCATATTTAATCTGTTCGGGCCTTTCAATATTCGGAATGTTTCTATGAGATTCCCTTCTCATTCTCCTGAACTCCAGAGAATATAGCCCAGGAGCTGTCTGATGTTTCTCATACGGTAACCCTTTCATTCCTGGAATCATTATCGCAAATCTTCTCTGAACCCTCTCCAATGTTAAAATAATGTTGGACTCCCAACATTATTTAAAATAAGGAGTCCAAAACTGCACACAATACTCCAACTGTGGTCTGACAAGTGCCTTATAGAGCCTCAAAATCACATCCCTGCTCTTATAATCCATACCTCTAGAAATGAATGCCAACATTGCATTAGCCTTCTGCACCACCGACTCAACCTGGGGGTTAACCTTAGGGTATCCTGCACAAGGACTCCCAAGTCCCTTTGCATCTCTGCATTTTGAATTCTCTCCCCATCTGAATAATAGTCTGCCTGTTTACTTCTTCCACCAAAGTGCATGACCATACACTTTCCAACATCGTATTTCATTTGCCACTTCTTTGCCCATTCCCCTAAACTATCTAAGTCTTTCTGCATGCTCTCTGTTTCCTCAACGCTACTTGCTCTTCCACTTATTTTTGTATCATCGGCAAATTTAGCCACAAATCCATTAATCCCATAGTCCAAATCATTGACATCTCTCTCCCGACCTGAAAAGTTCAGATCTGGACTGCCGCTAACTGGGACAATAAAATCACCATTTGCAATCAATATAAGGAATTGACCACAGCGATGCTCCACATTTTCAACCATCCAGGAAGAGGAAGGAGGGCAGCAGATTGGATACTTCACCAGTGTCAAGGCTCACATTTGGTGCTGGATTACATCATAGAATACAGGACCCTCACGGTGGAATGCAGCTACATTGCAGAAGCGCTGCTGACCCATGGTCATCACAGCCTCTCAGAGTGCTTGAAGGACAAGTTGTCCACCCGAGAGATGTCCAGAGACCTTGAAAGTGTCATTGCTCTGGCCTTCTGATTCTGACCCTCCAGATGATCAGCCAGAATCCCAGTTCCGGTCCCAGAACCATTTCAGGTTGCAGGACCCTCATCATGAACATCTGCAGAACCCATAAAGTTAGGGAGAGCTCCCTTAACCCCTCAAGGGTGTGAGTGTTGGTGGTGAAACAACTTGTGTGCTTACTGTGGAGCTGCTGATCACCCAAGCATCAAATGCCCAGCATGATTAGGAAAATGGAACCCCCAGGGTAGGGTCGAGGAGCCTTCAATCTGGTAAACTCTGCCAAGCCTCTCCTTCCAGCCCAATGGCTCGACTCACTCACTCTGTCCTCCTCCACAGACCTAGCTGTACGCACATAGGAGGCTCAGATGGATTCCAGTGCAGCAGACAACTTTCTGAACCAGACCCTGTGTGTGCAGCACCCAACTGAATCTATCTCTCACTTCTGCATCACAGCCATTGACGAATGTCTCTTAGGAACTGGGATGTTCAGGGTCACCTGCCACTTGTTTCCAGCTCATCACCTGCAGCCTACTTAAACCCAGCTCTCATCCACAGTCCTTCCTTCACCCAATGAACCAGCCTGTCTCAACTAGTTCTTCCTAGCTTAGAGTAACCTTGTTTATTTGTCATGTTAATTATCTGTTCTCTCTTGTTTTGTGGTCCCCATATTGCAATTTATTAGTAAAATATCGTTTACTGCTAAATCATCTCTGCTGTTCTGCTTTTGGGTTAAGCCTCCTCTACATTTCCTGACAATTATTAAATAATGATGTAATTGGGGCAGGGAGGTAACAGCTGAGCTTAGTAACATGAAAGCTAAATTATAGTGAGACTCCCTCTTTAATTAAGAGCTGAACCTCCATAATATATCACTTTGTGCCACGTTGCATAACCAAAGCATATGTTGAAACTAACTTTCTGGCTCAGTAAGTCTTAATTTGTGAAGCAAATTTTAAAAAATGAAATGTTCAGAAATCCATGACTTTGTTAAATTTGATTAAAAATAAATACAGCATATGTGTGGTTCACTCTGTGGGTAAAGCTCTTTCACACTGAATGTATCTAATTCTTTACTGAGCTGTGAGTGAAGGTGGAGTTTGAAATGCCATCTTAGGCATAGTAGAGTCAACCCTCATTTTTGACCATTTCCCTTGTACACCCATAGTAGATAATGCAAAGACTTGGAAGTTCTTTAAACTGCAGATAAGAAAAATGCGGTACAGGCTTTTTGGTTGTCACTTATTAGCATTATGGCAAGGCAGAATTAGAATTCTCATTTCCCCTGTAAGTATATTAACTGTTGACCACTGTTTCCTCTAGAAAACTGAAACATTGATTCCATTTCTTCTTCTGCAGATGCTGCTTGACCTGCTGGGTGTTTCCAGCATTTTCAAATATCAAACTTCCAGCATCTGCTGCTTTTTGTGAGTTTCTCGGCGAATGTACTTTAACAAGTATTCATGCCCTTATTAAGTTATTGATTTCCCAACACTTGACTGTCAGAAAGTATAATATTCTCAGAAGTCTGACAACTCATTATATTTCGAAGATGGATTACAGATGAACTACTACTAATGCCATCAATCTGAATTACTGGGAGAGGGACTGCAATAATGATTCAGATTGTTGAGAACAGCCCCAGTATAATTCAGGTTCCCCAAGTGACTTACTGAAATTCTAGAATTCTATTTTGGACCATAATTAAATTAAGAAGTAATGTCCATATCATTAATGATGCAAAAGAAATTTAGATGTCAACATTTAGTTGGTTAATGTTTTATATTTCAATTGATACAATTTATTTATGATGCATGTTGTAAACCTTAAATAAAAATAGCCAATGCTTCTCAATGCAGATTGATTTCTGCAATGACAACTCTATCTGTATGTAAAAAGGTACAAAACAATACAACTGAAACATGCTTTTAATACAAGATAAAAATTACAATTGCATTGTCCTTGAAAGGACAATTATTCTCCAAAGCTGTCACACATTTCCTTCCAAAATTAAATAATATTCGAAGCAACAAGACAAGCTGCAAGAAATAAATATTAAGCAGTAAGCTATCCACATAATTGGCAAAGGCATCTGGTAAATATAAAGACAACTTGTTGAAAACAAAGTGGTTTCCAAATTGTTTTGGCCATCGTCATTGAACAATAACTGCAATGGAATCTGACACCACCAGGTCTTTCTCTCATGCATTCTGTGTGTCTATTTGATTAAGAAAATAGCATCAATGTGGATTCTTGTTGTTTAATAAACAGCAAAGAAAAGAGTGTCATCTATGTCTCACTGAAAATACTGATGTGTGAAATTTCAGACTCAAGTATATGTTAGATTGGAAGTGCAACAAAATCTGTAGCCTATTCAGTTCAGTACAAAGACATAAGGAAGTTTCTTCTATGTGGGGGTAAATCTTTTTATAGAATCACAGAAAGATATTTGACTTATTTTGCCAGTGAAGGACCTTTGAAACAGCCATCCATTTCCTCATACTGACTTTCTCTTTACCCATAACTGCATTTTTCCCTTCAAGTACTTATCCAATTTGCTTTTGAATGTTACGGGTACATCCACTTCCCTTGCTTTTTTGGGAGTGACTTCTAAATCACAATTATCTATACAGTGCAAACTCTTCATTTGCCTCTTATTATTTTGCTGATAACCAAATAGATCAGAGTGTCATTCTCCAAAGAAAAAGATCCTTCACTCACCATGCCCATGCCAACAAGGAGATTACAAGGAAATTCCCACTGATACTATTCCCATTTACCAGCGGTTGTCCATAGTCTTTGATACCATATTGATACATGTCTGTGTTCTCCATTCTACTGATACTTTTATACTTGCATATGCATACACTCCAGAACACAGCATACAGAGAAACACTAGAATGTGTGCATGTGGTTCATTCATCTGTTAAAAAATAGTGCATATTGTATATGTTAGACATTCACATAAGACTATAAGATGTAGGACCAGAATTGGGCTATTAGGCCCATTGGGACTGTTCCACCATTCCATCATGGCTGATTTATTATCCCTCTCAACCCTATTCTCTTGTCTCCCTTCCCAGGTGGGCTGCAATCAGTGTGAAGGGTTATTTGTTGGTGACTCAGTATGAGGTTTAAAAAGAGCTTTAATGATTTTGGTTCTTTTTGGGAGGCTGAAATCAGTGCAGGGACAATAAAAAGAAGGGAGGTGTAAGCAAAGCGACCACTATGTGAGTGAGCCATTGTTAGAATGGTCAGGCTTTGGCTCAACAGGCTTAGGCGAGAAAAGGCTTGAGCAAGCATGGGTGGGTGATCTCAATAAGTAAATAATAAGGGTTCCAGTAAGTATTTTTCTATTAGTACATAGCTAGTGTGCTGAGAATGAATCTGGACAAAATGGTATATTCTTTGCAGGAGATGTGGGAACTCAGGGAGTCCTCTAGTCTTCCTGATAACTACATCTGCATGAACTGCACAGAGTTAAGAGACCACATTAAGGAATAGGAGTTGTAGTTGGATAATCTTCAGCTCATACAGGAAAATGAAGAGGTGACAGATAGGAACTAGAGAGGGGTAGTCACCAAAAGTTTCAGGAGGCAGGTACCTGGGTGACTGTCAGGGGAGAGAAAGTGAATAGGAAGCAAGTGCAGAGTACCCCCATAGACATCCCCCTCAATTATAAGTATTCCACATTGGTTACTGGAGAGAGGGAGGACCTTTTGGGGGAAACTGCAGTGACCAGGTCTCTGGCACTGAATATGGACCTCTGGCTTGAAAGAGAAGGGGGGCTGGGGGGGTCGGAGAAGAGGAGTTCAGTAGTCACAGGGGATTCCATAACTGGAGGATCAGGAAGCAGATTCTGTGGATGTGAGACACCCAGATGGTATGTTACCTCCCAGGGGTGCCACGGTCAAGGATATCTTGGATCAGGTCCACAGAACTCTAAAGGGGGAGGGTGAACAGCCAGAAGTCATAGAGCATATTGGTATCAGTGACATAGGTCAGAAAAGGGAGGAGGTCCTGAAGAGAGAATGTAGGGAGCTAAGCAGGATCTCCATAGTAATCTCTGGATGCTGCCTGTGCTAGGTACCAGAGAGGGTAAGAGTAGGATGATTTAGTACAAGGGGCAGGATCTCAGATTTCTAGATCATTGGAATCTCTTCTGGGGAAGGATGGGTTACACCTGAACCCAATGGGGACAATTATCCTTGCAGGCAGGTTTGTTAGAGCTGTGAGGGAGGGTTTAAACTAATTTGGCAGGGGAATAGGAACCAGTATGATAGGACTGAGGATGGGATAGTTGGTATACAAGTAGATGCAGTGTGCAGTGAGACTGTGAAGGACAGACAGATGACAGGGGGAAACTGCAATGAGTAGAATTATTTCATGTCAAAATTGAAAAGACTGATGAATGCAGGACTGAAGGTGTTATATCTGAATGCACAGCATACAGAATAAGGTAGATGATCTTGTCACACAGTTAGAGATCAGCAGGTATGACGTTATGTGCATCTCTGAGTTGTGACTGAAAGGAGAACATAGTTGGGAGCTTAACATCCAAGGATACACATTGTACTGAAAGGCAGCTGGTAGGCAGAGGGCGTGGGGTGGCTCTGTTGGTAAAAAATGAAATTAAGTCCTTAGAAAGAGGTGACATAGGATTGGAAAATGTAGGACCTTGTGGATAGAGTTAATAAATTGTAAGAGTAAAAAAAAATGTGATAGGAATTATATACAGACCTCCAAACAGTAGCCCAAATGTGGGATATAAATTACAAAGGCATATATAAAGGGCAATATAGCAATTATCATGGGAGATTTCAAAATGAAGGTAGATTGGGAAAATCAGATTGATGCTAGATCCCAAGAGAGGGAATTTGTAGAATGTCTATGATGCGGCTTGCTAGAACAGCTTGTGTTTGAGCCCACTATGGGAACAGCAATTCTGGATGTAATGACCCAAATTTGATTAGGGAGCTTAAGGTAAAGGAACCTTGGGAGTCAGTGACTCACCCTGCAGTTTGAAATGCAGAAACTAAAATCAGATGTATCAGTTTTACAATGGAGTAAAGGGAATTACAGAAGCATGGTAGTAAAACTGGCCAAAGTTGAATGGAAAAGAATTTTAGCAGGGACAACAGCAGACCAGCAAAAGACCAGCAGAAGTTCTGGCGGAAATTCAGAAGGCACAGGTAAAGATGAAGAGATATTCTAAAGGGAGGATGAGGCAATTGTGGCTGACAGGGGAAGTCAAAGACAGCATAAAAGCAAAAGAGAGGGCATATAATATTGCAAAAATTAATGGGAAGGTAGAGGATTGGGAAGATTTTAAACATCAAAAGAAGGCAACTAAAATTCTGTCAAGAGAAAAAAGATGAAATGTGAAAGTAAGCTAACAAATAATATAAAAGATTATACAAGATTTTTTTCAGATAGATAAAGAGAAAAAGAGAGATGAGAGTGGATATTAGACTGCTGGAAAATGATACTGGAGAGGTAGTAATGAGAGACGAATAATAACAAACAATCTTAATAAGTATTTTGTATCAGATTTCACTGTGCAAGACCCTAGTAGAATGCCAGAAATGCAGAAGCATTGGAGCAGAAGTGAGCGTTGTTGCCATTACTAAGGAGAAGGTGCTTGGGAAGCTGAAAAGTCTGAAGGGAGATGAGGCAGATGGATAAATCTCAGAGTTCTGAAAGAGGTAGCTGAAGAGATTGTGAATGCATTAGTAATGATCTTTCAAGACTCATTAAGTTCGGGAATGGTTCTGGAAGAGTGGAAAATTGCAACAATCACTGCACTTTTTAATAAGGGAAGGAAGGAAGGAGGGAGGGAGGCAAGACAAAGGAAATTATAGGCCAGTTAGCCTGACCTCAATGGCTGGAAAGATGCTGGAGTCTATTATTAATGATGAGAGTTTGGGGTAATTGGAAGCACATGATAAAATAGGCCAAAGTGACCATTATTTCCTAAAGGAAAAATCTTGCCTGAAAAATCTGTTGGAATTCTTTGAGGAAATAACAGGCAGGATTGACATCAGAGACTCAGTAGATGTTGTTTATTTGGATTTTCAGAAGAACTTTGATTAGATGCTGCATATGAGGCTGCTTAACAATGTAAGATCATGTGGTGTTACAGGAAACGTAGTAGTATGAATAGGGGATTGGCTGATGCAACAGGCAAAGAATGGGAGGCGGGAAGCAAAAGATGGGAATAAAGGAGGCATTTTCTGGTTAGCTACAAGTAATAGTGGTCTGCCACAGGGGTCAGTGTTGAGACCATTTCTTTTCACATAACACAGAATGTCAATGATTTGGATGAAGGAACTGATGGCTTTGTGGCCAGGTTTCTGGATGATATGAAAACAGGTGTAGTACTGAGGAAGTAGGGTGTTGGCAAAAGGACTTAGACAGATTGGGAAATGGGCAAAGAAGTGGCAGATGGAATATAGTGTAGGAAAGTGCATGGTCATGCACTTTGGAAGAAGATATAAAGGCTTGATCTTTTTTCAAAATGGGGAGAAAATTCAAAAATTAAAGATACAAAGAGACCTGATAGTTCTCACACCGAATTCTCTAAAGTTAAGTCAGTGGGAAGGAAAGAAAAACAATGTTAACATTCATTTTCAGAGGGCTAGAATACAAAAACAGGCATGTTATACTAGGGCTTTATAAGACATTGGTCAGACTGCACTTGGAGTATTGTATATATTTTCAACTCCTTATTTAAGAAAAGATGTAGTGGCATTGGAGAGGGTTCAGAGAAGATTCTTGAGAATGATACCAGAAATGAAAGGGTTAGCATATGAGGAGTGTTGGATGGCTCGGGAGTACTTGCTGGAGTTTAGAAGAATGAGGGGAATCTCATCCAAGCCTATTGAATATTGAAAGGCTTAAATAGAGTAGATGTGAAGAAGATGTTTCCAATATTAGGGGAGTCTAGGACCAGAGTGCACAGCCTCATATTAGAGGGACGTGCATTTAAGACAGAAATAACGAAACATTTCTTTATCCAGAGGCTGGTGAATCTATGGAATTCATTACCACAGACAGTTACGGATGTATTTAAAGTGGAGGTTGATAGGTTCTTAATGAAATAGAGCATCAAGAGTTACAGGGAGAGGGCAGGGGTATGGTTGACCCCTAATAAATCAGCCATGATGGAATGGTGGAGTAGACTCAATGGGCCAAATGGCCTAATTCTGCTTCTATGTCTTATGGTCTTATGGTAACCTTTGACACCCTGACTAAACAAGAACCTATCAACCTCTGGTCTTGCACTCCTCCACTATAGGAATCATCCTCTCCACATCTACTCTGTCTAGGCCTTCTAATATTCAGTAGGCTTCAATGAGATCCCCTCTAGTTCTTCTAAACGCCAATGAGTAGAAACTCAGAGCCATCAAGTGCTTATCATATGTTAACCCATTCACTCTTGGAATAATTTCTGTGAACTTCCTCAGGTCGCTCTCCAATGCCAGCATATCTTTTCTTAGATAAGGGGCCCAAGACTGCTCACAATACCCCAAGTGCAATCTGACCAATGCTATAAAGTGCCTCATCATTACATCCTTGCTTTTATATTCTAGTCCTCTTGAAATGAATACTTACGTTGTATTTGCCTTTCTTGCCATCAGCTTGACCTGCAAGCTAACCTTGAAGAAAACCTGCACAGGGATGTCCAAGTCCTTTTACACCTCTGATTACTGAATTGGCTCTATCTTCAAACTTGGGCACAAAGCCATCAATTCCATTATCCAAATCATTAACATATAACGTGAAAAGAAGGGTCCCAACACCATTAGTCACTGGCAGTCAACCAGAAAAGACCCTCTTAATTCCCACTTTTTTCCTCAGTATTTACACAAACTGACCCTTTTTGAAATAAGGCATATTTACACAGTATTTACAGATTTAATTAATTTACATGCTTTCTAATGTGTTTCAAACTTCCCACAGTGATATGATATTCTTGACTTATGGGATGTGTTAATTTGTAACCCGGTTCAGTAGAGTCATGTGCTGCTTCTTCCACGGTCTCTACCAGATTAACCTCTAGAATACCAGTCTTCTCATTCTCATCATTGGCATGAACGCTGGATTCTCCAACTTCCGGTAGTTCCCTCCTCCTCCCTTCCCCCATCCCAGTGTTACTCTGCCTCCTCCTCCAGCTGCCTATCACCTCTCTCATGATTCTGCCTTCTTCTACTGCACAGTGCTTTCACCTTACATTCCTTCTTCACCTTTCCTGCCTCTCTATCCCCTCCCTGCTTCCCCGCCCCCACCTCTTGATCTTTCCCCTTACTGGTTTTTCACCTGGCACCTACCAGCCTTCTCCTTCCCACCATACCCCCCGCCTTCATCATAGGGCCCCTGCCCCCTCCCTCTTCAGTCCTGACGAAGAGTCTCGGCCCGAAACGTTGAGTGTTCGTTTCCACAGATGCTGCCCGACCTGCTGAGTTCCTCCAGCGTGTTGTGCGTGTTGTCTCTCATTCCCATTGATGTCTCTTGTGTTAAGTGGCTTTTAATTTACCTGTTTTCACAAGTTATCTCTTTCTAGCTTTGACACTTTTCAAGGACGTCTTCAAAAGGCAATACTCCAAAAAGGTGCATTCGTCATTATGGACCCCAGTCATACAGAATATGCCCTCTTCTCATTGCTACCATTATGAGGAGACAGAGGAGCCTTTGTGGCTAGGTACAGCTAAAGTGCCATCTATAAGTTTGCTGATCTATTGTTAGCAGGATTTCAGATGGTGATGAGGAGGTGTACAGCAGTGAGACTGATCACCTGGCTGAGTGCTGTCACAACAATAACCCTGCACTCAACATCAGTAACACCAAAGAATAGATTGTGTTCAGGAAGGGGAAGTTGTGAGAACAAATACCAGTCCTCATCGAGGGATCAGCAGCGGAAAGGGTGAGCAGTTTCAAGTTCCTGGGTGTCAACTTCTCTGAAGGTCTATCCTGGGCCCAGCACATTGATCCAATTGCAAAGGCGGCTACATTTGATTCAGAGTTTGAGGAGACTTGGTATGTCATGAAAGACTCTCACAAATTTGTACAGATGTACCATGCAGAGTATTCAAACTGGTTGCCACTATCTGGCAGGATTGAAATAAGCTGCAGGAAGTTGTAAATTTAGTCACTCCATCAACTTTGGCAAACTCCTATAGACGTGTGGTGGAGAGTATATAGACTGGCTGCAACATAGTATGGAAACAACCTTGAACAGAAAATCCTACAAAAACTAGCGGATACAGCCCAGTCCATCATGGGTAAAGCCCTCCCCACCACTGAGCACATCTACACGATGCTTCATCGCAGGAAGGCAGCATCCATCATCAGGGACCCAAACCACCCAGGACATGCTCTCTTCTTGCTGCTGCCATCTGGAACAATTACTACCCCTCAACCATCAGGCTCTTGAACCAAAGGGGATAATCTCACTTGCCCCATCATTGAACTGTTCCCACAACCTATGGATTCACATCCAGGGGCTCTTCATCACATGTTCTCAATATTTATTGTTCATTTATTATTTTTTCTATTTTTTTATTTACCCAGTTTGTTCTCATTTGCACACTGGCTGAATGCCTAAGATGGTGAGGTCTTTCACTGATTCTATTATGGTTATTATTCTATTACGGATTCATTGAGCATGCCTGCAAGAAAAGGAATCTCAGTGTTGTACATGGTGACATATATGTACTTTGATAATAAATTCACTTTCTTTGAACTCGGTTTTTTATTATGTATTGCAATGTACTTCTGCCAAACAAAACAAAAGATTTCACAATAATCAGAGGGCTAGGTAATGTTAGAGATCTAGATTATAAGACTAACAGGAAGGAGCTTAAGAAGGAAATTAGGGGAGCCAGAAGGGGCCATGAGACTGCCTTGGCGGGCAGGATTAAGGACCCCAAGGCATTCTACAAGTATGTGAAGAGCAAGAGGATAAGACATGAAAGAATAGCACCTATCAAATGTGACAGTGGGAAAGTGAGTGTGGAACCAGAGGAAATAGCAGAGGTACTTATTGAATACTTTACTTCAGTGTTCACTATGGAAAAGGATCTTGGTGATTGTAGTGACGACTTGCAGCAGATTGAAAAGCTTGAGCATGTAGATATTAAGAAAGAGGATGTGCTGGAGCTTTTGGAAAGCATCAAGTTGGATAAGTCGCCAGGCCCAGATGAGATGTACCCCAGGTTGCTGTGGGAGGCAAGGGAGGAGATTGTTGAGCCTCTGGCTATGATCTTTGCATCATTAATGGGGACAGGAGAGGTTCTGAAGGATTGTAGGGTTGCGAATGTTGTTCCATTATTCAAGAAAGGGAGTAGAGATAGACCAGGAAATTATACGCCAGTGATTCTTACCTCAGTGGTTGGTAAGTTGATGGAGAAGATCCTGAGAGACAGGATTTATGTACATTTGGAGAGGTATAATATGATTAAGAATAGTCAGCATGGCTTTGTCAAGGATAGGTCGTGCCTTACGAGCCTGATTGAATTTTTTGAGGATGTGATTAAACGTATTGATGAAGGAAGAGCAGTAGATGCAGTGTATGTGGATTTCAGCAAGACATTTGATAAGGTACCCCATACAAGGCTTATTGAGAAAGGAAGGAGGCAAGGGATCCAGGGGGACATTGCTTTGTGGATCAAGAACTGGCTTGCCTACAGAAGGCAAAGAGTGGTTGTAGATGGGTCTTATTCTGCATGGAGGTCGGTCACCAGTGGAGTGCCTCAGGGATCTGTTCTGGGACCCTTACTCTTCGTGATTTTTATAAATGACCTGGATGAGGAAGTGGAGGGATGGGTTGCTTGCTGTTAACACTAAGGTTGGAGGAGTTGTGGATAGTGTGAAGGGCTGTCAGAGGTTACAGCGGGACATTAATAGGATAGAAAACTGGGCTGAGAAGTGGCATATGAAGTTCAACCCAGATAAGTGTGAAGTGGTTCATTTTGGTAGTTCAAATATGAATGCTAAGACTCTTGGCAGTGTGGAGGATCAGAGGGATAGGAACATTTCTATGTTTTTATGTTTTTCTTTGTTTCTTATCCTCCATACAACAGCCCAGAGTCAGGTTTAATATTAAACCTGATTCTGGGCTGTTTTTCAGAGGATTATTCTATAACTTTGCAAAACTTTCCTATTTGATATCAGATTGTTAAACCTGAACATGCCCCTAATAATAGCCATTTCTTCTGTGCTTCTTTGACAATTATCACTGATCTCTCAGCCACACCTTTTGACATAGTGAAATAAAGTTATAACCTTCTACAATCATCAACATGCACTCTTTCAAATGATCTTGTTGGTCATTTTGATCCATATAAAGGCATTTTCTCTAGATTGGCTCTACAAACTTAACAAATGGTATACTTCTAAAATGTTGTCTTCTTTATCCACTTGGTATAATATGTCTGTGTCCCCATTCATAAGAATATTGGTCCATTGAAAACTTATATTCAGTTCTAATATAGAACATATGTTTTATTTTGGATAATTCTTTGATTTAGTCCATTATTTTAAAACTTTTTCATATACATGATATGGAACAATATCTTTCTGTATTTCTCCACTGCTGTGGTTTTATTGTTTTATTGTTGATTGTGCTATTACTTATTATATCAGAATTTTCAAATGGTAATCTTGATCATCTATCTGTAACAGCATTTAACTTTGAACTTTAAATTCAACTTTATAATCTTATTCGGACAAAAGTATAATCCTATTATTTATTTTATATAGGGATGTTATTTATTTTATTTTTGGTCTCTCCTTTTTTCAAATGTTATTTTGGAAAATTTTGATCAGAGCAGCCTGCAGTTAACAAATGTCACAGCACTGGATTGAACTGAACTAAGCTGAACTGAATATCCCCGGACTCTTTCAATTTTATATTCTGTGTTTATATATATGTTTTATATTCTGTATTTTTCGCTCTTATTTTACTATTAGCGCAATTTGTTTTTTTCTGCTCCGGGGGAGCGGGGATTGATATTTTTCTCTGAATGGGTTTCATGGTTTTCTTTGTTTCATGGTTATCTGTGGGAAGATGAATCTCAGGGTTGTATACTGCTACATGTTTTGAATCTTTGAATACACCACATTAACAGGCCCTTCTAGCCCAATGAGCCTGTGCTGCCCAATTACACCCATGTGACCAATTAGCCAAGTAACCAGTACATCTTTGAAATATGGGAGGAAACTGGAGCACACGATCATGGGAGAATGTACAATCCGATTACAGACAGCGGCAGAATCGAACCTGGGTTACTGGTGGTGTAATAGTGTTCTGCTATTAAGGACCAAGAATTTCTATCAAAGGCTCAAAGACTGTGAGCTGAGATAAAGTTTGCCGAATAGGAAGTGATAAAGACTCTTTGCTCCAGAGATCAGCCTCAGTTACTCATTTGCAAGATACTGTCTCTCATTGGTCAATGTATATGATGTGACTGTTTTTGACTAATTGCAGCTTCTACTATAATTCAAAACAACGAGCACAGGTTGCAACATATGTGTTATGTCAAAGTGGCCAAACAAAAAGCTCAACTCACTGATCATCACTAATTTTATGCCCTTTGCTGTTCATTGCCCCAGTCCCATATCTTGCTTCAGTGACAGCATAGTCTTGTGTTTAATCTTAGCACATTACTGTACTGTGGCTCAGAACATATTCATATTTATTCATATTTCTTGAGATGCAGAAGAAAGCCAATTGGCCTCTGAATCTATACCCATTCTCAAGAGAATTCCCATTCTTCTAATTAATTTCTTTCTCATGTTCTTGTTTTCTCTTTTTTTTTAATTTTTCTCATGTTAATTAATTCCCCCTGATTTAACCTAGCATTGAACTAACCAACTACCACCTCTTTGATCCACAAGGCCAGGATGAAATCTGGGATGCTGGAGTGGCAGTGTTATTTGCTATGACACTGTGCCACTCCAACATTGTAGTGCCTTTGTTTTCATAATTGCCAACATTTTTTTGACTGAGTATTTGCAATCACTTTGCAACTTTTATTCCAAAATAAACTGCTACTTTCTATCCAAATGTACCTTGTTTGTTCTGAACTTTATTTGTTGCCTTTGTGCATGAACACTTCCAATATTTAAAGATGTTCTTCTCCGATCCTACTGGCCATTGGTACATGTAAATCATGTGATACGGAAAATGATCCATATATTGTAGTAAAATGTCCACATACCATTTAATCCCTATAGGTCTTCACTTTCTTCCAAGTCTAATAGGCTAACAAGCAAACTGTGTGATTTTCACTTATTTACTTAGAGCTTTCCAAATACAACAAATTTTAGCCAGACTGTTGTCTCCAAACATTCTCCCACCATAACCATAAAGCAAACTGGTTTTATGTTTTTTTTTCCCTTTTCTTAAGCAGGTTTGCTCAATTTGGAATTTCAGACACAGGGAGAACATGCAAACTCCACACAGACAGCACCTGACATCAGGATTGAACCTATATCTCTGGTGCTAAAATGTAGTGGCACTACTAGCAATGCAACTGTAAACTTCAATCCTTCATATTCCTGACTCATTCATTTTTCCCAGTTTTCTCCAAAAAATTATGCTGAGATGCATCCTAGCTTACACTTGGACACATCATCAGTGATCTAATCTGGAGTCATCAGGTGTTTTTGGGCTTCAGCCAGTTTTGATCAGGCCCTGACTGTTGTCCAGCAGCATTGATCCGTGGGTCACACCTCTTGATTCATAGCCGTCTGCAGACTCACTCAGCAGCCTCTGAGATGGTCCTGATGACTCTTTTCTTTGTAGCCCCAGTAATGCCAAGGAGAGAGTAGGTTCTGCATAGCAAACAGCTAGCAAAACCTTTACACCCCACATTGTGCCCTCCACTCTTGTCTCTGGTACAGCTCTACCAGCTTTTGGTATATGGCTTTCTTATGTTCAAATGCCTCCTCAATCCGGTCTTCCCAAGGAACTGTCAGTTCCTGCTTCAAAGTTCCTGACAGAATCACAATATCAGGTCTCAGTGATAATGATATGATCAAGTCAGGGAACTTGAACTGCTTGCCAAGATCGACTTCCAGCTGCCAGTCGGATGCTGTGGTGAGCAAACCTACTGGTGATCTGGCCTGAAGCTGTGGTTGATCTCCAGTTCTGACAAAGACTATGAGCTTTCTGGGTTGGCAGATGTGCTTACTGTTGTTAATGATGGAGGGGCTGCTTTCTCCCACTGCCTTCAGCACCTGGTCATTACACTAGCAGTAGCAACCTTCTCCCAGGGCTTTTGGGCAGTTGCTGATGATATGTTCCAAAGTCTCTCTGCCAGGGCAGAGCGGACATGATATTGCGTCACTTTTGCCCCAAGCAAAAAGGTTTGCTAGACTAGGCAGAATGACGTACACAGCCTGGATCTTGAACCTGATGCATTGGGGTTCTGCCTGCCAGATTTTGGTCCAGATCTTCTACTTCAGTGCACCCTCACGCCTTGTTCAAGCTCCCTGCTGCCCCCATCCTGGTGGTACTCACTTCCTCGACAGCTGCTCACATCTCTTCCTGGACCATTTCGTTTCTGTCCTTGCCCTGGGCCCTGTCAAAGCCAGTTGAAAGGAAGCTGCTTGGCCCTGCCTAACCATACACCACTGTCCTTGTGACTCAGTCATCTCCACTGCCTTCCATTTTCTGCCTATTTGGACCTCAATGCCTGCTGATGAGTCTTTGGGGTTGCTGGAATTTCTGTACATCAGCAATTCTCTTGTACAGGAAACCATGAACTCCACATTCAGGCTGCTGAAGGGGAGTTGCAGTTTATTCCTCTTCCCATACAAAGCAATACACAAGGTGACATACAGGAGTGAAATCGATCAGCTAGTTGCAACAACAACCTTGCACTCCACATCATTAAAACCAAGGAATTGATAGTGAATTTCAGGAAGGGGAAGTTGGGAGAACACACACCAGCCCTCACTGAGGGGTCAGCAGTGGAAAGAGTGAGCAGCTTCAAGTTCCTGGGCATCAACATCTGAGGGGATCTACCCTGGGCCCACCATTTTGATGCAATCATGAAGGAATGCATGCCAGCGGCTGTACTTCATTAGGAGTTCTGCAGATTTGATATGTCACCAAACACTAGCAAATTGCTACAGATAGAGAACATTCCGACTGCTTCATCACAGTGGGGTATGGATGATACAATGCACAGGATCATAAGAAGCTTCAGAGGATTATAGACTCAGAAAGCTCCATCATGGGTTCAAGCTTCCCCGCCAGTGAGGACATCCTCAAAAGGTGGTGCCCCAAGAAGGAGGCATTTATCATTAAGGACCCTCACCATCCAAGACATGCCCTCTTTTTATTACTACCATCAGGAAGGAGGTACAGGAGCCTGAAAACTCACATTCAGCGTTTAAGAAACAGTTTATTTCCCTCTGCCAAGAGACTTCTGAGCAGTCTATGAACTCACGAACACCAGCTCACTATTTCTCTTTTGCACTGATGATTTATTTTTATTGAAACTTATGATAATTTGTTAAGCCTGCACAGTACTGCTGCCACAAAACAACACATTATCAGTGACAATAAATGTGGTTCTGATTCTGATCACATCTCCAAGCAGATCCTCCACCTTGGTGCCCAGGTCTATAGGCATTCAATTCCTTTTACACTTTCAGGTGAAGATTCCCATGAGGATATTGGTCCTGTGTCTGTCTGGTGCGACCTGGTAGTACTGAATGGATCCTTTATGCTCCAAACTTGCTCCCAAAGTCTCAAGCATAAGAACCCTTACTTCCTGCATCTTTATTCCAACCATACTTTACATTATGAATCCGAAACTCCTCGGCAGATGGAATCAGATGACCACTTTTAAGGTTTTACTCTTCAATTTCCTCCCTGACATGGAATGTCCAGCTGTAAAACCTCAAGTGCTTCCTTTTCCAAGACATTTGCCCCAACTTGGATCATGACAACAGGCTGTTCCTTTAAGCATGAATTCCTTCACAGTATTCCAGACAGTCCTGCTTTGCCATAGTACCGAGAGGGTAACATAGATCCATAGAGTCATATGGCACAGAAACAGTCTCTTTGCTCTAACTTGTCCAGCCCGACCAGGATGCCATCTAAACTAGTTCCATTTTCCCATATGAGGCCCATATCCCCTTCTAAACCTTTCTTATTCCTACACTTGTCAAAATATCAGTTATTGTACATGCACAAACCACCTCCTCTGGCAGCTTGTTTCACGTATAAGACCATAAGATATAACAGCAGAATTAGACCATTTAGCCCATCGAGTCTGCTCCGTCACTTCATCATGGCTGATACATTTTCCCTCTCAGCCCCAATTTCCTGCCTTCTCCACACATTTCTTCATGCCCTGACTAATCAAGAATCTATCATCCTCTGCCTTAAATATACTCAATAATTTGGCCTCCACAGCTGCCTGTAGCAACAAATTCCACAGATTCACCGCTCTCTGGCTGAAGAAAATCCTCTTCATCTCCATTCTTAGAGGATGCCCTGCCATTCTGAGGCTGTGTCCTCTGGTCCTAGATTCTTCCATCATAGGAATCATCCTCTCCACATCCACTCTATTGAGGCCTTTCAAATTTTGATAGGTTTCAATTAGATCATCCCTCATTCTTCTAAATTCCAGTGAATACAGTTCCAGAGCCTTCAAACACTCCTCATGTGATAAGCCATTCAATCCTAGATTCATTTTTGTGAACCTCCATTGAACCCTCTCCAGTGTCAGCACATCCTTTCTGAGATAAAGGGCCCAGAACTGTTCATAATACTCCAAGTGAGGTCTCACCAGTGCTTTATAAAGCCTAAACATTACACCCTTGCTTTTGTATTCTAGCCCTCTAGAAATGAAAGCTAACTTTGCATTTACCTTCCTCACCGCAGACACAACCTGCAAGTTAATCTTTAGAGAATCCTACACAAGGACTCCCAAGTCCCTTTGAACCACAATTTTTTTAATTTTCTCTCCATTTAGAAAATAATCTACCCTTTCTCCTACCAAAGTACATGACCATACACTTCCCAACACTGTATTCCATTTCCACTTCGTTGCCCATTCTCCTAATACCTACTACCTAATAACTACTTTTTCAGAACTACCTGGCCCTCCACCTATCTTTGTATCATCTGCAAACTTTGCAACAAAGTCATAAATTCTATCAGCCAAGTCATTGGCATATAACGTGAAAAGAAGCCAATACAGACCTCTGGGGAACACCACTAGTCCCCGGCAGCCAACAAGAAAAGGGTGCCTTTATTCCTACTCTTTGCCTCCTGCCAGTTAGCCATTGCTTTTTCCATGCTAATATCTTTTCTGTAATACCATGGCCTCATAGCTTGCTAAGCAGCCTCATATGGGGCACTTTGTCAAAGGCCTTCTGAAAATCCAAGTACACAACATCCACCAATTCTTTTTTATCTAGCTGAAGTACAGTATGTACTGTTGTTTGTGTAAAAATAGCACCCTCAGGTTTCTATCAAATTTTCCCCTCTCAACTTAAACCTATGTCGTCTCGTTCTTGATTCCATGAATCTGGGGGACAAAAGCTGCCTGCATTCACCATATCCTTGCCCCTCACAATGTTGTAAACCTCTATAAGATCATCCTCAGTTTTCTACCCTAACCTACCCAATCTTACATGTCATCTGGGACACATACTGACCACAGCAGAAATGTTTATCCATTCCTTTACTACCTACTGCCCAACATTTGGTCATGCCCTCATCACTATTTCCCCACAGTGCTGAATGTGGTCATGATCGAACTTTACCCAGATATTGTCATACAATTCCTAATGCATTGCTTAAGCTACAAAGAAAGGCTTTACATAAAGTAGTATTGATTTCCATCATCAAAAGGGGAGTAGGTCGGAGACATCAATGTATCAGGTCATTAACCAGTTTTGGCACACACTTACTTGCATGAGATAGTGAAGAAGAGGAAATAGGAGTAGCGGATCTGATTTCCCTCTCCCTAATGAGAATATATAGACCTAAATGATAGTTCACTCTTACTGGAGTAGCCATGATGAGCTAATTCAACACAGGCCAGAGAATTAATTGGGTCTTCCTGGAGTTCAAAGACCAACCAAACAGGTCAGAATTTATTCATTGACACATCAAAACTGAAACTATTGTTTAGAGGCAAGAGTGGCTTAATATGCTGCCATTGTAATACTCTGTAGAAATATAACCATTTTAGCCAAATATTGAGCAATACTGTTGGTGATTGTTAAAAAGTCCATAGCAAGAATTCTAAGAAGCCATTTTAGGTTATTAAAAATGAATGTTATCCAGCAGGGATTTTATCTAACCTGTGTGTAGATTTATAACAATTTTTGAATAGCATATATGTATGCTAACGATAACCACAGTACATTTCAAATTTAGTTCATTGGCTGTGAGTTGTTTTAGGATATCCCATGGAAAGAAAGGTACATTATAAGAATACTTTTCTTTTTCCTTTCAATAAATACAAATTGTTAATGGTCATTTTTTTTCTCTCTAGCTGAATGCCAACCATCAATTTGAAGACTTCTAATTCAATTTGACAACTATGTAATTCATCCCACCTACTCATCTTACAGAGTTCATTGTTTCCATTATCGTTAAAAATCTATAGCCTTTCTATTTTCCTCACTGCACCATGGTTACCTCTGGAGTAAGTTCAATAGAAGGCCACCTCTGCGGGAAACTTAGAAAAAAATTATTTCAGCCCCAAATTCTCCAGCGTGCATCATTGTGCAGTTACCAAACTTTTATGCACAGGCTGACCAACATTGATGCTTTATTAATATGGTTTAAACTATCTGCATTCAAGTAATGGCACAGCCATATTTTTCACAGTAACATTTGTTTGGTTTAATTAAGATCATCATCTCTGTGAAATATGTAACCTGACATTTTAATTACTATTCTAATGACACTAACATATGAACTAAGCAATGCTTCAAAAACATTCAGCTGCCAATAAAAGTATAAAGGCAGCAAACTTTTTCTTTGTTAGTAGCAATATAGCTAATTCTGTTTTCTTTATGCTCACTTGCATTCCGATTGATGTATTCTTCAGCTGATTCCTTTGTATAAGGAGACAGAATATGCAGCTCCAGAAAATATAATGGTTTTATTTGTGCAATAAAAGTTTTAATTAATCCTTCACACAGACATATGATGGCTATAAGAACTCCTTAGAGGGTGACAAACAGTATCAGAGGGACAATTTATTCAATATAGACACTAAATAGCAATATGGCACAACATCCAAAATCCAGCATTTGTAGCAATTGTCTTTCAGAAACATATTTCATTCGCCTACAGGACAATTTAGCACCAATGAGGTCTATAAATAGTGCCTACATTTTATTTATTGAGATTGCATCAGATTGTTTTATTATTTACAGTCAGTTTTGTTGGCACTTAAGAGCACATTTCCTAGTTTCACGAACTCTCCAACATTCATTAGATTTCTCAGTATCATGTCAACCTGTTTTCAATTACTTTCTACATTTTTAGCATCTGTGTTATCATTACTTTCCCTAAAACTATGAAACATATAGACTATCTTGAACACTGTTACAAGCAAAATATTTGATGAAGAGAAAAGACCTTGAGCACAGTATTTGTGGCCATTTGAAATAATGAGTACTTTGGTATTACTATGCAAAGAAAGGCAAAATTAAGGAAAGTTATTGGTCTTCAAGGAATAAAGACCGCCAAATAACGTCAAAGAAAGAGCATGCTCCACCCAGTATGAAAAGGGAATCCAAATTCTTAGCTAGTGCCTCAGGACATTTTCATTTCACATGAGAATCAAAAACAGATGAGAAAAATATAAGTTTCTCCATTTGTTCATCTGGTAGAGGAATGAAATAAGGTAGTGCCACATGTATAAATAAGTAAGAAGTATTTTCTAAAATCACCTTCACAGCTAAGCTCAACCATTGGCCCGCTAATTCTATACACTTTGCCACATGGTCACACAAGTTTATTTAATGAACAAACATCTGTAAATTCTTCTATTTACTTCCTAAACCAGTAGTTAATTGAATGGGACATAGATTGCATCGTAAAGAATTACTATGCTGCAGATGTGGTTAGAATTCAAAATGTACTTAATTGGGTGTAAAATGCATTGGATGTCTTAAGGTGTCAAATAGGCTCTAGAGCAGGGGTTCCCAATGTTTTTTTATGCCGTGGACCAACACCATTAAGGGGTCTGTGGACCCCAGGTTGGGAACCCCAGCTCTAGACGAACCGAGTGACATGATGAACAGGAATAAAACTGCACACTCAGATGCCTCCCCAATCACGTTGGGGGATTTTAACCAGGCCAGCTTGAAAAAGTATCTAAATAATTTTCACCAACATATCACTTGTGGAACCAGAGGAGCCCACACACTGGATCACTATTATACTACCAATAAGAATGCTTACACTATGCCCACACTTTGGAAAGTCTGATCAACTGGCTGTACTTCTACTCCCTGAGTATAGGCAGAGACTGAAGATCACAGCACCAGTAGAGGGGATCAAGAAGGTACAGCCAGGGGAGGCAGAGAAGTATTTATAGGACTGTTTTGAGTTGATGAACTGGACTGTATTTGGGGATTAATCTTTGAGACTGAATGAATATGCCATAGTTGTCACTGACTCCATTAAAATCCGTGTGGATGAGTGTGTACCTACAAGAATATGCTGTAGCGATGTGCTACACGCAGCGCTAAAATTACGACACGGAGTCGGTAACTGCAGTCGAAGGAAAAACTTTATTCGAAATCCTCAGCCTCACTTTTAAGCCTCTCTCGACCTGCCCCCCGTGGCGCAGAGGCTCCAAAGCTCTGTGCTCGCAAACCCCCGTAGGCTATCTAATTGTGAGCCGGTTCGGATATGCCAGGAAATGGGTCACCACAATGCCGTAGATTGCAGAATCAAAAGCCATGGATAAACCTGGAGATATGTAGTCTGCTGAGGGCTAGATCTGTGGCATTCAATGCTGGTGATCCTGGACTATACAAGAAGGCCAGGTACAACATACAGAGGGCTATCTCAAGAACAATTCTGATTGATGTTATAGGTGGAATCGGATGCACAACATCTCTGGCAAGGTTTTTCAGGCCATTATTTCCTACAATCATGAATAGCAGCGATGCTTCACTGCCACATAAGCTCAACGCCTTTTAGGCACATTTTGAAAGCAAGAATAAAACTACAGCTATGAAGATCCCTGCAGCATTTGGTGACCCCATGATCTCTGTCTCAGAAGCTGACGTCAGAACATCTTTCAAGAGGTTGACCCTCGCAAGGAGACAGCCTTAATGGTGTATCTGGTAGGGCTCTGAAAACCTGTACCAACTAACTAATGGGTGTATTCAAAGACATTTCAGTCTTTCATTTCTATAGTCAGAATTGACCACCTGCTTCAAAAAGAAATTACACCAGTGCCCAAGAAGTGTATGGTGGTATGATTACCATCCATACCTCTTTTATCTATGGTGATGAAGTTTGAAAAGTTGGTTATGGCTAAAATCACTCCTGCCTAAGCAATGACCTAGACCCACTGCAATTTGCCAATTGCCATATAGGTCATCAGTGGATATGATTTCATTGGCTCTTGGATCACCAAGAGAATACTAATATTTAGGACAGGCTGCTGTTTTTTGACTACAGCTCAAGTGTTTAACACAATCATTCCTACAGTGCTAATCAAAACCTCCAAAACCTTGGCCCCTGTACCTCCCTCTGCAACTGGATCATTGACTTCATCACCAGAAAACCACGGTCTGTGTGGATTGGAAATAGCATCTCCACCTTGCTGATAATCAACACTGTTGCACCTCAAAGATGAGTGCTTAGCCCACTGATCTCTGTATCCATGACTGTGTGGCTGGGCACAGCTCAAATGCTATCTACAAATTTGCTGAGGACACAACTATTGTTGGCAGAATTTCAGATGGTGACGAGAAGCATAAAGCTGTGAGATAGATCGGCTGGTTGAGAGGTGTCACAGCAACAACATTGCACTCAACATCAGTAAGTCCAAATAATTGATTGTGGACTCCAGAAAGGATAAGACAAGGAAACACACACCATTCCTCATCAAGGGATCAGAAGTGGAAAAAGTGAGCAATTTCAAGTTCCTGGATATCAACATGTCTGAAGATCTGTCCTGGGCCCCACGTATTAATGCAAGCACAAAGAAGGCACAACAGCAGTTTTATTTCATTATCAGCTTGAGCAGATTTGGTATATCAAGAAAAACACATGCAAATTTCTCAGAAATGTACCATGGAGAGCAGTTTAACTGGTGGCATCGCTGTCTGGTATTGGGGAGGGGGGTTCCACTGCACAGGATCAAAATAAGCTGTAGAAAATTGTAAACTCAGTCAGCTCCATCATGGGCACCAGACTCACCAACATCCAAGACATATTCAAAGAGCGATGCCTCAAAATGGCAGCATCCATCGTTAAGGTCACCCATCACCCAGGCCATGCCCTCTTCTCAGGGTGATGATACAGGATCCTGAAGGCACATTCAATTTCTTCCCCTCTGCCATCCAATTTCTGAATGGACATTTAACCCATGGCTGCTACCTTAATATTTTTCTTTCTCTTTTTGCACTACTTATTTAAACTTTTTAATTATATATATATATACTTCTTACTATAATTTACAGTTTTTATTATTATATATTGTAATGTATTGCTGCCACATAACAACAAATTTCATGACACATGCCAGTGATATTAAACCTGATCCTGATTCTGATTAAGGTTGTGAATGCAGCTCAGTAATTAACAACTTTTTTCTGTCTTTTTCCCTTCTTTTGCACATTTTAGACAAAGGCCTAAATTGAGTCTCCCTCGCAGGAAACATTGAAAGAAATAATACAATCTAGCAGAAATGATGCACGTTGCTTGTAGAATAAACACATCACAATGGCATAGGCAGTCCCTCATCTGTTCACCCACCTCATGTGTCCAGGTATCTGAACATGGGTACACTGTTCAATACTCTTCTTGTTAAGGGCATTGTTTCATTCACAGAAACAAAATTATCCTCTACTTACATCACTTTAGAGCAGTTGAAATTTATGTTCGATTACATGTATTTTTTTAAATACTTTATTCACAATTTTCAGTTTTACAAAAACAAAACAGATTGAAGACGTACAAAACAATACAAAGGAAATGCAGCGCCAGGTGGAGCACAGACAAAACAAATCAAAAACAAAAAGGCAGCCAGACAACCTACAGATTACAGAAATATATTCAAAAAAAAGTTGAAACAATACTGGTATCACGGAAGCAATGTAAAATAAAATGAATAAAGGAGTCCGGTTAGGTACCACACCCACTCATGAAACTAGACAGGTCAAGATCACTGTGTATGTGAGGTAATATGACACTGAGCCAAGAAAGGTCCCCATATTTTCTCAAATATATTCCGTGTATTGGGTTTGTGCAGACACAGTCTTTCCATTTGTATAATGGACAACATCTCCTTGAGCCAGTGTGCAAAGGTAGGTGGAGTAGTAGATTTCCATGTCAGAAGAATAAGTTTCTTTGCCACCACTATTCCCAGATGCAGAGCAATCTGCATGTCATGCGGCAACTCAAGAGTCACTGCAGAACATCCAGAGATGGCGAGGTCGTGATTGTGCTGAATGTCTCTAGAATAGGCTTTTGAGTGCCACTCAAAAATTGCAATCCAAACATTGTATAATGCAGGGCAAAACCAGGAAAGATGTGCTGGTGAGCTCTCAGCAGAGCGGCACTTGTCGCAATCAGGAGACAGATGGGAAGATGCGACTCAGTTTTGTTTTTGAACAATGCAATCGATGCATCACCTTGTACTGGATTAACCTGTAGCATGAATTAATAGAACAACAGTGAACCTAGGACATTGCCTCCTCCCAAAGTTCCGCTGATATCTCTGAGTTCAAGTCCCTAGCCTAGGCTTCCCTAATAAAATCTGTAGAAACCAAAGGAGTAAAACAATTCACAAATTTTGTTATTAACTGTTTGGAGTCTGGAGGGAGCAAGAGGTTTTCAAAAAAGGGATGGGTGGTGGAAATAGGCTCGAAGTGTGGGCACTTTTCCTTAACGTAGTGTGTAACTTGGAGATTGCGAAAAAAATGTGAATTTGGAAGGTTGAAAGTGCTTAATTGTGTGAATGATGCAAATTGGCCATCGATGTACAGATCTAAGTTTTGATACCCCTCTCTCTCCAGATTGCAAACACCCCATCTAATTGTCCAGGCTTAAATGAGTGATTTTGACAAATGGGAGCGTGTATGGAAACACTGGGAATTTGGTGAGCCACTTTTATCTGATTTAATATTTGTAAAGAATTCTTTAAGGTAAAATTTTGTTGGATTAGCTTGTCTGTTGAGGCATAAGTGGAAAGCAGAAGAGCAGGAAGTGAAGAATATTTAACAACAGAGGCTTCCAGTTGTAGCCATGAAGGGTTTTTTCCGGTCTCAACACCTCCACAATTCCAGTATGTAAGAACCCTAGAGTTAGCTGCCCAATAATAGTGTTTGAAAACTGGCAGACCAAGACCACCCTTTTTAAGAGGGTTGTGTAGGTGAGCCTTAGATATCCTGTGTGATTTATAGCCCCACACAAAGGGCAATATGATAGAATCAAGTTTCTTAAAAAAGGATGCATTTAAGTATATAGGCAGGTTTTGAAAAAGATATAGAAGCCTGGGTAGGGTCACCATTTTGATTGCATTTACCCGTCCAATCATGGATAAGGGCAGTATCCTCCAGGACTCGATATTTGTTCTGAGTTTTTCTAAGGATTCTGTAAAGATAAATTTGAAAAGATGCTTTGGGTTCTTAGTCAGTTTAATCCCCAAATAGGTGAAACAGTCCTTCTCTACTCTAAAAGGCAACCTTTTCAGGAAGTCTTCAGTAAATTGATCCACTAAGGACATGAATTCGCTCTTTCCCCAATTTATGGTATAGCCAGAAATACTCCCGAAGGAATTTATATATTCTAGTAGGATGGGAATAGAGACCACTGGGTCAGCTAGACAAACAAGGAGGTTGTCCACGTACAGGGTCACACGGGTCTTAATATTGCCCAACTTAATACCTTTAATGTGTGGGTGGCCCCTGATGCCAATCGCCAGGGGCTCCAGTGCTATGCTAAACAGCAGGGGGGACAATGGGTCCCCTTGGCGAACACCACATTGCAGGGAGAATGGATTGGATCTATCCCCATTTGTGAGAATGAAGGATTTTGGATTAGTATATAATATTTTAATCCATTCTATAAAAGTGTCGCCGAATCCAAACTTCTTGAGTGTTGCAATTAGATAGGGCCACTCTATCTTATCGAATGCTTTGTGGGCATCTAGAGATGGTATAGCAGCTCTGTCATCTTTCCCATAATCGGCATACAAAATATTGAGAATTTTGCGGACATTACAAAAGGAGTACCTGCCCGGGATAATTCTCGTTTGGTCCCGGTGAATGATTTGCTATATACTTACCGAGCTGATTTGCTAACACTTTTGTAATTATTTTCAGATCATAATTTAGTAATGAAATGGGCCTATAGTTCCAGGGTCCGTTTCGTCTTTATCTTTTTTTTAATAAAACACAGGTATTTGCTTCGCTGAGAGAGGGTGGGAGCCCCTTGTTTTTAAAGGTATCCGGAACCATTCTCAGCAAAGTCGGCGTAAGGACATCTTGGAAGGCTTTGTAGAACTCTGGCCCGAACCCATCTGGTCCAGTTGCCTTACTGGTGGGAAATGCTTTGATGACATCCTGTAACTCAGATAGTGAAAAATCCAAATCCAAATTCTCCCTGAAAGCTGCATCTAATTGTGGGAAGTAAAGCGGATCAAAAAACTTAACAAAATCTTCCTGTGTAGCTGTTGATTTGGAGGTGTAAATTTCTGAATAAAACTCACTAAATTGTTTGTTAATATCCTTTAAGTCCATAAGCATCAGGCTAGTTTTGGATTTTATTTTGTAAATGGCTCATTTTGCTTGTTCTCCTTTTAACTGCCTTGCCAATAACTTCTGTGGTTTGTCACCAAACTCAAAATGTCGCTGTTTAAGTTTAAGTAGTTTATTGTCAATTTGTTCCCCTAGAATGGAGTTGTATTCCTATTTTAATTTGAGATTGTTATTATAATCTGATTGAAGCAAAGAGTTTTTGTAAGCCTGTTCAGCCGCTAGTAATTCTTTCTCAATCACTTCCAATCTGCCTCGATTAGCCCTTTTCAGTGTTGCTTCATAAGAAATAATTTGTCCTCTGATATACACTTTAAGTGTTTCCCAGAGTGTTGAGTCATTCACCTCGCTGTTGTCATTGGTCTCAAGGAACTGCAAGATGTGCATCATAATATATTCTTTAAATGCCTGATCCTTGAGCAAAAAGGGATTAAAGCACCATTTAAAGGCTTGCTTAGGGAGAGACAATTGAAGATTGAGATTGACAGGACTATGGTCAGATATTATTATGCTGTGATATTTGGTGTGGTCAATATTAGAGATTAATCTAGAATCAACTAAAAAATAATCAATCCATGTATATGATCTGTGTACATGAGAATAAAAAGAATAATCACGGTCAGATGAGTGTTGTAGACTCCAAATATCCACCACCTTCTTCGACTTCATCAAATTGTTAAGAGTTTGCACAGCAAGAATATTGGGTGGGGTTGCAGAGAAGAGCCTATCTATAAAAAGGTTCAGGTAGCAATTAAAGTCACCCCCAATCAATATATTGTTTGAATCATTATCTGGGATCAATTCAAACACCTTACGGAAAAAAACTGGATCATCCAAGTTCGACCTGTAAACATTTACCTGTGTAATGGGAAGTGAATTGATATGCCCAGTTAAAATAATAAACCTGCCATTTGGATCAATTGTGGATGAATGGAAATGAAAAGGCACAGTCTTACGGAAGAGGATGGCAACACCTCTGGCTTTGGAAGTGAAAGGTGCCTGTGGAATCCAAGTAGCCCTGAGTTTTCTATGCTGAGTGACTTTAACATGAGTTTCTTGCAAGAATATAATGTCAGATTTCAGTGACTTTAAATGTGTGAAAACTTTACCTCGCTTTATTGGGTGACCTAAACCTTGCACATTCCAAGAGACCAAGGATATAGAGTCAAGAGTATTATTCGTTTGTGGTACCTTTTGCATTATAATGAAACGCAAACTTAACATTCAGTCTGGCAGCCAGCAAAAACCAACAAAAAACAACATGAACAGTTAACAAATATGTGAACAAATCCCCCACCCATTGCTTCCCTAAATGAAGCAGAGTTGCCCTCATCCTAATCTGGGACTGCTGGACAAAAGCAGAGAGAAACACCTCCAACTAACAGCCCCTCATTAGCACACACAGTAAAGAACAAATTGAGGATAGGAAAAAGAACAGCCATAATTAAAGTCTGCTCAGTGCACGCTTAGACTCTCTTCATTTATGTTATGAATAATAGCCTTTCAAAGTTTTTGGTCTACAAAAGTCCTGGCTTCAACCGGGTCACGAATATTTTTACTTGCTCTCGGTGATGAACATGGAGCTTGGCTGGGAAACATAGCAAATGCCGAACCTCCTTCTCTCTCAGGAGTTGCAGCACCTCACGGAACACCTCCGCTGTTGCTCCATAACCTCTGCAGTGTATTTGGGTAGATTAAGATTCGATGACCTCCATAATCCATTGAGAGTTTCCTCCTGAGACACAGAATCTTTTCTTTCTCCTTTGCGAAATGCACCCATGCAATTATCGTACAGGGCCTTGAGCCTTCCGGTGGTTTGGGCTGTTGGATGCGGTACTATCGATAACAACCGGCTTGAAGTTATCATCCCCCAGCAGCTTAGGGATCAGGTTAGTGACAAATTCAGTCAGCCTCTCTTTCTCCTCACCTTCTGGGATGCCAACAATCTTTATGTTATTGCCTCTGGATCTCCCTTCCAGATCTGAAAGCTTGGCCCACAGTCTTTTATTTTCTTGCTGCAGTTTGGCGACAGAAGTTTCCACGACATGATTTTCGGTGTTCAACAGTCTCTCAGTGAGCGCTTGCTGGGCGGACAACAGAGTCTGGAAACTGTGCTCAAACTAGTCAAACTGCTCATTGAAGGACTGCAAGAGCTTGTTTAACATTTTCTGCCAAATAAGAGGAAGCTCATCTTCCTCTTCAGCTGACGACATTTCTGGAGAGTTCTTGCTAGCTTGGTCCAGGCTAACATTAGCTGCAGCATCGGCTAGCAGGCGAGCGGCTCCCTTCCCGCCTCATGCTGTTTTACTGGACTTGTTCATGTTACACTTTGGTGGCATAAAAGAGAAGCAAACAACGGAGATCTTGCAACAAAAACTGAGAGTCAAGCATTCAAAAAGGCAGTTTTAACTGGTAAAGTTTAGTGTGCCACGAGGAGCTGGAAAAAACACGTCTATACGGCACTCATCTCACTAGCGCCCCCCATGTTTGATTACATGTATGATAGTACATGTGCATGGTACCACACTTCCAAAATTCAGGCCCACACAGTTATCTCCTTATATACTTCTGCACCTCCCTCTACAACTGGATCCTCACCTTCCTCATCAGGAGACCACAGTCAGTCGGGATCAATGACAACACCCCTTCATTGCTGACAATCTGATATTTGCATTCTGTGCATCTCCAGCTCTATGGTGGTATAAGTTGTTTATCATGGATCTATCTAAGAGTCTCCTAAATGCCACTAGCATATCTAGCTCTACCACCACCCCTGCAACATATTTCATACACCCACCATTGGTTGTGTAAAAAAAACTGACTCTGACATCTGCCCTATACATTCCACCAAATATATACCCTCATATATTAACCATTTCTACCCTGGGAAAAAGGTGCTGGCTCTCCACTCTATGCTTCTTATCATTTTATACATCAGAAGGTGAAATAAAAGATAACAAAAAAAGGGAGAAAACTGCAGAGGCTCTAGCCAGGATATATTTCTGATTACCACATTACAAATGATATATGATGACAGTAGAAAAGGTCTCATTGCTGTAAATGACCTCCTTCTGTTTTATCAGTTTTCTCTCATTCTCTGACATGAGAAGTGAGATACACCACAGCTTCTTCGCAAAGTCTTTACAGTGTGCAGGAAACAACTACAGGGACTTCATAGGAGTGTGGAGCAAATGACTGCCAAGACAGCTCGCGTCATTAAGAATAAGGAAGCAATTGCAAATGAGGGAGGTTTGTAGGAGGGGGTGTCAGCAGAAAGAAATCAGATTTAGAGAGGAGAAAGAAGTTAATAGAGGAGACTGGGAGTGGCTGTCTCCATCTCAATTGTCAAAACTGGATGGCAGACAGCATGGAAGCAGAGTCCAGACAGACAGACAGACTTTATTGAGGTGCTGAAGAGGTAGAGCCAGGATACATCAAGTAGTGCATGAAACTTATCTCCTGTGTGGGGATTCTGCTTCCAAGGGGAAGTGCAACTGAAGAGGAAGAGGAGTGAAAGAATAAATTCTGGGAGAGCTCCACCATTGACAGAACAGGAGCAGAAAGCACAAGGATTGGTGAAAGTGCTCAGGCGACAATCAGAGAGGTGAGAATGAGCAGTCCCAAAGCATTGGTAAACAGAGAGAAAGCATTGCAGGTGGACAGCATGTTTGCTCATGCCAAAGAAAGTCTTTGGTCAAGTTCAGAAAGGTATGATGGACACAGAGTTGGTTTTTGTGTCGTGTGGTGGGAACAAAGCTGAGTATGGTATAACAAACAGGATGTTGGATAATGAGCATGTTTTAAACTGATATATGACGAGATCCAAAAGATTGCAGGATTCGAGTTATGATTAACAATCAGTTTTGCAAAACTTTTAAAAACTGATTAATCATTTTCTTTCTGTCTGTACTGTTAAGTCACACTTCAGACAGTTGCTTGAGGGACCTTTATGTATTCCTTAGCAAACTGCCAAAATCAATATACTGTGGATATTGTGGGTAACAGTAAAAGAAAGAAATTTACCTTTGTAAACAGGAGAGGCATCAATTATTGATTATGCTTGAGCCTGAAGCACAAAATCTATTAATGATCCTTCCAGCTCATACAGAACTTCCCAATGCCACAGAGAAGAATGGATAGCCTTTGCAGTGTATGTTCCTCTCTCTTTACAATAAATGAGCACTGAACAAGAATGAACATACAAAACCCATCTACTTTCTTCCCCACATACTTCACACACTGTGAAGCTTTCGATAACTTCATCTTCTTTTTAAAACATGCAGATGACTACATGCAGTTCAAGAACAAGCACATTCTTCCTTTTGTACAGAGCAAATTAATTTGTTTCCGATTTCCTGTCAAAGGGAAAATTGATATTACAAACACTCTCATACACAATTTGATAAGCAAGCATTACCAGGAAACGTCCATATTAAATATATAGGTCCTTTTCAATCTGGCTGCAGTACGAAACATAACCAATCACACCATCCAACTTCAACATTTCCCCTCCATCCTCAGAATTCTGAACAGTCCATGAACTCATGACCACTATATTGTTATTCTCTTTTTTGCACTATTTAATTATTTTGTAATGTATAGTACTTTTATGTCTTTGCTTTGTAAATTTCACATCACTTAGAAGAGAGATGATAGGCATTATCCTGATCCTGATGTTATCCATTTGGTTGGTAATCCACTCAACGGTTCTAAACAAAAATCCTCATCTATGTGAGGAGCTGTGTCCTACATGCCTGTGGATCCTATGCTGGAAGGACGGCCTACAGTGGGTGGATTTCTCCACTGGCATGTGTATATCAAAACGAATAGCCTTCTTTTGTATTGAGAAGTCTCTATGGCCCCCAGTACCAGCTTGCAATTTGCCGAAGACATGTAAATTCATAATAACAGGCTTTTCAGGTTCTACACTCTGGCTCCACACTCTGTGCTGGATCATCTGGCCAACCATAATGTGTGCATCAGGCTATGTCTTCATCAGCTACAGCTCAGGCTTATCACTCCCAAATTTATCAGCAAGTTCCAAGACCTGGCCTCTGTACCTCTCCTTGTAACAGGATTCTTGATTTCCTTATCAGGAGACCTCAATCAGTACAGACTGGTAACAACACAGCAGCACAAAAAGGCTACAAGCTTAGCTTCTTCTCTTCCCTGTGGCTAAGCACTAACTCAATATCATCTATAAATACACAGATAACACCATATTTTTGGCTGGATCATGGGTGCTGATGAATCAACACACAAGAGAGAGACGAAGTTCACAATGCCACAATTTCAACAATATCCACAAGACCAGTGAGCTAATTATTGACTTCAGAAAAGGGAAGTCAGGAGACTGTGCTCCAGTTCTCAATAATGGGTCAGAGGTGGAGAGATTAAGCAGCTTCAAATTGCTGGTGTTAACATCTCAGATGACTTGTCTCGGGCCCAACTCATAGAAGCAATCATGGAGGAACCATGCCAGTGACTTTTTTTTAAAAGCTTAAGGATTTTGGGCATGTCACCAAATACTCGGAACAAACTTCCTCAGATGTACTGTTGAAAATATCTTGACTTGGTGCATCATGGCCTGGGACAGCAGTTCCAACATATTGGAATGCTAGAGGCTACAGAGAGTAGTGGACACAGCCCAGTCCATTAGAGACACAGCCCTCCCCATCATTGACAGCATCAACAGGAAGCACTGCCTCAAGAAACTGGCATCTATTGTATCTGAAGTATTATACTTGCTTACAGGAAATGGCATTAAACAATCTTGAATCTTGAATCATGAATTATGAATTATCCATCCTGGCCATGCTTTCTTCTCATTGCTACCATCCATCAAGGGTACAGAAGCCTGAAATCCCATACCACCAGGTTCAGGAACAGCTAGTTTTCTGCAATAATCAGGTTCTTGAACCAACCTTAACCCAACCTCAACAATGAACCATAACTGATCACTTTTTGCACTACAGTGGATAGGTCTCTAATTATATCTTTTTTTGCACTACTGTCATGTTTTTGCACACTTCTCTCTTAATTTCCTATATAATTTCTATGCCTGTGATACATTCACAGTATATTATACATGAACATTATACATCTAATTTCTTTGTTGCCCTCTCAAATAACACAATCAGATTTGTGAGACATGATCTCCCCTACACAAAGCCATGCTAATCCCCCCAATCAATTTTAATCTTCCAGATGGACGTAAATTCTGTCCCCCAGAACCTTCTCCAATGGCTTCCCTTCCACTGATGGCTCACTGGCTTGTAGTTTCCAGGCTTATACCTGCTGCCCTTTTTCAATAATGGGATAAGAGTAATAGTTTTTGCTGAGGTCTAAGGATATTGCAATGAGACTTTCTAGCGGAGAGAAATGATATGCCTCTTTGAAACCAATTTAATTGGCTTTGGCAAAACTCCAGGAATGAGCCTGATATATGTGTTCTCTTCACAGCAGATTACTGGAATGAAGAATACGATTTCTTTGTTGGGCCAATTCCCCCAACGTTAACTATTCAACTATTAAGCTGAAAAAAGTACACATTACACTGAGACACAGAAGCATTAAGTTCATTTATTATAACAACATGAAGATTAGAGGATTTACTTGGGACTTATTCTACTTAAACTATTCACATGAAGAACTTATTTTATGTAAAATAATTAAACTCACATTTCAGAAAGACAATCAGCTGAATAATATCTTCAGAAATATATCTCCAGCAAAATACTTTCTCTTTTGGATTAAATTTAAAAAGTAGAAACATGGTTCAACATTAATTTTTGTACGACAGTCACCAAGAAGAAAAGGGATAAGAAAACTCTTAAGCCTATTTTATATATCCCGAACAGATTTCAGCCCTGCAGTTTTCCTAAGCAAAATCCAGCTGTTCCTTAAAGAAACCTTGACAGTAAACTCATTTCCTGACCACCTAGTACACATTTTTGTCAACTACTAGGTAAAGAAACGTTACCTGTTATCTGCCCTGACTTGTTTTTCATAACCTTGGAAAAATATATTTTTCACTCAACTGCACATAACAGCCACATGACAATGGAATTCTTAATACTTGTTTAGTAAATATTAACCTGAAAGAAATTAGACCTTCTGTATCAGGTGCATTTGCCAGCTGAGGCCACATGATGGTGCTGAAAACATAAGTTTTCTGTGCACTGCAGCTCTAGCATATGCATCCTTCAGCAGTAGAAATTGATATTCTGCAGAATTTATTATCACAGTCTACTTGTGATACAAAACTGTTACATAATGCTTTGTGCACACGTGTTTTAGAAATCCTTCAGTGTTCAAATCAGAAATTAAGATATAATATGCTAAATAAAAGTTAAAAAAAAAGTATCCATTAACATCCTGCCCAAAACAGCCGGGTGAAGAATAATTATTGATATTCTTACTTGGTTAGGCTTATCTCACTAACAGACACATGCACAGACTGACATGGAACTGACAATTCTCGTGTAAAATGATGCTGGCACAATAGTAGTAAAGCCTGTAAAGATGAAATGAAGTTACACTGTAGGGCACTGTTTTTTTTGTTTTCTTATTCCAATAAAAGCAATAGAAAGAGCATTGCACTTTGCATAACCAGAAATGGCATGACAGAGATGAATGGGTCAAAAATGAAAGAGATAATTTGTCAGCAGTAATACTTATTCAACAGAGAGCCCATAAAAGTTCACAAGAACAAATGGGATGAAAGTACTTAATCTGAGAAGTAAAATGACTGCCTTACCTCAATTTTTTCCCACACAATGCTGTTATTCTGCTTCTGCTGAATATCTTCCTGCAGCTGTTGAATTAGACTTGTTTTAGAAGAAGCACCATTCAAGGCATTTTTTGGCATCTTTGTTAACCAATGTTGTGAGGGCTGGCGTATAGTGTGGTGCTTAGCACTTGCTTCTGGTACCGATGGCTCATCATCTGACAGGATGTCGCTAAGCGGGCCTGATTCAATGCTGTCCTCTAAGGAAGGAGCTATGTCACTTGAGGAAGTTGGAGAAATAGTTCCAGCTACAGGCACCCATTTTCTGTTCTCCCTTCCAACTGGAATTGATGGATTTACCTCAGTCACTGAGTTCGCTTCTGAAAGCTCCCAATCATCGATGTTCTGAAGTGCTTCACCTTCAGGTGAATGTGACAACAGCTTTGTCAAGTTCTCCAGCTTTAAAGCCAACACTTCAGTTTCTTTCAGGTGGGATGGAAGAGCCAGATACTCATTTGATCCAAACCAAGTGTCAAGTTTATCATTCTCAGCCATTTGACTTTGATTTGAGGTGTTCTCTGTCTGAGTTTCCTGTTGTAGCAAAGATAAAGCAGGGCTACAACAAGTAGAATCTGCCCTGACTGCACTATCTGAAGATTGAAGAGGGAACTGTGAGGGTACTGCTTCATACAAACTTTGTCTCATGGGTGACTTATTTTTAATTGTTTTCCCAATCTCCTGATTCTGACACCTGAAGGACTCACAAGCGGATTCATTACTGTCCTTGCAATTATCAGTCAATGTATCTGAATTCAGGGGTTCTGAAATATTATTATTTTCACCAGCTATAGTTTTGATATATGGAGCACAGCATGATTGGAAATTTTTTGTTGTAAATGTGTCTTCTGGTTGCTTTTGATATAAGGAGGTCTGATCGGATGAAACAGAAATGTCGTTCTGTTGTTTGTGCACAGGAGAACTGATATTTTGAGATAAAGGTTTGCTGGATTGTTGTCTGGGCCTTCTCACAGATATATTGTTGGATTGCCTGAGATCATGAAGATCACATGATTTACTAACTGGTGAAGGCTTTCTTTGATGCTGGACATGCACTTTATTTGGGCTTAAAGGGGGCTTTCGTAAATTACATTGCAAATGCAAACTCGGGTATCCATTTTCTGTGCCGCCTGCTTTGTTTAACTCATCATATGAGTGACTGACAGCAGCACTGGAAATACTTGGGTAGAAAGAAGGCAAATCCAGACGAAGCTTGGACCTGTCTGGGTGATCAAGAAGGGTGGGTGTACTCCTGCTTATTTCTGCTTTGTGAGAGAGATCAGAAGCTAAAATTCTGCAGCAACTAACCTCCAGGTCATCTTTAGAAATTTCATCTAGATACAAAGCTCTCTTAGGTAAGGAAGGTTGTGTTGGGGAATCCTCATTATAGTTGAAACAATCTTTAATTGTTCTTTTTGGTGTTGCATTTTCACTCTGGATACTATTTGCACTGGAAGAACGCATTTGGATAACACTCGTTGTCTCCAAATCATCTACAATATTTTCTGAGATTATCTTGGAGTTCTTACTAATTCCAGTTTGGATTGTTGTACACTCTGCAGGTGGAGTCTGCGACAAAGCTAGATGATTTTTTGATACAGGTGATGTTTTGGAGTTTGCCGCATCGTTCTTGTCCTGTCCTGGAGCTTGGTGATCTGTGATGGTCAGCTGATGTTCATCAGCATTTGCTTCCTCACAATTCAGAGTAGAATTATCATTTGCAACAGAAATCAAATCCAACTCTGCAATGCCTCTTTTCGGATCCGAGTTCCAAGGTCCAAAAGGTTTCGACTTAGTCTTAGATGTTGAACTCGAAGTCATGTTGGCCTCTGAGTCACAGGGCACGTCTTCACTTGGACTATAGTCAGATAGTTCAAAGGCAGTGATACCACAATCCAAAGAAAAATAGTCTTTTGAACATTTAATGGTCAGCTGGCCTGCATCATCAACTTCAGTCAGTGAGTCCAGGCAGGTCTGTAAACACAGAACAATCTGTAAACAAATGCACAATCAGTACCCTTTGATTTTATATCTAAGTCACAGAGTGCGATGAAAACAGAAAAAAAAGTGAGAAGGCTTGGTGCCTTAAAAAGTTGTAGAAAACCACATAACATATAAATAGGAATTTAAAAACTGATATCCGGCCACTCAAACACAGACCATAAAGGTGTATCTAAATCATGTGACAACTACATTTTCAATTACACCATGCCCTCTTAGGAATATGAGGAAAATATTTAAAATGTGAAGTTTTTGTCACCTCAGCAAAATGAATAAGACCTGGATCACAATTTATTACTGTTTAATGATACCAACTAGAATTAACCTTTGATAGCATCAAAGTTAAGAGAATTTGCAGCCAGAGACAGAACAGCAGCCTTCGCTACTGTGCTCAAAGGAAGATCCTGAGAAGGTTTCAGGAATGTCTGTAAAAGGAGCTTCTGCTTTGATGACACCTGTATGAAGCAGCTGTAATATCACACTGTCATCCTAGCAGCCAATCACAGAATGGAATTATCAGAGGCATCATACCAGGAAGCAAAACATTGAGCATAACGGAAATGCTTCAACTGTGCCTGCAGCACAAACGTTCAAGTTCTTTAAAACTCCACCTCTAATAGTTGCTGAGTTATCCATCACCATTTATGAGAATATGGCACAGCTGAGAATGGACAGCTTAGTTGACCACATTGCTTTTTATATGCTGTTCAGCACACATAGCATCCTGTGTTGCAACTACATGAGGTTGACACTCCACTTTTAGGTGTGGTTGTGGTATTCCCCAAATGCTCTCCTCACTCCCCATTGAACCAAGGATGATCCCCTAGTTTGATTTCAATGTTTCATTCCTGACTTCTCAAGGGCAAGGTAAATAAATACTGGCCTTGCCACAGAAATCCTACAGAACAAGAAATATCTTTAAAAAGTCATTCTTTAGGTGCCTGGAAGCAGTGTGGATGAGTTGGAAAGCATTTAATTGAGTCCCAGTGGTTCAAATCACCATGGCTGCAGCTGACTCTGGAGCATGGAAAATCATTCAATGGAATGATTTCCCACTAGGGTTTTCTCCTCTTGCTTTTTAAAGTAACCAATACCACTGATGCACCATCAATAACTCTCTCTGAGACGTAAAGGCGAGATATCGGCTTTTATTGACTGGAAGAAGGAACAAGCAGTGGTTGACCACCCTACTACATCCTGGAGACTGGGAGGCCGGGCTCAGGCCTCAATCACCTTTATACCGGGGTCTGTGGGAGGAGCCACAGGAGCAGTCAGCAGGGGGCATGTCCAGACAGGTATATGTAGTTCACCACAACCACATAGGTGAGATCTTCTCTGCAGTGAACTAATGGCAGTAGCTTCATTGAAAAACACATATTTTGATACCGAACTTCTGCAATCTTAATCATATGCTTTTGAATCTCATTGCCAAGTGTATCTATACAAAGATTAAGACATTTATTTGTAATCAAGCAAAATCTAGGGTATTCCATTCTTCAGCTACTGTATTTTTTTCTCTCTCAGGCTTTCTTAAACTGCTTTGAGTAAATTAATTACAATCAGTTATCTGATTTATATAAGTGTGTAACATATTTAACTAATTTACCATCACTGATTGGATGTATATGTTTATAATGAGCAGTAGATTTTCTTTGCAGAGTGTGCTATACAAGATGCAAGATTTACAGAGTACAGTGATAAAAGAGAAAAACGCATATACCTCATGTCTGTATTAAAATTCACAGTGCTTCATGTCTTTCACTTTTCAGTTTAAGATAACCATTGCTGAATTTGTGATTTATTTTTCCTTCCTGAGTTCTTCATCCTAATTCTTATATATGTCTTCTTCCCCTTGTCATCAAATTTCTGAATGGTCCATGATCCCATGAACACCATCTCATTATTCCTCTTTCACAAAATTTATTTATTTATCTAGCTATCTAGTTATTTATTTATTTTGTGAGTTATAGTATTTTTTATGTCTTGCACTGTACTGCTGACCCAAAACAACAAATTTCATGACATACAGTAAGTCAATTATAATAATTCTGATTCAAATATATTGTCACAAAATATATGAAGCTGTTATTTCATGACAGAAACAATAAAAATATCTATTAAGGAATATATGCACTCAGTTGGTACTCCTGTATATCTGCTCACTAAAGTAAATATCTAATCAGACAATCATGTGACAACAACTCAATGCTTAAAAGCATGCAGACATGGTCAAGAGGTTCAGTTATTGTTCAGACCAAACATCAGAATGGGAAAAAATGTGACTTAAGTGACTTTGACCATGGAATAATTGGTGGTGCCAGATGGGGTGGTTTGAGTATCTCAGAAACTGCTGATGTCCTGGGATTTTCATGCACTAAAATTGACAGAGAATGTTGCAAAAAAACAAAAAAAAATCTAGTGAGCAGTAGTTCTGTTGGAAAAAGAATCCTTGTCAATGAGAGAGGTCAGAGGAGAATGGACAAGTTGGTTCAAGCTGACAAGAAGGTGACAATAACTCAAATACTCACACATTACAACAGCGATGTGCAACAGATCATCACTGAATGCAAAACATGTCGACACTTGAAGTGGATGGGATAAGCTCCAGAAGACTACAAACAATCACTCACTTTATTAGGTAAGTCCTGTACTTAATAAAGTGGCCTCTAAGTGTACTTAAGTACGTTTAGTCCCATTAGCCTGACTTCCTTAATGGGAAAAATGCTTAACAAAATAATTAGAGCCGTAATACTTGATAACTTATACAGAGAACGTCACTTAACCAATGGATAATTTTTCTTCAGAAAACTGAGTCTTCTCCTTCAAATTCAATTAAACTTCTTAAGGAAGTCATCAAAACAGTGGACATGCTGCACCTGGTAGGCAATTCGCAGATCAGGCAACTGCCTCATAAATTTCCCCACATCGTTTTTTACTGCAATTGCATCTTTCTCATCAGATGACAAACAAACCTGTACCTAATCTCAGACCTAAACATGAAAAAATTCCCAATAATATTTCCTCAAGGATATGTGCAATCTTCTGCATTGAAATGAAAACTTGCAGAAACCTGTGGGGAGAAAGCCATGCATAAATTTTGTATTTAATGAAAGACAAGTTGCCAGTGGTGTTTTGTGGGGATTGATTCCTTGCTAATTTATGCCTCTCAAAAACTGATTCACTGGATTTGATTCATAGCTATTTCTCAGTACTTAGTCAGTCCTTTGCTGTTGGTAACAAATATTAATGATTTAGTCTTAACTGTAAAGGTCATGATGAAAAGTTTGCAAATGATATAAAAAAACAAGGTCAAGAGAAGAAAAGCTTCAGACTGCAGGAAGATATTGATGTGCTGGTCAGTTGGGCAGGAAGTCGGCAAATGAATTCAATATATGTTTAATTTATCTGGATGGTGCAAAAGTGAACAGAATATATAATAAATGGGAGGATATTGGATGGGGCAGAGGACTTGATGGATCTTGTATATCCACGGAGACTGAAATCTAGCAGGCCCAGCAGTTATGACTGTTAAAATGTCACACGGGATCCTTTTTCTTATTAGCCAAAGTATTAAATATACCTGCAGGGAGATTGTGCTAGAATCGCATAGAACATAAGTTAGGCCACAGTTCAAGTACAGGTATGGTCACCACATGATAGGAAAAATGTGTTTGCACTGCAGAGGGTGTGGAGGGAATTCATGAGGATGTTGTCAGGGCTGGAAAAGTTTGTCAACGTCCAAATATTGGATAACTTGGGGAGTTTTGTTTTTATCACAAGCCAAGAAAGAAGATTTAATAGGTGTTTTAGTCAAGAGGTGTCTGAAAAGAGTAAATAGAAGAGAACTAATTCCCTTGGCTGGGGAACTCGGGGGGGGGGTGGGAACGTTGGGGGTGGTGGTTAGAATTTGATGGAAATAACATAACTCGTGAAAAGATGAGGAGATGAGGAAAGCTTTTTTCATTCATAGAAGCAGAAGCACTCATCTTCACATCTCAATTAACTTGGAAGAATTGTGATCCACTGGCCATTAGGATTAGGCACTGATATGGCAAATGTTCTCTTTCTGCACTATAAATATCATATTATTCCATGATTTTCAGCAGAATATATCTTCAGCAGAATATTTTTAAAAATCAATTGAAAAATTTCCCAGCTTGATTCCGTATTGAGTGTGCTAATAAGTAATTTCAAAGTTCAGAAGTTCAAAATCAATTTATCATCAATAGATAATTTCAATAGTACAATACAATTTCAAGAACAATTATGCATAAACAAAGACTGACAAACAAACAATGTGCAAAAGAACACCAACTATAAATAAAAATAATACTGAGGACACGAGTTGTAAAGTGAGTCCGTAGGTCTTAAAATTAGTTCAGAGTAGTGGCAAATGAAGTTGTCCAAGCCTGATGGTTGTCGGATTACTGTATCAGGCTGTGATGCAACCAGTTAAGATATTCTTCATTGGCATGTATAGAAGTTTGTCAACGTTTCTGAGGACATGCCGAATCTATGCAAACTTCTAATTATTCAATAATCAATACTACTGATTAATTTGATTGAGTTTTTCCAAGATACAGCAAAGTATAAAGATAATGGCATTGTAGTGGATTGGTACGGAAGGGTGCTTAATGGTCAGCATATACAAAGTGGGTTAAAATGCCTATTTTGTGCTCTATGACTGTGTAACGATTATAATCAACACATCTTCAAAAATAATTACTTTAACAGTCATTTGGTAACACCAAGGTGCTGATGCAGTTTACAGTCAAGTCTGTGACAACGGAAGTTGCTTGAGAACAGGTTACAAGGGAAATAAAACTGTGTAGACTCTTAAGGGACGCGCATAGGTGGGCAATGATGGCACAGGGCAGAGTTCCTCATAAATGGGCATCCTCCCTCTGTGTATCCCTGATGTAATCTTGTCTTTCAGCTTTCTGTGAGCAAGAAGTAATTTCATGGAAAATTTATATACTGCATACTTACTGGAGGTCATAAACTTCAACACTAAATAGCCTTGCAGCAGTGTGAAGCAAAAACGTAACAAACAAAAAAAAAATGCTGGATTGACAAAAGCTATAAAAGAGATGGAGATGCAAAACAGGTCAGACAATGTTATGAACAAGTGGTTCAGTTTGATGATGGTTAATTGACTTTTTCTCTCTCCACAGATGATATTTAATTTGCTGAAATTTCCAACATTTTCTGAGCATTTCAGAATTTCAGTATCCACCATATATTTTGTCTTTTGAAGTGATGCAAAGCTAACTGAGTAACAGTAACTCGTAGCGCAATGCAAATCTGTTGCTATCAAAACAAGGCAGTGCAATGTTATGAAATTTCCTTGCTTAGTTCCTCCATCCTCAGCAGTCTCATTGCCCGGTCCTGCACCATTAACATTCTGGACCAGCCATGTAAGTATAATGGTTGCAAGTGTAGGCCGGAAACTGAGTCCCCTGGGTACTGTGAATCACTCAGTTCCTGGCATGCCAAAACCATCTGCATGGCACAAGTCAAGAACACAATGAAATACTTTCAATTTGCCTGGATGAGTGCTGCACCAACATCACTCAAGAAAATGAAGGAGTCATCAGTAGTAATATTCACCTTTACCATTAGTGGGTCAGGTAATTCACCTATTGTGCAAGCTGCCTAATGTTTTGTTGATTAATAATCCAATAGTTAATTTTTCAAGTTAAGATGTTACATGTCTGCTGGAAAAAATAGTGTTCTGAAGATCTTCTAAAGCATAGGTAATGTGTTATAAATTTCAACACAACAAATAGTTTGCAATATCATCTCCTTGATGTGATGATTTGGTTTATTGCGGATTTATACTAAACACTTTCTAGCTGCATATTTCATTATATCCATAACTCAAATCTCAAGTAAAACTGACAGCAAAAACTTCAATCTCTTTCTCTAGTACAGTAAGTAAAAACTTCCTAATTAGAATAAAACTGGAATTAAATAAATGAATGCTCACAAAAAAATACCTCTTTTCTGTCTTCACTGAAAGCCTGAAGAATGTCAGTCTGCCTCGTATAGTTTCCGTTCGAATCCTGAAGACCCTGTAAGATTCTTTCACGGAGTACAAGGACGGAAACACGCAGCTGATGCCACAGAAGCTGAACTGTATGGATGTCCACCAGAATATTGACTGAGTAAGATAGAAGCTTCAGTGAAATTTCCGTCTCTAGCAGGGCATGGATGAGCTCCACATGATCAGATATATCTTCACAAATATCCTGCAGGGATGGAAAGAAAATAAGTTACAGTATCATTTATCCTAATCATGAAATTTTTTTGCATGGATCCACTTACTGTTCATGATCATTGCATAGACAACACTTTCATTGACTTTGATTCAATACCGTGCATCAAATTATTTGGAGTGTCATGTGGCATTCTGACCAACTTTGAATGTTTAGAGTGAACATCAGCTCAGTGATTTAAACCTAAAGCTAGGAAGCATTCATATTATTTGACTTTTGTATTTCAGAAATACCAAGAATATACAGTAAATTATGCACAGGGTGATAGGGTCGTAAAGAAAGCTCTTCACACATTGGCTTTCATAAATCAAGTTATTGAGTACAGGAGATGGGAGGTCATGTTGAAGTTGTGTAAGACATTGGTGAGGACTAATTTGGAGTATCGTGTCCAGTTTTAGTCCTCTAACTAGGGAAGATATAAATGAGGTTCAAAGAGTACAGAGCAAATTTACAAGAATGTTGCTGGGAACCTGAGTTACATGAATAGGTTAGGACTTTATTCCTTGGAATGTAAAAGATTGAGAGGAGATTTGTTAGAGGTATTCAAAATTATGAGGGGTATAGATAGGATAAATGCAACCAGGTTTTTTACACTGAGGTTCAGTGGGACTAAAGGTCATGGGTTGTGGTGAAAGGTGAAAAGTTGAAGGGGAAAATGAGGGGAAGCTTCTTCACTCAGAGGGTCATGAGAATGTGGAACAAACTGCCAGCACAAATGGTGCATGTGAACTCGATTTCAACATTTAAGAGAAGTTTGAGTAGGCACACGGGTGGTAGGGGTATGGAGGGTATGGTCCCAGTGCTGCTTGATGAGAGTTTAAATAGCATTGAACAGATGGGCCCAAGGGCCTTTCTGTGCTGTACTTCTCTATGTCTCTATGACTCTAAATTCAAAACAATGAAAAGATTGTTTTCCACAAATATAAGGAACACTATTGCCTAGAAATTCACTCTGGATCAGTAGCACAAAATTATATTTCAGAAGCTGACGATAATAGGTTATAGAGTAAGAGATCACAACAGCACAGAACAGACCCTGTGGCCCACCTGGTCTGTGCCAAACTGTTACTCTGCCTCGTCCATCAGTCTATGTAATGCTGGCTGTTGCCAGCCAGAAATTAATTCATAGATACATATTTCTCATTTTCCAAATTGTCTTCCTTGAATTAAAAAAAATAGAAGTTACCAATGATAAAAATACAGGAGACAGATGACAGGGATGAACTGCATCTTTGCAGGTGACATTGCAGAGGCTGCTGCAGTGCAACTTAATGGCTTCAGATTAAATATACTTTAAAGAAACTTCGTTAAATGCAAACACATGCAAGTGATTATAGGCATGACTTTGACAGATATTGTTGCGTACAAAAGCCTAATAGAATACTTAGACACCAAGTTATCCATTATACAAAGGACTGAAATGTTTCCTGGCACACAGCATAAAAAAAGATTGTTCCAACTCTGCAAAATGACAGAACTTTGATTTGTACACTTATAAGTGGAAAATGTAAAGATGCCAAATACCAAGATCACAAGACAATGGCTTTTACATATACATAGACATACAGTATTTGCAGAGATGTATCTGTGCCAGAAAGAACATAAGACCATAAGCCATTGGAGCAGAATTAGTCCATTCAGCCCATCGAGTCCACTCCACCATTCCATCATGGCTGATCCCAGATCCCACTCAACCCCATACACCTGCCTTCTCAGTATAACCTTTGATGCACTGACCAATCAGGAAACTGTCAACTTCCGCCCTAAAATACCCATGGACTTGGCCTCCACCACAGTCTGTGGCAGAACATTCCACAGATTCTCTACTCCCTGGCTAAAGGTTTCTCTGTTCTAAAGGGTCACTCCTCAATTTTGAGGTTGTGCCCTCTAGTTCTGGATACCTCCACCATAGGAAATATCCTTTCCACTTCCACCCAACCTAGACTTTTCAACATTCGGTAGATTTCAATGAGATCCCCCCACATTCTTCTAAATTCCAGTGAGTACAGGCCCAAAACTGCCAAATGCTCCTTGTACGTTAACCCCTTCATTCCCAGAATCATCCTCATGAACCTCCTCTGGACTCTCTCCAATGATAATACTCTGTGCGGCCTGACTAGTGTCTTATAAAGGCTCGGCATTATCTCCTTGCTTTTATATCCTATTCCCTGTGAAATAAATGCCAACATTGCATTTGTTTTCTTTTCTGCAGACTCAACCTGTAAATTAACCTTCTGGGAGTCTTGCACGAGGATTCTGCACCTCTGATGTTTGAACCTTTTCACCATTTAGATAACAGTCTGCACCATTGTTCCTTTTACCAAAATGCATTATCATACATTTCCCAACACTGTATTCCATCTGCCACTTTTTAGTCCATTCTTCCAATTTGTCTAAAATCTGTTGCAATTGCATTGCTTCCTCAGTACTACCTACCCCTCCACCTACCTTCATATCATCCACAAACTTTGCCACAAAGACATCAATTTCATTATCCAAATCTCTGACAAACAAAGTGAAAAGTAGCGGTCCAAATACTGATCCCTGAGGAACACCAATAGTCACTGGCTGCCAACCAGAAAAGGCCCCTTTTATTCCCACTCGCTGCCTCCTGCCTGTCAGCCATTACTCTATCCATGCAAGTATCTTTCTTGTAATGCCTTAGGATTTTATCTTGTTAAGCAGCCTCATGCAACACCTTATCAAATGTCTTCTGAAAATCCAAATAGGTGGCATACACTGCCTCTCCTTTGTCCACCCTGTTTGTTACTTCCTTGAAAAACTCAAACAGATATGACAGGCAAGATTTCCCTTTACAGAAACAAATGCTGCCTTTGACTTATTGTATCATTATTCTCCAAATACCTTGAAACCTCATCCTTAAAGGAGCAAGTGTTCAAGGAATTGCTGTATATTTGGGTGCATAAGTCCCCAGGGCTTGATGGGATCTATCCCAGTATGCTATCAAAGTAATTGAGGAGATTGCTGCTGCTCCAACAGAGATTTTTGCACCTTCATCTGTGATGGATGAGGTACCAGAAGTCTGGCGGATTTCTAACGTTCTTCCCTTATTCAAAAAGGTTGGTACAGTTGAGCCTCTAACACCAGAGCTATGGAAATTATTGAAAAAATATTCTAATAATCTCACTTTTAGATTTAGGTTTGTTTATTAATCATGTGTACATCGAAAAATAGTGTGAAATGCTTTGTTTGTGTTAACAGCTAATATAATGTTAACATAATGTGAGGATATGCGGAGGGCATCCCACAAATATCGCCACATATTCTGGCACCAAAATTGAACATCCACGATGTTCAGCAGAACAACACTCAGCCAACATTCAACAAGCAAAGGAACCCCTTCCCCACCAACACACACACACACACATACACCCCTCCTCCCCCCCCCCCCCGAGGCAGGCCACCTCCAATTTTCAGAATGTGGTCCTCATCAGATATCAGATATCAGGCCTTTTCAGATATCAGGCCTCCAGCCACAAGATTTGCCATTCTAGGGGCTTCAACCTTCAGAATTTGCCCTGCAGACTCCCCATGCCCAGGGTTTTGATCCCGAGATTAGCTTATTATGAGCCACTGTCTTCAGGACCTGCCATCTGACCTCAGGCCCCCCATCCCGCAACTTGTTGACATGGATTCCAAATCCAGGACTCTGGATCCATTCTCAGTCCAGACGAAGGGTCCTGACCCAAAATGCTGAACGTCCATTTCCCACTACAGATGAGCCTTGGACAGGTACACGGAGGGGTGGGCCCTGGAAAAGTAGGGTCTGACTGAGGGGGGGCAACAACATGGATTTGTGCAGAGAAAATCCCTTCTCACAAATCTGATTTGTGATTTTTGAAGAGAACTACAAAAGTATGGTAGACTTGGATTTTGACAAGGCTTTTGACAAAGTTATTTGTGGTAAGCTGGTCCAGAAAGGTTACAGTACATGAGATCCAAGATACTGTATGTTGCTAAATGATCCAAAGTTGACTGTGTGATAGTAGGCCATGGGTATTGATTCAGGATTATTTTCTGACTGAAAGTCTGCAAGCAGTGGTGTACTGCGGGAATCAGTACTGGGAACTTTGTCATATATATGAATATATATGAATCTAAGTGGATGATCAGTAAGTTTGTTGATGACACAAAAAGTGGTATAGAAGTTAGCACAGAAAGCTATGAAAGGATACAGGATCAGAATCAGTTTATTATCATTGACATATTCATGAAATTTGCAGCAGCAGTGCAGTGCCAGACTTAAGAATTTACCTTATATTACAATAAATAAATAAATGGTGCAAAAGGAAAATAGTTCTTGAAGTGATCTCAGACAGAGGGACACAGATCATCTGGAAAGTTGGACAGAGTGGTATCAGATGAAATTTACTTCAGACAAGCAGGAGGTAATTTTATGTGGACGCCTGTATATCTGCTCATAAATGCAAATATCTGATCAGACAATCATGTGGCAGCAACTCAGTGCATAAAAGCATGCAGACGTGATCAAAAGATTCACCTGTTGTCCAGAGCAAACATTGGAATAGAACAGAAACATGATTTAATGACTTTGACCATGAAATGATTGTTGGTGCCTGAGTGATTGTTGGTGTTAGAGTATCTCAGAAACTGCTGATCTCATAGGGTTTTCGCACACAACGGTCTCTGGAGTTTACAGAGGATGTTGCGATAAAAAGCTTCCAGTGAGCAGCTGTTCTGTGGGCAAAAATGCCATGATAATGAGAGAGGTCAGAGGAGAATAGCCAAAATGGTTGAAGGTGACAGTAACTCAAACAACCGCACATTACAACAGTGATATGCAGAAGAACATCTCTGAATGAACAACACATTGAACCTTGAAGTGGATGGGCTACATCAGCAGAAGACTATGAACATACATTCTGTGGCCACTTTATTAGGTACAGGAGATACTTCATGAAGTGGCCGCTGAATGTACATTTTAGGACATCAAATACTGTCAAGATGCATACGGTAAATGGCAAGGACCTCAGGGGTGTTGATGTATAATGTATAGATGGTTGAAAGTTCATAGTACCCTGAAAATGGTGACACAGGTCAAAAGGGTAGTGAAGAATGTATTTGGCACATTTGCCTTCATAGGCTGAAGCACTGAGTACAATAGCTGAGATGTCATTGCAGCTCTGCAATACCGTGGCTGCCTCTCTCTTGGACTATTAAGTGAGAGGGGGAAATTTAAAGGAGATCGGAGGGGCATGTTTTTCACACAGAGGGTGAGATTATATGGGATCAGCTGCTTCAGAAAGTGATAAAGGGATAGGCAATTATTATGTGTAAAGGGCATTCGGACAGACATCTGGATAGAAAAACAGAGAGATATGAGCCTACATTGGACAGAGGGGATTAGCATAGGTCGGCATTGATCAGATGGGTCAAAGAGCCCCTTTATGTGCTACACACCTCAATGACTCAAATAACTCAAGTATCTGAAAGTTCCAGTTCACCTCTTAGTAAAGCAGGTGTTAAACAACTACTGGAAATTCCATGCTGATGGTTTGTATATACTGTGAAGAATTTAATGTGTCTTCTCAAGACAGCCAATGATGCAACATATAGTCTAGTTGACTGCTCTTAATTCCCAGTACATTGATTACTTCCATTTTAATACTTAACCACATATTACCCTGAGAGGCTAAAGTACATTTTTCTTCTTTCAAGTCACATTACCTCAGGGAAAACTTAATATTCAGACTGTAAGTTCAGACTTTAACTTTACACAAAGGTGAAACAACAAAGATATCCATATTTGCTTTCAAATAATTTCTTAAATCTAGTTTTCTTCCCTTCCTTCCACTTTCCTATCCACACACCTCTTGTCATCAATACTTCTCATTAAGATATTCTCAAATGACCATGCTTTATCTAGAAAATCAAAGGCTAGAAATTTTTCCATGCAAGAATATGCAGATTCAGCTGATGATATTAAACTCGCCTCTGGATGTTCTTTGTGTAGACCGCCACTATAAAATGATTCTATATGTGCAATCCAACAGAATGGGCCTTGGATAGTGTGGAAGGTTATGAGAATTTATGGTGTTATTCTAATCAACTAAGTATGTGAATCGAGTACCACCAAATAGGTTTCAATCCAAATAAATGTGAGGTATTGTATTTTGGTAGATCAAACAAGGGTAGAACTTATACAATGAATGGTAGGGCCCTGGGCAACCTGGGACAGGCAGATGGATCTAGCTCACTGAGTCAGCATGGATGAGTTGGGCTTACGGACCTGCCTCCATGTTATATGACTTCATGGCTCTAATCAAATGCAGGAGTGCTCATGGGAGACTCACTGTGAGAAGTAAGTATATAATTTTAAAAGGACCTACACATATTTAGCTTAAGGACCTTGGCAGGTTCCCTTTAAACAATGCTGAATCATGTTGCATATTTTCTGATAAAGGCCTTTTTTCTGCATAAGTGGATGGATGACTACATTCAGCAGAGGTGGCATGCAAATATGCATTACATGCTAATGAATATCACTACATAAAATCTGGGCAGCTCTGTGGGCCTCAATAATTAGAATCAGGATTAGGTTTATTATCACTGGCATGTGTCACAAAATTTGTTAACTTAGTGGCAGCAGTACAATGCAATACATGATAATATAGAAAAAATAAATAACTATGTCAATTAAAGTAAGTGTGTGTGTGTGTGTGTGTGTGTATTAAATTGTTAGATTAAAATAGTGCAAAAACAGAAATAATATTAAAAATTGAGGTAGTGTTCATGGGTTCAATGTCCATTTGGGATCGGATGGCAGAGGAGAAGTAACTTTCCTGAATCACTGAGCCTTCAGGCTTCTGTACCTCCTTCCTGATGAGAAGAGGGCATGCCCTGTGTGATGGGGATCCTTAATCACCTTTCCGAAACACCGTTTCTTGAAGATGTCTTGGATACTACGGAGGCTAGTACCCAAAATGGAGCTTTTTTAACAACTTTAACAATAATAGAGGCCTTGACACAATATGACAAACATGGTAAAGAGCTGGAAAGTTGATTGGCAAAAGGGATACACAGCTGGAGAAGGGAAAGGATCATGGGATGGGAGGCCTACGGAGAAAGAAAGAGGGAGGGGAGCACCAGAGGGAGATGGAGAGCAGGCAAGGAGTGATTGTGAGAGGGACAGAGAGAGAAAAAAAAGGGGGGGGGGAGGGAGAATAATAAACAAATAAATAAATAAATAAATGGATATATGAATGAATAGATAAATAAATAAATAAATAAATAGAATTGGATGAATAAATAGGTAGGTAGATAGATAAGTGATGGGGTAAGAAGAAGAGGAGGGGCATTAACGGAAGTTTGAGAAATCAATTTCATGCCATTAGGTTGGAGGCTACCCAGACAGAATATCAGGTGTTGTTCCTCCAACCTCAGTGTTTATCAGATGTAACCGTTTGGAAAACTACTTAAACTCAGTTGATTCCATATCTTTCAGTCTCTAGCATGTTAAGGTTAAAGCAGCATCCTCTTAAATTTAAGTATGCCAGAGATGAAGAAGCAACTTACAATTATTTAGTGCCATTCATGACCAAAGGATGCACTAAAATGCTTTAGAGTGTCTGAAGTCACTTTAATGTTTGACTCTTTGTTGAGTAGGGAAACACAATAGCCAATCTCTACACATTAATTTTCTCCAAAATAAAAGACTAGATAAGATTTTTTAAAGAGTATTGGACAAGGAACAACTGTTGGGGAGTAGACTCAATATGACTACGGGACCTGAGAGGGGTAAATGAGGCCTTGGTTTAATATCACACTAAAATCCAGCCTCTCTATCAATGTTCATTCCCTTAATGCTCTCTGATGAATCAGCCGACGCTTTACACTGACATCTCTGGAGTGGGGTTTGAACCCTCTGAATCAATCACTTTCAGTTTCCAAAGAAGCAATTGGTCAAAACATCGCTAATTAGGGAAACAGAATGGAGCCAACCATTGTTATTACTGGCAGTCTGCCATTTTAGATTGCTTAGCACATAAGGTAGCCCATGCATCTAACAAGTCTGAATGCACACTCATCTTTCCACAAAGTAAAATAGTACAATGTTCAAGTTATTCTTCTGGAAAAGTTTTCTGCATTTACCTCACTAATTTGACACTTAGCCACTGCTAAAACACTGAGCTCAATTAATAGCTATGTAAAGTTCCATCAGCCGCAATTTCCCAGGTTACCAAAGTTTATAAACACAACCAGTCCTCAGTTTAGTAACAAGGTTTATTAAGCTCTGCCGTGCCACATGTCCCCTGCATGTCTGCTGCCAACCGAATTCAAGCTCTGGAAATTCAACTCTGAAAATATTCCAAATAATACTTAAGGGCAGTGGCCTGACAGCAGATGAAAGATCCCCACCCTCAGCCTTGCATCACTTGATATGTAAGCCAGCAGCAAAATAAACAAAATCTAGGCTGAAACATAGTCATAAAATTCAAGGGAGATATTACAACTGTTAATTGTAAGTTTCAAAATTTGACAGAAGAAGCCTTTGTCAAGATTAACATTGCACTTCATATCAAGCTGGAAAAACAAACAGGAGCTCAGATCTCAACACAAATTTGATATCTGAAAAAAGTTAAATATATTCTTATTTTAGAACCTTGTTTGATCAACGAGCTCATAAAACATGCATGAACATATTTTGCTTTACTCGATTGAAATACTTCACTCAAAATATACAAATGCCTGCACTAAATCTATATATTGTACATTTTGTTTCACCACGAACATCCTGAAAACTTCCTGCTGACTGATTTATCACTCATGTTTTCTTTTTCTCACCTCTTTGTTAATCATAAAAGTTCCTCCAGCACTAAAGTGACAACTTCAACCCTGAACTTGGTAAAAGTTTGAAGTTACCTATAACACTGCTGGTGCTGCAATATTGTTTGCTACATGCTAACTGGAATCATATGATCAGAAAGAACTATATATACAGTATCTTTAAAGATTTACATTAATTACATTCACCTAGCAGAACAATCCACATTTAAAAATCAAGCAATAAGCATTTAATAAGTTCTTAAAAATCAAATATAAGTATAACTTATATTTAACATAAAATAGTTAAATACCTTGCCAGCATAGTAACATTGAGCCATATTTTACTCCACAGTTTGCAATGATATACTGCCATTCATTTGTAGAAAATTGTTCATCAAATATGACATACGAGTCTATATTAACCAGCCACACTGTCACCTCCTGATTCACACAACTGCCTTCCTCAGTGGAATAATAATGGCTGTTGTGCGTACTAACACACAGCTGTTGCAGGGCATCAAGCAGATGATGTGCAGCTCATACATACCCAAAATAACTCAAGTAGATCCCCGTGGCTTGACAAAGTATGCATAAAACTAAGGCAAATGCTTTCTCAGCCTTACTGTGGTTCAGATGCTATGAGATACAAAGATAAATACCTTGTAAAAATAAACCATTGTATTTGAAGAAAATAATTTCTAGAAAGATTATTAACTGCTCAGCCATTCCTTTAGTTATTTGACATAGAGTATACAGTCATTCATTAGGTAGATTAAATATGTGGTACCCAGTTATTCATGTTTGTACACCATTGCATACAAATCAAATATGACATGTATTCGGGTTAGGGTTACCACAGTATTTGTTAAATTATTGATGCAAAAATACCTGCATCTCTTTATTAACAATTTGAAGAATCAAGTGATTCAGAGCCTACATACTCTATGTATATAAAGAAAAACATAAATTTTGTTCTTATATTAATTATACAGATTTCTTCCAACTGATTCCGTTTCTGATTCCAAGTGAACAATTATTGACAGGTCCAATTGACAACTGGATCTTAACAGAACGTAGAAAAATACAGCACAGGAACAGCCCTTCGATCCACCATGTTATGCAAAATTAATTAAATTAATGATACCCCATGATAATCCCTTATCCTGCATATGGTTGATGGTCTTTCATTCTCTGCATATTCATATGCCTCTCACAGAGCCTCTTAAAGGCCTGCACAATATTGGCTTCCACCACCTTCCTGATGGTGTATTCCAGACACCCTGTTAAAGACTGCACCCCATTGAACCTTCCCTCTCTCACCTGAAATGCATGTCCTCGAGTATTAGACATTTTAACCCTGGGAGGAAAATTACCAGCTACCTCTATCTAATAATTTTATAAACTTCTTTCTGCTCCTCCAGAAAAAACAGGCCCAGTTTGTCCATCCTCCCCTTGTAGCACATGCTCCCTAATCCAGGCAGAGCCCTGGTAAGCCTCTTCTACACCCTCCCCAAAGCCTCCACAGCCTTCTTATAATGGAATGACTGGAAATGAATGCAATACTCTAGATGTGGACTAACCAGAGTTTTATATAGCTGCACATAACTTCCCGATTCAACTTATAAAGACAAGCATACCAACTGTCTTCTTTAGCAACCTATCAAATTGTGCAGCCACTTCTAAGATTCCTTTGCCCATCAGTGTTATTAAAGACCCTGACATTAATTGTTTACTTCACATTTGATCTCCTGAAGTGCAGCACTTGCCCAGTTTAAACTCAATCTCAACTGGACTTCACAAACTCAAATGGAAATTCCCTAAAGTTGGCTGACACGCCACCACATGGGTTAGGTATAGTGTGACCAGTCTTTTGTTGACCACACAATATTCCAGCTTACTGGTAATGACATAACATCCAAATGGAGATCACTGTTTCTGGTATCTGGTGTAAGTTTAGGCATCTATAAGTTCATTAGCCATTAATTCCATTGCCTCACTGTGTCTGGTCTTTAAAAATCTACAAGTAACAAAGATAAAGAAAAAGAAGTTTCAAGAGTAAATGGGCTGCAGCAGGAGCATGAATGGCCGATATTGTGGAGAGGAGCATCACAGTCAATACAAAGCTTTTTCCTCATCATCCAAATAAGGTTTATTCAGTGAATACAGCATCACAGCATTACAATATTACAGTATTCCACCACTCACACACTTCACAAGCAATAGTTTCAAATTACTACACAGTCATCTCTATCCAGAATGCACTCGAGGCCCTCTGGTGCCTACTGGTCACAGAAAGCCCTCGATTTACCCATGGCTCCTTCTCCAAGGACGCATGAGCATGGACAAAATCCCCAAAACAGAGCAGACTTCAGCCCAGCCAGGACACTCAAATGCCCATCACCTGGCCCTGTGAATGGCCAAGCTGGCCAGACCCAGGAGAAAATTGACTTTGAGCTCCCATAATCGACCCACCACCCCACCCTTCACAATGGGTGACTGAAGATCAGGTGCATGGAGCCAAGGCTTGTGGAGCAGCACCTTCAGATATTCAGATAGAGGCTGCAACCTCTCACACTCCGTATATACAATGTAACCGACTGCTCCCAGCCGCAGAAGTGGCATGTGCACCACATGTGAATGGGGAGTTCATAAGCCAAGTTAGCAATCTGTTAAACACTGGGCAACACTGTCCACCCTAGGCTCCCTACGTAAAGGGGGTGGACTCCCGCATAACGAGGCCTCCACTTGTTGCCAGATGGCAAAATAGACCATACAGCAAAGGCAAGGAGATGTACAGTGTGCAGAAGCAGACCGTACAGAAACCATCTCATGTGCACCACAAAATAGTACTGAAAGGCTGCTCAGATTGTGTGGGGACCGATAGTACTCCTGAGAGAGATTTCAGGTTGATGAGCAACTCCAGCTGAGCAGAAGTTAGTACAGTTGGAATCACTTCATTCTCCTGAGCCACCTTTGATTCAGGCTGGGGTCTGGCCTCCTTCTCAGCAAAAACATGATTCTCTGCTGGCAAAAAACATACATGTCAACGCAATGCTGGTCACAGTTTACAATGGTAAATCAGCCAATGTCAGACAACATACCTACTAAATTCCAACTGTCCAGATTACAGCCAATGTTTACTTTCTCTTTCTGGCCAAACTGTGGATGAATTATACTGTCTTAGAATTCTCCTTGGCCCTGGGCTGAACCTTTCCACCACCAAAACAGCTTATTCACACTCTGCTGCGAGCTGACGAATCTGCAGTGGTCTATCCCAATGGTCTCCCAATCAGCTTCCCATCATGAACACACTGTAGACTTGGGCTCATGCACAACAGCGCCACCTGCACGCAGACTCCTCAAGCCACACAAACTACTGATGCTTGCCGATCACATTAGCTCTGAATCTGGCAATGCCATGATTTTAAGAGTTTTACAAATACTATCATATTGATGCTTGTTCTTGTAAACTACAAGCAAACTTCAAACATTTCTCCATCAGTGCACTTCCTGTTGTAAATCTGTGTACTCCATACAAATGATACAATTATCTAAGGTGTCTACAGTTTGTGCATAAAGGTGTCAAACATAATGCAATGCACAATAGTTGGGTGAATCTGCACTACTCAGCCTGAAACACTGAATCAACACTTAACAGAGGAATGACACATTTAAGAAGCTAACTGGTGGCACTGAGAGGCATCAATGTTTTTCTAAGTAAATGGTCTTTTGAGATTTTGTGAGAGCAACTCTCACTCCCTATATTCTCAGGCTCCTTCGCTATCATTTTCTTGACTAACTCCTCCAGACACATCATCTCCCAAAACTATACTTCCATCACTGACATTTTGTAATTCATCATATTCCTGACTGGCCTTGATTATCATGAAAGTTGAACCCTTTCTCCATAGGTCTCCACAACTAAAACCATCCTATCCACTATACTTCAGGGGCACCACACACAATGCTGGAGGAACTCAGCAGATCAGGCAGCATCTATAGAAATGAATAGTCGAAGATTCAAGCTGAGACTTTTCACCGCGACTGGAAATGAAGAAGGGAAGAAGCCAGAATAAGAAGGTGGGGGAGGGAGGGAAGGAGAAAAAACTAGAAAGTGATGGGTGAAGCCCAGTGGATGGGGAAAGGAGATGAAGTAAGAAGCTGGAAGATGATTGTAGAAAAAGTAAAGGGCTGGAGAAGAAAGAATCTGATAGGAGAGGAGAATCAACTATGGGAGAACAGGAAGGTGATAAACAGTGAGGAAAAGAGAAGAGGTAAGAGGGAGTCCAAAGTAGAAATGAAGAATAGGGAAGGAAGAGTGGGAAAAAGTTGGAGAAACATAGAAACATAGAAAAACTACATCGTAATACAGGCCCTTCAGCCCACAAAGTTGTGCAGAACACGTCCCTACCTTAGAAATTACTAGGGTTACCCATAGCCCTCTATTTTTCTAAGCTCCATGTACTTATCCAAAGGACTCTTAAAAGACCCTATAGTATCCTCCTCCACCATTGTTGCCGGGAGCCCATTCCACGCACTCACCATTCTCTGTGTAAAAAACTCACTCCTGATATCTCCTCTGTACCTACTCCCAAGCACCTTAAACCTGTGCCCTTTTGTGGCAGCCATTTCAGCCCTGGGAGAAAGCCTCTGACTATCCACATGATCAATGCCTCTCATCATCTTATACACCTCTATCAGGTCATCTCTCATCCTCCGTTGCTTCAAGGAGAAAAGGCCGAGTTCACTCGAGCTATTCTCATAAGGCATGCTCCCCAATCCAGGCAACATCCTTGTAAATCTCCTCTGCACCCTTTCTATTGTTTCCACATCCTTCCTGTAGTGAGGCAACCAGAACTGAGCACAGTATTCCAAGTGGGGTCTGACCAGGGTCCTATATAGCTGCAACGTTACTTCTAGGCTCCTAAATTCAATTCCATGATTGACGAAGGCCAATACACCGTATGGGTTCTTAACCACAGAGTCAACCTGCGCAACTGCTTTGAGTGTCATATGGACTCAGACCCCAAGATCCCTCTGATCCTCCACACTGCCAAGAGTCTGACTTTTAATACTATATTTTGCCATCGTATTTGACCTACCAAAAAGAACCACCTCACACTTATCTGGGTTGAACTCCATCTGCCACTTCTCAGCCCAGTTTTGCATCCTATCAATGTCCCGCTGTATCCTCTGACAGCCCTTCACACTATCCACAACGCCTCCGACCTTTGTGTCATCAGCAAACTTACTAACCCATTCCTCCACTTCCTCATCCAGGTCATTTATAAAAATCATGAAGAGCAAGGGTCCCAGAACAAATCCCTGAGGCACTCCACTGGTGACCGACCTCCATGCAGAATATGACTCGTCTACAACCACTCTTTGCCATCTGTGGGCAAGCCAGTTCTGGATCCATAAAGCAATGTCCCCTTGGATCCCATGCCTCCTTACTTTCTCAATAAGCCTTGTATGGAGTACCTTGTCAAATGCTTTGCTGAAATCCATATACACTACATCTACTACTCTTCTTTCATCAATGTGTTTAGTCACATCCTCAAAAAATTCAATCAGGCTCATAAGGCATGACCTGCCCTTGACAAAGCCATGCTGACTATTCCTAATCATATTATACCTCTCCAAATGTACATAAATCCTGCCTCTCAGGATCTTCTCCATCAACTTACCAACCACTGAAGTAAGACTCACTGGTCTATAATTTCCTGGGCTATCTTTACTCCCTTTTTTGAATAAGGGAACAACATCCGCAACACTCTGATCCTCTGGAACCTCTCCTGTCCCCATTGATGTTGCAAAAATCATCGCCAGAGGCTCAGCAATCTCCTCCCTCGCCTCCCACAGTAGCCTGGGGTACATCTCATCCGGACCTGGCTACTTATCCAACTTGATGCTTTCCAAAAGCTCCAGCACATCCTCTTTCTTAATATCTACATGCTCAAGCTTTTCAGTCTACTGCAAGTCATCACTACAATCACCAAGATCCTTTTCCATAGTGAATACTGAAGTAAAGTATTCATTAAGTACCCCTATTTCCTCCGGTTACATACACACTTTCCCACTGTCACACTTGATAGGTCAAATTCTTTCACGTCTTATCCTCTTTCTCATCATATACTTGTAGAATGCTTGTGGTTACAAATAACCCCAAATATAACAAATAAATAGAGGGTTACCTCTAGCGGAGCAGCCAGTGAGTGAGTGGGCCAGTGAAGGAGTGGAGATTTGAGGCTTTGACTTGAGAGATTCTGGCAGTTTTGGCAGTTGGACTGTGCAATCAAGTCAATCAAGATTTGAATAGCTCAGCAGAAAGCCATTGATTAGACAATCAAGATTTGAATAGCTCAGACTCAGCAGAAAGCAGCTGATTGGGCAATTGAGGTCAAGTGACCAAGCAGTTTAAAAAGCTTAAACAAATAAACAGAGTGTTACCTCAAGCGGAGCGGCCAGTGAGTGAGTGGGTCAGTGCAGGAGTGGAGATTTGAGGCTTTGACTTGAGAGGCTTCGATGAGAAGAGGCTAAGGACGAGCTTCACTCCAAGTGAGGTAAGGCTGGGTAAGTCCCTTTCAAAGGAGGAAGTTTCAAAAGTTGAGGCAAGTATTGGGTAGGTCATGGCAGCTGAGATCGGCCCTGTGGTTTGTTCATCCTGCAGCGTGTGGGAAATCAGGGATACTTCCAGTGTCCCTGATGACTATGTGTGCAGGAAGTGTGTCCAACTGCAGCTTCTGGCAGACCGCATTGAAGGTCTGGAGCTGCGATTGGATTCATACTGGAGCATCCGCGATGCTGAGAAAGTCGTGAATAGCATGTTCAGTGAGTTAGCCACACCGCAGGTCAAGGCTACACAGGCAGAAAGGAAAGGGGTGGCCACTAGACAGTGTAGCAGTAGGCAGGTAGTGCAGGAGTCCCCTGAGGTCATCTCCCTCCTAAACAGATATACTGTTTTGGATACTGTTGGGGGAGATGTCTCATCAGGGGAAGGCAGCAGCAGCCAAGTTCATTGCACCATGGGTGGCTCTGCGGCACAGGAGGGAAGGAAAAGGAGTGGGAGAGCTATAGTGATAGGGGATTCGATTGTAAGCAGAATAGATAGGCGTTTCTGCGGCCGCAAATGAGACTCCAGGATGGTATGTTGCCTCTCTGGTGCAAAGGTCAAGGATGTCTCTGAGCGGCTGCAGGATATTCTGGAATGGGAGGGTGAACAGCCAGTGGTCGTGGTGCACATAGGTACCAATGATATAGGTAAAAAATGGGATGAGGTCCTACAAGGTGAATTTAGGGAGTTAGGAGATAAACTAAAAAGTAGGACCACAAAGGTAATAATCTCTGGATTACTACCAGTGCCACGTGCTAGTCAGAGTAGAAAAAGGAGGATATTTCAGTTGAATACGTGGCTTGAAAAATGGTGCAAGGGGGAGGGATTCAAATTTCTGGGGCAGTGGAACCAGTTCTGGGGGAGGTGGGACTGGTATAAACAGGACAGTCTGCACCTGGGCTGGACTGGAACCAATGTCCTGGGGGAGTGTTTTCTACTGCTGTTCAGGAGGCTTTAAACTAATGTGGCAGGGGGGTGGGAACAAGTGCAGAGAGACAGAGGGGTGTAAAATGAGGGTAGAAGCAAAAAGTAGTAAGGTGAAAAGTAAAAGTGGCAGGCAGGCAAATCCAGGGCAAAAAGCAAAAAGAGCCACTTTTCAACATAATTGTATAAGGGCTAAGAATGTTGTAAAAACAAGCCTGAAGGCTTTGCGTGTCAATGTGAGGAGCATTCGTAACAAGGTGGATGAATTGAATGTGCTGATAGTTATTAATGAATATGATATAGTTGGGATCAGAGAGACATGGCTCCGGGGTGACCAAGGATGAGAGCTCAACATCCAGGGATATTCAATATTCAGGAGGGATAGACAGGAGAGAAAAGGAGGTGGGGTAGCATTGCTGGTTAGAGAGGAGATTAACGCAATAGAAAGGAAGGACATTAGCCTGGAGGATGTGGAATCGATATGGGTAGAGCTGCATAACACTAACGGGCAGAAAACACTGGTGGGAGTTGTGTACAGGCCACCTAACAGTAGTAGTGAGAGAAACCGGGGAATTATAGACTGGTTAGTCTGACATCGGTGGTGGGGAAAATGCTAGAGTTGGTTATCAAAGATGTGATAACAGCACATTTGGAAAGAGGTGAAATCATCAGACAAAGTCAGCATGGATTTGTGAAAGGAAAATCATGTCTGATGAATCTTATAGAATTTTTTGAAGATGTAACTAGTAGAATGGATAGGGGAGAGCCAGTGGATGTGGTATATGTAGATTTTCAAAAGGCTTTTGACAAGGTCCCACACAGGAGATTAGTGTGCAAACTTAAAGCACACGGTATTAGGGGTATGGTATTGATGTGGATAGAGAATTGGTTGGCAGACAGGAAGCAAAGAGTGGGAGTAAATGGGACCTTTTCAGAATGGCAGGCAGTGACTAGTGGGGTACCGCAAGGCTCAGTGCTGGGATCCCAGTTCTTTACAATATATATTAATGATTTAGGCGAGGGAATTAAATGCAGCATCTCCAAGTTTGCAGATGACATGAAGCTGGGCAGTGGGGTTAGCTGTGAGGAGGATGCTAAGAGGATGCAGGATGACTTGGATAGGTTAGGTGAGTGGGCAAATTCATGGCAGATGCAATTTAATGTGGATAAATGTGAGGTTATCCACTTTGGTTGCAAGACCAGGAAAACAGATTATTATCTGAACAGTGGCCGATTAGGAAAAGGGGAGATGCAATGAGACCTGGGTGTCATTGTATACCAGTCATTGAAGGTGGGCATGCAGGTACAGCAGGCGGTGAAAAAGGCAAATGGTATGTTGGCATTCATAGCAAAAGGATTTGAGTACAGGAGCAGGGAGGTTCTACTGCAGTTGTACAAGGCCTTGGTGAGACCGCACCTAGAATATTGTGTGCAATTTTGGTCCCCTAATCTGAGGAAAGACATTCTTGCCATAGAGGGAGTACAGAGAAGGTTCACCAGATTGATTCCTGGGATGGCAGGACTTTCATATGAAGAAAGACTGGATCGACTAGGCTTATACTCACTGGAATGTAGAAGATTGAGTGGGGATCTTATTGTAACGTATAAAATTCTAAAGGGATTGGACAGGCTAGATGCAGAAAGATTGTTTCTGATGTTGGGGAAATCCAGAACGAGGGGTCACAGTTTAAGGATAAAGGAGAAGCCTTTTAGGACCGAGATGAGGAAAAACTTCTTCACACAGAGAGTGGTAAATCTGTGGAATTCTCTGCCACAGGAAACAATTGAGGCCAGTTCATTGGCTATATTTAAGAAGAAGTTAGATATGGCCCTTGTGGCTAAAGGGATGAGGGGGTATGGAGAGAAAGCAGGTGTAGGGTTCTGAGTTGGATGATCATCCATGATCATACTGAATGGCGGTGCAGGCTCGATTGGCCTACTCCTGCACCTATTTTCTATGTTTTCCTTAATCTTGTCTGCCAAGGCCTTCTGATGGCCCCTTCTGGCTCTCCTAATTTCCTTCTTAAGCTCCTTCCTGTTAGCCTTATAATCTTCTAGATCTCTAACATTACCTAGCTTTCTGAACCTTTTGTAAGCTTTTCTTTTCTTCTTGTCTAGATTTACTACAGTCTTTGTACACCATGGTTCCTGTACCCTACCATAACTTCCCTGTCACATTGGAACATACCTATGCAGAACTCCATACAAATATCTCCTGAACATTTGCCACATTTCTTTCATACCTTTCCCTGAAAACATCTGTTCCCAATTTAAGCTTCCAAGTTCCCGCCTGATAGCCTCATAATGCTGAACCATTTTTCTGCCTAGTCCCACTGACCTGCACCTGGAGCATATCCCTCCATACACTTCTCATCCATGTACCTGTCCAAGTTTTTCTTAAATGTTAAAAGTGAGCCCGCAATTACCACTTCATCTGGCAGTTCATCCCATAATCACACCACTCTGTGTGAAGAAGCCCCCACTAATGTTCCCTTTAAACTTTTCCTCCTTCACCCTTAACCCAAGTCCTCTGGTTTTTTTCCTCCCCTAGCCTCAGTGGAAAAAGCCTGCTTGCTTTCACTCTATCTATACCCATTATAATTTTGTATACCTCTATCAAATCACCCATTTTCCTATGCTCTAGGGAATAAAGTCCTAACCTATTCAACCTTTCTCTGTAACTCAGTTTCTCAAGTCCGGCAACATCCTTGTAAACCTTCTCTGCACTCTTTCAACCTTATATCCTTTCTGTAATTCAGTGACCAAAACTGCACACAATACACCAAATTCAGCCTCACCAATGCCTCATACAGCCTCACCATAACATTCCAACTCTTATACTCAATACTTTGATTTATAAAGGCCAATATACCAAAAGCTCCCTTTATGACCCTATCTACCTGTGATGCCACTTTTAGGGAATTTTGTATCAGTATTCCCAGATCCCTCTGTTCTACTGCACTCCTCAGTGCTCTACCATTTACCTTGTATGTTCTACCTTGGTTTTTCCTTCCAAAGTGCAATACCTCACACATGTCTGTATTAAACTCCATCTGCCATTTTTCAGCCCATTTTTCCAGCTGGTCCAAATCCCTCTGCAAGCTTTGAAAACCTTCCTCATTGTCCACGACATCTCCAATCTTTGTATCATCAGCAAATTTGCTGATCCAATTTATCACATTATCATCCAGATCATTGATATAGATGACAAATAACAATGGACCCAGCACTGATCCCTGTGGCACTCCACTAGTCACAGGCTTCCACTCGGAGAAGCAATCCTCCACTACCACTCTCTGACTTCTCCCATTGAGCCAATGTCTAATCCAATTTACTACTTCACCATGTATACCTAGCGACTGAATCTTCCCAACTAACCTCCCATGTGGGACCTTGTCAAAGGCCTTGCTGAAGCTCATGTAGACAACATCCACTGCCTTCCCTTCATCTACTTTCCTGGTAACCTCCTCGAAAAACTCTAATAGATTTGTTACACATGACCTACCAAGTGCAAAGCCGTTTTGACTACCTCACTATCACTATCTCCAAAATGCTCTCCCACTGACACCTGACTAGGTTCATTTCCCAATACAGATCAAGTACAATCTCTCCTCTTGTAGGCTTATCTATATATTGTGTCAAGAAACCTTCCTGAACATACCTAACAAACTCCACCCCATTTGAACTCCTTGCTCCAGGGAGATGCCAATCGATATTTGGGAAATTAAAATCTCCCATCAGGACAACTCTGTTATTATTACACCTTTCCAGGATCTGTTTCCCTATCTGCTCCTCGATATCCCTGTTACTGTTGGGCAGCCTATAAAAAACACCCAGTAGAGTTATTGACCCCTTCCTGTTCCTAACCTCCACCCACAGGGACTCCGTAGACAATCCCTCCATGACGTCCACTTTCTCTGCAGCTGTGACACTATCTCTGATCAACAGTGCCATGCCCCCACCTCTTTTGCCTCCCTCCCTGTCCTTTCTGAAACATCTAAAACACAGCACTTGAAGTACCCATTCCTGTCCCTGAGCCATCCAAGTCTCTGTAATGGCCGCCACATCATAGCTCCAAGTACTGATCCATGCTCTAAGCTCATTCGCTTTGTTCACAATACTCCTTGCATTAAATAGACACATCTCAAACCATCGGTCTGAGCGTGTCCCTTCTCTATCACCTGCCTATCCTCCCTCACACACTGTCTCCAAGCTTTCTCTATTTCTGAGCCAAATGCCTCTTACCCAGTCTCTTCAGTTTGGTTCCCACCCCCCAACAACTCTAGTTTAAACTCTCCCTAGCAGCCTTAGCAAACCTACCGGCCAAGATATTGGTTCCCCTGGGATTCAAGTGCAACCTGTCCTTTTTGTACGGGTCATATCTGCCCCGAAAGAGGTCCCAATGATCCAGAAATCTGAATCCCTGCACCCTGCTCCATTCCCTCAGTCCCGCATTTATCCTCCACCTGATTCTATTCCTATACTCACTGTCAATGTTCATGCCATCAGGTTGGAGGCTATCCAGATAGAATATGTATTGCTCCTCCAACCTGAGAGGCAGTAGAGGATGCAATGGGCCAATATGTTGGAATAAGAATGGGGATTGGAATTAAAATGGCTGGCCACAGAGAAATCCTGGTTTTTGCAGATGAAGCAATCTACAAAGCAATCCCTCAATCTACATCGGCTCTTGCTAATGTAGAGGAGGCCGCATCAGGAGTGCCAGATACAGGATATCAGGACATGACCTCTACATCTTCACAGGTTAAGTGTTGTCTGACATGGAAGGTCTTTGTGAAGGTGAGAATAGGGAATGGCACTGTTGAAAGAGATAGGGTGGGAAGAGGTGTAGTCAAGATAGCCATGGGAATTGGTAGGTTTATAAAATATATCAGTAGATATTTGTCTCCAAATATCAAGAAAGTGGAGAGAGGTGACAGAAATGGATTAAATGAAGTTAAGAGCAGGGTGGAAGTTGGAGATAAAGTTGATGAAATTGACGAGCTCAGTGTGGCTGCATGAGACAGCACCAATGCAGTCGCCGATGTAGCACAGGGAGACTTCCTTTCCTTTCTTCTCAGTCCTGATGAAGGGTCGAAACATTGATTGCTTGTTCATTTTCATAGATGCTGCCTGACCTGCTGAGTTCCTCCAGCAATTTGTGTTTTGATGGAAAGTTCATGGTCTTCCATCAAAGTGAAGCAATTTGCCTAGAAAAACTGATAAAATGTTCTACTTTTTCACTGCTAAATGTATGAACAGCAATTATTTGTGGAGTTAATCGCTATAGTCATTTCCAGATCGAACGTAACACAGTGGAAATCCAACTGATCACGGCTTGAGCATCCACCATTGATATATTCTCCACAACAAACTTAATGATGGCATTCCTTTGATGTGACTCCTTTCACAAAGCACTCTCGGAAACAATAGCTTTTAGCAGCATGAGCAGTTCTCCACATCACTTAAAGGGATGAGAAATGCTGGGATCTGGAGCAAACAATGTATAAGTGCCCATAGCTACAGCCTTGAGTTGTAGAATGTGAAAGGAATCAAAAAAGAAGTTGTTGGGCTGGGAACAAGTTCAGTTAACTCCCTGCCTCTGTTGCTATCTCCACCCCTCCTTGCCTAGATCTACTTAATGTTTTCCAGCTCCTGCTGCAACCCTTCCCCTTACCTTTTTATACCGACTATCTCCCCTCACAACTCTCAATCCTGATGCAAGGTTTCAAACCGACCTGTTGAATATCCTTCTGTCACCATTGATGATGCCTGAGCCACTGAGTTCCTTCAGTAGCTCATTTTTCTCCTTTTTTTGCTACAATTTAAAGGGGGCCTTCCTGAGCAAGTCCCTGACGTAGGCTGGAAACTTAACTCTGGTCAATCCCTGCTCTACGAAGCCCCACCCCACGGCACCCATTTTACTGGTTGCCAGCTCTCTGCTCTTGACTCAGGGAGATGTCTTCTCAGATCCCATATCTACCACTTCCTCTTCCCCTGCTTCTCCTCTCCTCTGATCCCACACCCCAGTCTTCCATGTTCTTCTTCAATTGCTCTGTGTGAAGGCATCCAACTAAGTGTCATTCAATGGTCCTAACATCTACTTTAGGCCATACTCAGTCTCTAAGCAGCAGGCCCATGATAAAACTATCTTTGCTGTGCTACACAGCTACTGGGTAACATCCCTATGGGCTCTGAAGAACCTCTAGGCCATCTTGTTTCAGTTTGCTTGTTCCATTACACAGTGAGGCACAGAATTCAATAACATAAATCTCTTCATCATATTAATATAAACATGAAGCTTACATGTGGCTCAGAAACGGAGAACTCTAAGTGTGTATCCACATATGCATTAGGGAAACAAAGCTTAGATATGCTGGGCCATTTTAACAAGGAAGCAGCAAAAGAGAAATATTCCCACTCAAAAGTTGCCTCGACAAGAGAGAGGTGAAAACATGGCCTATAAATAACAAATGGCACAAGCAAGCCAAACAAGACAGCTGAGGCCCACTTCTACTTGACTTCAAATGCAGCCCTTCTCTTGGACAATGTCTATTGAGCTCAGGTTCAAAACTGATACAGTTCTGGACATAAACAGAAACAGGCTATCACAATACACCAACAACTGACTAAACAGTGGTTAATAAGTGCTAGATTAAGGTCTAAATTGGCATTTTTTCTTGTAGTTTAACCTTGCTTATCCTTATTTGAATGTTTGTCTAATCACCTGTTTGTCTGTAAATATTTTTGAAGTTTCTTTGTCTGTAAACCTAAGGCTCACATCAACTCAAATCAAAGATGTCCTTGTCGTCTCATAAACTGTTCTTAGCAGAGAATTTCCTTGTCTGTCCAACTTGAACTAGTTTTTAGCATAAAAACCATCACACAGCAAGTTTTTTTTTAATCTTTACTTTCCTCCTTACAATAGAGTAGTGTTGGCATGTGGCCAAGTGATTAAGGCATTCATCTAGTGATCTGAAGGTTGCTAGTTCGAGCTTTGGTTGAGGCTGCGTGTGTGTCCTTGAGCAAGGCACTTAACTACACATTGCTCTGTGATGACTCCGGTGCCAAGCTGTATGGGTCCTAATGCCCTTCCCTTGGACAACATTAGTTGCGTGGAGAGGGTAGACTTGCAGCTTGGGCAACTGCCAGTCTTCCATAAAAAAAAACCTTGCCCAGGCTTGCGCCCTGGAAACTTTCCAAGACACAAGTCCATGGTCTGTCGAGACTAACAGAGCCTACACAGTAGAGTGAGTTGGTTACTGTCAAAGCTGTTATGCGTTACTGCTATTTCTTTGTTATGTAATAAAATGCCTGTAACCACAAGATTTGTGCCTCAGTGTTGACTTCCAAAGAACTTTCTGGACAATATTATCTCCAGTTCCAACTAGGGCTACAGCACACACAAATTAATGTCTTAATGCTAGACCAAAGACAGTGATCATCATATATATTGGACCTGTATAGTTTCAAAGTAAAAATTAGTTATATCGGCTGGCTATCAGAAGATGCTGGTAAGCAAGTACTTCACCCAGGATCAAAAGGCCAAATGGACACAATTAACAATAAGATACGTCCAACTCATTTGCAGTTCAACTCATTCTGGACCATCTGTGCATACCTGGCCAAAGATACAAGACCTAAATGACCTGGAAATCAGATGTCAGTGCACATGAGCTCCCGATTTACCACTGAAGTCAGCATTTGAATGGGTCATCTTTCCTGTGGAAAGAGTTAAGTGCTGCAATGTGTTTGAATCATTTTACACTATGAAATACTTTAAATTATGTTTTAGTCATTTATGGTTACTTTAATGGAGGTTTTTAAATATTTTATTTAATTATTTTTTAAACTTTGTTGAGTAGTTTTTAAACTTATTCTGATAATGGGGAGTAAAAGTCTTTGACTAGGTGATGGGGTTTGAGGTAGATGCCACAGAATACAGACCGTATCATCTCTCAAAATTCACTCCACCTTGTGCGACCTCTCTCCAGTGTGAGGTGTCAGATTGTTTGGTCATGCAGTCAAAGAAAGATAAATATGTTTGGGTAGGCAGGGCAGGCAGTAGATCTAGTCAATGAACTGGGCCCAGCTTAATCTGGCCCAATACTTTCAAAAAACTGTGCCATGTCACGCAAGTAAAAGGTTATATTCCTGAAAGACACTGTCAGTGGAGGGGAAACTGAAAGGCAATTTCTTGCATATTTGGTGATTAATATGTACTCTCCCCATTCCTCATTCAGAAAACATCAAGAACCCATTCAGAGGTCCCATGTATTTTAAACCAAGCTATTTTGTCCCTGTAAATTTTTTGGTTATTTTTATAACAATTATCAGGGCATCGAAGCAATCCCATGAATCCAAAACTTTTCCTGTACTCTTAAAAAATGTGAAGCAGAGAACCCAAAGAACTCTGCATTCTCTTCAGCTAACAAGAAAGCTGCGGAAGCTTGCAACCCACTGGCAGAGAAGCCAAACGCAGTGTAACCCAACCCCTTCTGAATGTTGCCAGCAACTAAATGGCGATTGTAGTGCACTCGAAAGCCTGTGATTGGGAAAATAAAGTAGACTTACAGTAATGTTCAAGTATCACTGCCAGTACCCATGGCACTCTAGCAGAACTAGTCCTGGATTTGTACAAATGAGGGTTGGATATACTGTCCTGAGTTCTACTGCGTATTCTGTCCTCATGACCAATGTTCCAATAGCAGTCCAGTGGCTGTAGCTAGCAGGGATATTTTCAGCACTGACCTAACTATCAGGAGAATGTCAAGTGAACTTTGAGCCAGCAAGTGGGAGTCTCAGCTACTGTTTCCGTCAGCAGAAGTTTTAAATTCATATCTTTGATTTTGCTGCTACAAAAGGATATCAAGAAATTACTCGTGATACACTAAAATTAGAAATTTTGATTCAGAAGAGTCAAGATAGTGGTTTCTTCTTTAGATATTGTATTGCTTTTATAGTTATGAACATGCTTAAATCTCCATGGCTTTTAAAATAATATAAATTAATTTCTATGTCCTAATTAGAGACTGTGAAGATTATGTTCCAGTCAATGCAATTTTTCTCCTTTGCAGATAACAATTGCAAATCCTCCATCAGAATAACCATTGCAATTAGTTCAACCACATGAGGCTGGTTAGTCCTTATGAGTAAAAACTGTTCAACCTTTTCCAGAGAAATCCTGGGGATTAAGGATTGTTTGCACCCATAATGTGAGTTGCTTGGTGACTTACAGTACGTTGTACTGGTTGAGTCCCAAGCAAGCGAGTAACCCTGTTCACCTCTGGTTCACCTCAAGGTCATTCCACTCGATTCTATGTTGTACACTATTTCCTTTCAAGTTTCTAAAGGAGCACCATTCCCAACAAACCATTGCAATCCTTACTTAAGGTTCAGTCAACAGCTGAAGCCTCGTCAATGTACAGTAACTCAGTAATCTCGGCTCATGTTGCAACAGTAACATACCGAAGTGTGACAGATCAAAATATCAAGCTCTGTCTGCCCATGTTCAACCTATTTTTGTTACATTTTGCACAAACATTAGCAAAAATTTATTCCGCCATATTATGAGTATATCACTATAAATTATTTTTGACAAAAGCAGTTGTTAGTTTACATCTCAGGTTCCTGACATTTTTATGGAATATTAGTAAGCACCCAGCTGTTCCTTTATTGATGCCAAGTACAGCCTGGATTAGAGCAAGTAAAACTAGATCAATAGGGCAGTTACTCCAGAATATTCAGGAGGATTTCATATAACAAAGGAAATCAATTGGTTATTTATTGCAAGCCCATGATTAGCAGTCAAATAAATGGAGTTTCCTTTGAAATTGTGAGAATTTCATTCAGCAGAATCCAAAACATCATCTGGGTAGCCTCCAATCTGATGGCATGAACATTGATTTCTCTGACTTCCAGTAATCTCTCCCCACTCCCTCCTTCACTAATTTTCCATTCTCAATTCTGGTTACACTCTCACCCCTTCTCTTCTTCTCACTTGCCCATGACCTCCCTCTGGTTCCCCTCCTCCTGCCCTTTCTTCAATGGTCACCATCTTCTCCTATTAGATTTGTTCTCCTTTACCTCTTCCACCTGTACCCTCTCAGCTTCACTCTTCAGCCCCATCCCCCACACTCGCACCTACCCCTCACCTGGTTTCATCTGTCACCCACCAGCCCGTATCATTTTCCCTCCCACCACCTTCTCATTCTGGTTCCTGCCCACTTCCTTTCTGGTCCTGATGAAGGATCATAGACTGAAACATTAACTATTTATTCCCCTCTATAGATGCTGCCTGATGTGCTGAATTCCTCCAGTATTTTGTGTGAGTTACAATCAGCACAGATCGGAACAAAAATTTCCTCCTTGGTAACAAACAGCACAGCACACTTCAAGGATACCACTGCTTCCCTCTCTCTTTTCTCATGACTCGGTGGCTAGATACAGATAGTGATGAGGAGGTGTACAGGAGTGAGATAGATTGGCTGGTTAAATGGTGTCACTAAAACAAACGCAGTCAGTGCCAGGAAGGCCAAAGAATTGATTCTGGACTTCAGGAAGAGGGTATTGGTGGAACACACATAAATAATAGAGGAATCTGCACTGGAAAGGACAAGCAGCTGCAAGTTACTGGGTGTCAACATCTCAGAGGACCTATCCTGGGCCCAACATATTGATGCAATCAGGAAGAGGCCACGCCAGCAGCTATTCTTCATTCAGAGTTTGAGGAGATTCTGCAGAAGAGCAGTCTGACTAGTTACATCTCCAGCTGTTATGGAGGCTCCCATCTACATGTCGATGAAACCCTTCATCAGATTGATAGTATCCTGACGAATGGTCTCAGCCAGAAACATTGACTGTTTATTCCTGACCAGCTGAATTCCTCCAGCATTTTGTGTCTGTTGCTCTGGATTTCCAGCATCTGTAGAATCACGTGCGTTTATATTTTGCAGTAAATCCATTCCACGGGTCTCCCAAACACCCATAAGCCAAGCATTTGGAAGCTGTGTAGAAACTGCAAATTTCAATGCCTACACTAGTCAATTGAGTGGCTGAAAATGAAGTAGCCAGATTTCATTGCAGGTAACTGCAAATTGTGAAATCTGGGTCAATAAAGGATTCAGCCAAACCTTTTTATGCAGTTTGGTAGAGGTGGATGTCTAAAGAGGAAATACGTAAGTGTTTGCTTCAGCTGCATAAAGGTTTTAGGCCATATACGGAATGTAGTGCATGATTCTATTGTGTAGATTCTTTTTCACTGAGAAAGGATGCAGTGGCAAAGGAATACAATGCAACATAACCAGAATGATACCAAAGCCCCAAGGACTAAATGATAAACCAAAATTACATAAACAGGATATATTCCTGCAACACAATGTATCAGGGGTTGACTTGGGTGTGTCCTTTAAGGGTCATGAAAGGAAATGGTGGAGAGGAGCTCTTCCCACTGATGAGGAGCAGGATAAAGCAACATAACAAACTGAGAGCTAAGTGCGGGCTGGGGTGAGAAGTTAAGAAAAGCCTTGTCATGCAAAGTTGAAAAATAAACATTTCTGCCATATGTAGTAATTGCTAACTCAATTCATAATGTATATTCAGGATCAGTAAATATTAATTAGCCAAAGGCACTAAAGAATATGAAATAAGGATTTGATGAACAATCTTGCTGTATGCCAAAACAGAATCAGCTATAGCTATATACCTAGAAAGAAGATCAAACACTGAAGCTACTTCTAGACCATGGGTTCATGCTCTTTGTAAATTATTGAAACACTTTACATTGTAGCTTCCTAAATGATGGCAACACTGAATTTGGACATAAAGAAGAAACAACTTTGTTTCAGTACAAAAATGATCATTTACTTTGCTTAACTCAAACTCATATTGTTTCAAAAAATCATATAAATTGCTCTCATGTGTAATTTTAATGCTTCTAATATGAAACCATATCTTGGAGCCTCCTGCATAACTTTGAAATTCATAAAATTACTGGATTAACTTCAGTAAGAAAAATATTAAAATAATAAAAGTAGGTTCATCATTCTGGCTTCTTCCCCTTCCTTTCCAGCCCTGATGAAGAGTCTCAGCCCAAAACGTCAAGTGTTTATTCACTTGCATAGGTGCTGACTGATCTGCTGAATTCTCCAGGGTTTTGAGCATGTTTCACCAGGACCTGCTGCCTGTTGCTTTCTGTTGCTGTCTTAGTGTGTTACTTGTCCAATATGAAAAGGTTTTCACTGCCTCTATGTCAATCAGGTAACACATTTGCCTTAGTCACTACTTCAGCTGATATATTTTTAGTTACAGAGCTACAGAGAGCATTCGTTGCATTCACAACATTGTTTCTCAATTTAGTGCAGCCCAGGAGTTTAGAGTACATGATTATTACTGTATTTGTTCCTGAAGGTATTAAATACAGGCAGAATACAGAAGATAAATACAGAAGAGAGAACTCCGTTTGATTAATGATCCTGCTATTCAGTTCATTATCTACCTCCTTGCACGGAGAGTGCTTCCTGTATACTTGAACTGCAGGTACCCTTTCAAGTCACATAATAGCTTAAATCGCACATTTATCATTGCTTCATCAATATTTTGGAGTTCACTGCTAAAATAAAAAGTTGCAAAAAACACTTATCACAACAGGATGGCCTAAGGCAGCATATAATTAATGAAGTATTTTTGAAGTGTACTTCCAGAGGTAATACAGGATTCTTGGCAGACAATTGTGGACGAAACGATCAGATTATGTGCTTTAAAAGCCTTGGTTAAAGAATAACTATAGGCCAGTGCACCATCTCCCTTGCCTCTCCTTGCAGAATCAAAAAATATTTTATGTCCTCTTAAGCAGGTTTATATCTAAAGTCCAACACAAAGGACAGGACCTCTAACGTGCTCTCAGTGTTGGTTTGAGATATCAATCTACGTTTAGCCTTCAGGTCACTCGAATGGAATTTCATCAGCACCTCTGGAAAACAAACTTGTCAGTATCTCTGAATTCACAAGAACATTACTTACTCGAAAATAAGGTAATTATTTTGCTATGAAAAGCAATAAGCTGGATCAGAAAAGTTTTAGAAGTCACCAGAAAAAGTTGACAAAGGGGAAGAAGACAAAATATGAATAATCTGGCAAGAAAAATATATATACAGTATATTAAAACATTTAAGGACTTCAACAACTGTGCAAAAAGAGGGTAGAAGAGAGTAAATATGAATTCTTTAGCAAAGGCAAGAACACTTATTAAACAATAACGTATCTATCTTCACAGTACAAAACTAAGGACCAAATGAAAAGTGAAGTTAACCTATTTTATATTTATGAAGAGGAAGTATGAAGAAGTTAAGGGGATTAAAAGCAGAGAAAAGAGAAAGCCTTGAGATATGGCACTCAGGGATGAGTGGAGAAGAAATGTTTATACCAAGGAAATTTTTATTCATTGGAAATGTCCTACTCCAGAAAGTTACAGATGATCAGTCATTAGATATACTCGAGTGAAACACAGAATTCTGTGACAAAACCAAGTCGAGAGACAAGAGGATTGAGGTTGGATATCAGCTGTGATCTTAATGAGTTGCAGAACAGACTAAAAAATTTGAATATGCTTTTATTTGATGTTTTCTTAGTATCTTAAATAATTAAAAACCCATCTAAAATGTCATCAATATACAAATAAATGTTTATAATGCATATACAGTACCGGTTATGATTTTACGCTGTATGTGTTGCAAAAAGTGATTATCAAGTTATCAAGTAATTGTGCTCACCGATTGTCATTAGGTGATCCCGTTTAATGCAGGCCCAAGCACCCTGGCAACTTACTTTACATGAACCATTGTTACCAAAGAACTATTCTGAAAATTATTTTGGATTAGATTGCAGTACAACTCTTTCTCACAAATTGCTTTGAAATTCTAGCCTTTTGGAATGAAAAAGACAGCATGAATTTGAGGGAATAATAGGAACACATGAACGAAGGAGGTTGCACTCAAAAACAACAATTCACTTACACAAAACTGTAATTTAGAAATTGTTTTTTAAGTAATGCATTTCAGAATATCCATAGGACACTTATAACCTATCAACTGAATTATATCTTAAAACCATTTTATAGGTAATAGCAATTAATTTAATATTTATTGAATACTCCTAAAGTTTGGATTCTGCGCAAGGAAAAGCATTTGTTGAAAGATTTAATCACAGTATTAACTTTACCAGCAGGTGGTGCTGTGACTCAATTCCACACCCCAGTAGTAAATGTGGTGAAGCACACAATCTGCTGGAAGAATTCAGCATGCCAAGCAGAATCAGAAATACAATCAGATTTACAGTACTAGCATTGACATATGTTGCTAAATTTGTTGTTTTGTACCAGCAGTACTGTGCAAGACATAAAAGTTGCTGTAAGTTACAAAAGTAAACAGCTCCTGGGTATTCCTGTTGAGGTAGTGTTTGAAGGTTCATAGATCATCTGATCATAAATCTGATGATGGAGGGGACAGAAGCTGTTCCTACAATATTGAGTATGAGTCTTCAGGCTGCTATACATTCTCCCCAGTGGTAGTAGCAAGAAGTGGACATGCCCCAGATGGTGAGGGTTCTTAATGGTGGATTCCTCCATCTCGAGGCTCTGCCTCTTGAAGATATTCTTCATGGAGGAGCGGGCTGTGCCCATGATGGAGTTGGCTGAGTCTACAACCCTCTGCAGCTTCTTTCCATCCTGCGCACTTGAACAACTCGTCAGAATGCTCTCCACCACACATCTGTAGAAATTTGCAAATTCAGCATCAGTGGGAAGAAAGAAATTATTAAGGACTGAGCATGGACATACGGATGGCCAGCATAGAGAGGAGAGGATTGGTGGACTGATTGTAAGATGATGAGCAGTATTGGGAGTAGGGTTGGAAAACTGTGCTGGGTAAGTGATAGATGTAGGCAGACAGAGAGGAAAAAGAATGCCACAGCTGGAGCAAGGTGGGGGAGGTGTTGATGAAGACACGAGATGCCTGCTGGGGGGAGATAAGCAGGAATATCCATGCTGGTTTCTGATAATCAATAGGAACCATTAGTGGAGAAGGAAGAAGTGAACAACAGTTGAAATCTGATTGGTGGTGAGGATGGGGGTTGGGGTTGGACTTGGGACTCCTTATGTGAAGTTGGTGGGTAGAGGAAAGAAAAGGGGCAAGGATGGGAGAGGGGCTGGGGATGGGAGGAAGGGGATAAAAATGGGAGCATCAGATAATCATGAGAAGAGAACAGAGGGAGGGAAAGGAAAGGGCGGGGAAGGTGTTGACCTAAAATTGGAAAAGTCAGTTTTCAGCCTGTGGGTTGTAGACTACCCAGGCATAATATATTGTTTCTCCAGTTTGTGTGGGGCTTCATCCTGGCAGTAGATAGGGCTAAGGATGGATAGTAACTGTGATGACTTGTCTTTCAAAAAAGTTCCTGCCAAATAGTGCAAGTGAATACCAAAAAAGTGAATCAGTATGCAATTTCCTTATATGACCACTGGGTGTCACTGTGGAACTGCAATCAACCAAGTTGATAGGGTTAAAGTCAGTTAAGTTGTAACAGCTCAGCTTCAATTTAAACCATTTTTGATCCAGAAATTTGTTAGCACATATACAGTAACTCACATTGAGTGGCAAAGTGGACATTAAATGCAAACTGAAGTCTTGACAGTGTGTTCAGCAGCCTTAGTATTAAAAGCAGAGAAGGCCATTCTACAATTTTGTAAAATGAGCAATGCACATTTGTACCCATTTTGTGGGAGGCATGAAGATGTGACACGTCTTTATGGGACAGAATTGCAAATCTTTCTCATGCAGCCTTTCACTATGGCAGGAGCTTTTTCCAAACATGAACCATTGCTTCAATTCCTTGGGCTGCTTTTGGGCAGATGTGTCAGTAAAGAGCAGGTATATAATGGGGATTGGCATCATGTCTCTTAGACCACTGGTTTGAAATTGTGCTATTAAATATATATAGTTAGAGCAGAGATTGTCTTCATCAACAAGGTCCCATCAATAAATAAGGAAGACTTGGTCGCAAGGTTGATGATTTCTAGACTGCCTTAGAGGATTTGAAGAATCAGCCAAGCAGCAATGCACCAATTAATTAAAACTTCACCAATCAGCTAAGCTTATGTAACCTTCTTCAAAATCATCCCACCCTCAAAGCCCATATTTTAAGTTAGAATTTTGCAATTCTGTTACTAATCATGTTGCCTTACCAATTGCAGTGTTCTTTTTCCTGAAACAAGTGATGTGCCACAGGTGTGTTCAGTGTTTTCAGTGACAAGCTATCAGACAGAAATAGCACAGGAAAATTGCAGTGCACGAGGACATTTCTACCCCCGCACATTCTTCTTCGGTCTGTCAGAATTCTTGGACCAATGCATCACCACTTCTATTTATCTTGACTTCATTTTTCCTACCACAAGCTCTTTGGATTCTTAGAAATAACAAGAATCCACATATACCTGAAGGACCACACACTCACCTCTCCATCCTAAAACATTCGTGTATGCTTTTCTTCCCTCTTACTGGCCCACTGTGCCTCGCCACTACAAGCTCAATGGCAAACTGCCTATAAGAATTCTTGTTTGTTTTAAATTGTCTATTTCCTCACTGAGCTGCCATTTCCATCACACACACACACACACACACACACACACACACACACACACACACACACACACACACACACACACACACACACACACACACACACACACACACACACACACACACACACACACTTACACACACCCTGCAATCTGCGCTAATTGGGATTCTGCTTTGAATAAGTGCAATATACTGAAAACCTGGGCCAGTCAAAATAAACTCGAGAAGATTAGACAGAAAGCACAAGGGCTTAACGACTAGACAACAACGAACAATTGCAGGTGTAAAGCAGGGCTCATGACAGTACCTCCTTTCCTAAGGCTGGCACCTGACAGCCCAGGGAGTCCTGGGAAACTCGAGACAGGGCTGGGAAATTTGAAACAGACCTAATGAGGCAGGTCTGAGCTACTTTTGAGGCAGGGCTGGCAAGTTCAAGACAGACCTAATGCTCTCAAGGCAGGGCTGGAAAATTCAGGTACATGGAATGGGCCTCAGGAACATAGAATAGTCCTCAGAAACCTGGAAGGCTATGCATGATTCAGGAAACCTTGACAACCTTGAATGTAGAGCAGAGAAGCTCAGACCTTTTTAGCAACGTGTGCTGTTTTGACCTTAGTTTAAACAAAGAGGAAATTCATTCATGTTTCACCCAATGCAAGATATAAACATGGCTGCAACATGAGGACATAGATTGAGTCAAAAAATATATATAATCAGAAGCACACAGCTGAATCAAGTAGAAATTGCTGTGGCTGATGTAATTGAAGACATCCATCACATGTACGTCAATTCAAAACAACATTACTGATTCCCTCTGGGGTGAGGTATCACCTATTCCTATTGGACATGCCTCTCACTTCAGTGAGATCACCAGCCTTTTTTGGTCATTCCTGATCCTCAGTCAGCAGTACTGACCATGGCAAGATTGTGAATGCAAAGGTGGGCCCTTCTCATAACTTAACATGATCACATTATCAAATATATATGTTGAAAACTAAATTTCACTGCAGGTGTGTTATGAAGGTTACCTTATGTTTATTGGGATGTTTCTGATCACGTCCACGATATCCTGAAGTGGGAGGGTGAGGAGCCAGAGGTCGTGGTACACACTGGTACCAATGACATAGGGAGGGAAAGGGAAGAGGTCCTGAAAGGAGAATACAGGGAGTTGGGAAGGCAGTTGAGAAGGACTGCAAAGATAGTAATCTCGGGATTACTGCCTGTGCCACGCGACAGTGGGAGTAGGAATGAAATGAGGTGGAGGATAAATGTGTGGCTGAGGGATTGGAGCAGGGGCAGGGATTCAAGTTTCTGGATCATTGAGACCTCTTTTGGGGCAGGTGTGACCTGTACAAAAAGGATGGGTTACACTTCAATCCTACGGGGACCAATATCCTGGCGGGAAAGTTTAATAGAGCTGTTAGTGGGGTTTAAACTAATTTGGCAGGGGGACGGGAACTGGAATGGTGGAGCAGAGGAAAGGGAAAACAGAAATAGATCTAAGGTAGTGAGCAGTAAAGATGTCAGGAAGGACAGGCAGGTGATGGAGCAAATTTGCAGCCATTGGGATGAGTTGCAGTGCAATAAAGTTGCAGAGTAATCAATGCAAGAAGTACCAAATACTGGACTTAAGGTGTTATACTTAAATGCACGCAGCATAAGGAATAAGGTGGATGATCTTGTTGTACAGTTACAGATTGGCAGGTATGATATTGTGGCCATCACTGAGACGTGGCTAAAGGATGCATGTCTCTGGGAGCTGAACGTCCAAGGATACACGGTGTATCAGAAAGATAGGCAGGTAGATGGAGGGGGTGGCATGGTGTTAATGGTAAGAAATTATATTAAATCATTAGAAAGAGTTGACATAGGATCAGAAGGTACAGAATCTTTATGGGTTGAGCTAAGAAATCGCAGGGGTAAAAGGACCCTGATGGCAGTTATCTGCAGGCCTCCAAACAGCTGCAGTGCTGTGGACTACAAATTACAACAGGAAATAGAAAAGGCTTGCCAGAAGGGCAGTGTTATGATAATTGTGCGGGATTTTAACATGCGAGTGGATTGGGAAAATCAGGTTGGCACTGGATCTCAAGAGAGAGAATTTGTAGAATGTCTACGAGATGGCTTTTTAGAACAGCTTGTTGCTGAGCCCACTAGGGGATCGGCTGTACTGGATTGGGTATTGTGTAATGAACCAGAGGTGATTAGAAAGATGGAAGTGAAGGAACCCTTAGGAGGCAGTGATTACAACATGATTGAGTTCACTGTGAAATCTGAGAAAGAGAAGCCGAAATCTGATGTGTTGGTATTTCAGTGGAGTAAAGGAAATTACAGTGACATGAGAGAGGAACTGGACAAGGTTGACTGGAAAGGGACACTAGTGAGAAGGACGGCAGAGCAGCCATAGCTGGAGTTTATGTGAGAAGTGAGGAAGGGGCAAGACAGATATATTCCAAAGAAGAATAAATTTTCAAATGGAAAAAAGATGCAACCGTGGCTGACAAGAGAAGTCAAAGCCAAAGTAAAAGCAAAGCAAAGGGCATACAAGGAAGCAAAAATTAATGGGAAGACAGAGGATTGGGAAGTTTTTAAAAGCTTACTAAAGGAAACTAAGAAGGTCATTAAGAGGGAAAAGATGAACTATGAAAGGAAGCAAGCAAATAATATCAAAGAGGATACTAAAAACTTCTTCAAGGATACAAAAAGTAAAAGACAGGTGAAAATAGATATAGGACCGATAGAAAATAATGCTGGAGAAATTGTAGAACTGAATGAGTATTTTGCAACAGTCTTCACTGAGGAAGACATCAGCAATATTCCGGACATTCAAGGGTGTCAGGGAAGAGAAATATGTGCAGTCATAATTACAACACAGAAAGCACTCAGGAAGCTGAATAGTCTAAGGGTGGATAAATCTCCTGGACCAGATGGAATGCACCCTTGTGTTCTGAAGGAAGGTAGCTGTGGAGATTGTGGAGGCATTAGCAATGATCTTTCAAAAGTCGATAGATTCTGGCCTGGTTCTGGAGGACTGGAAGAATGCAAATGTCACTCTGCTATTTAAGAAGGGGGCAAGGAAGCAAAAAGGAAATTATAGACCTGTTAGCTTGATATCGGTGGTTGGGAAGTTGTTGGAGTCGATTGTCACGGATGAGGTTACAGAGTACCTGGAGGCATATGACAAGATAGGCAGAACTCAGCATGGTTTCTGTAAAGGAAAATCCTGCCTGACAAACCTAGTGTAATTTTTTGAGGAAATTACAAGTAGGCTAGACAAGGGAGATGCAGTGGATGTTGTGTATTTGGATTTTCAGAAAGCCTTTGACAAGGTGCCGCACATGAGGCTGCTAAACATGATAAGAGCCCATGGAATTACAGGAAAGTTACATACATGGATAGAGTGTTGGTTGATTGGCAGGAAGCAGAGAGTGGGAATAAAGGGTTCCCATTCTGGTTTGCTGCCGGTTACCAGTGGTGTTCCACAGGGGTCCGTGTTGGGGCCGCTTCTTTTTATGTTGTATACCAACGATTTGGATTATGGAATAGATGGCTTTGTGACTAAGTTTGCTGATGATACAAAGACAGGTGGAGGGACCGGTAGCACTAAGGAAACAGAGAGTCTGCAGAGAGACTTGGATTGATTGGGGGAATGGGCAAAGAAGTGGCAAATGAATTACAATGTCAGAAAGTGTACGGTCGTGCACTTTGGTAGAAGAAATAAACGGGCAGACTATTATTTAAATGGGGAGAGAATTCAAAATTCTGAGATGCAAAGGGACTTGGGAGTTCTTGTGCAGGATACCCTTAAGGTTAACCTCCAGGTTGAGTCAGTGTGAAGAAGGTGAATGCAATGTTGGCATTCATTTCTAGAGGAATAGAGTATAGGAGCAGGATGTGATGTTGAGGCTCTATAAGGCACTGGTAAGACCTCACTTGGAATACTGTGTACAGTTTTGGGCTCCTTATTTAAGAAAGGATGTGCTGATGTTGGAGAGGGTTCAGAGAAGATTCAACTAGAATGATTCGGGAATGAGAGGGTTAACATATAACAAACATTTGACCGCTCTTGTACTGTACTCCTTGGAGTTTAGAAGAATGAAGGGGGACCTCATAGAAACATTTTGAATGTTGAAAGGCATGGACAGAGTGGATGTGGCAAAGTTGTTTCCCATGGTGGGAAAGTCTAGTACGAGAGGACATGACTTGAGGATTGTAGGGCACCCATTCAGAACAGAGATGCGAAAAAAAATTTTAGCCAGAGGGTGGTGAATCTATGGAATTTGTTGCCACGGGCGGCAGTGGAGGCCAAGTCATTGGGTGTATTTAAGGCAGAGATTGATAGGTATCTGATAGTCAGGGCATCAAAGGTTATGGTGAGAAGGTGGGGGAATGGGACTAAAGGGGAGATTGGATCAGATTATGATGAAATGGCGGAGCAGACTCGATAGGCCGAATTCTGCTCCTTTGTCTTATGGTCTTATGAGAATTCCGATATGAGGTATGAAGCATAGTCTCCATAATGAAAATGGTCCTCAGACTGCCAACTGCATGGCTAGATTCCGCTTTAAGTCCATGTACCAGCTTGCGGATGACATGACCATAGTAGGCCGCATCTCAAATAATGATGAGTTGGAGTACAGGAAGGAGGTAGAGAGCCAAGAGACACGGTGTCATGACAGTAATCTTTTTCCTCAGTGTCAGTAAAGCAAAAGAGCCAGTCATTAACTTCGGGAAAGGGGGTGGTGCACAGGTGTCTACTTATACCATTGCTGTTAAGGTTGAGAATTTCAGGTTCCTAGGAATGAATATAACCAGAATCCTGTCCTGGTCAAACTATGTTGATGCTATGGTCACAAATGCTCATCAGTACCTCTAGTTCCAGGAAATCTGGCAAGTCCCTGTCAACCCACACTATTCTTCACCAAAGCACCACAAAAAGCATCCTATCTGGATGCATCACAGTTTAGTATGGCAAGTGCTCTGCCCATGACACAAGAAATTAGACAGAGTTAATAGACACAGCTCAACACACCTCAGAAACCAGCCTCTCCTCTATGGATTCATTCCACACTTCTCGTTGCCTCAGTAAAGCATCCAACATAATCAAAAATCCTATCCGCTTAAGACATTCTATTTTCAACCCCTCCTATTGGGCAGAAGGTGCAAAAGCCTGAAAGCACACACCATCAGGTGCAAGGAGGGTTTCTGTCCTGTTGTTATAAGACTATTGAATGTTTCCCTAATACCATAAGATAGGCTCAGCCTCACAATCTACCTCATTGTAACCTTGCTCCTGACATCTACTTGCCTTGCACTTTGTCTGTGCCGGAACACCTTATTATGCACTTAATTCTGTTATTGTTTTACCTTGTATTGCCTCAGTGCATTATTTTAATGAATTGATCTGTATAGGCGGTATGCAAGACAAGTTTTTCACTGCATCTTGGTACATGTGACAATAATAAACAAACTTACCAACTTAGATAATGTTTTCTAGTTTATTACATAGAAACAGACAAGAAGAAACAAAAATATGGTGTTTTAAAAGAATGATGTGAAAAACTGTAAAAGAATGGACTAATTCAGACATATTCAATAAAACCATGAGGCCATACTATAGCTGATGGTATAAATTATTGACAGAACAGTTATGTCAATGGAGACACCAAGTTTTAAGAATAAAAATCTCCAAAAGAGCTTTGCACTGAACAATATAGCATGACATGTAGGAAGGCAATAGACAAATGTTTTATGGATGGAGTTTGATAAGTACTTTGAAGAGCAGTGGACGAGTGTATAACTGGTTAAGATTGTACAGCCATGCCAGCAAAGACACCTTTATAAGCTTACTCTTCCCACAGAGTGTACATTGGTTGAGAGTGTTACTAGACTAACGTTCAAAACAGATCAAGATGAAAAAGTGAATTAATTAAGTATTGACACCCACTTTTTCATGCCATTACCTACCTCAAAGAATTCAATCTCAGTTGTGTTCATTTCTGTTTCATGAAAAAATAACATTGAAACATGCACAGTATTTATTTCATCCTTTCATCCACTGCCAAATGAATCAGTGAGAATTACATTACAGGAAGAAACAAGTTTTAAAAGGGTGTTCAGATTTAATGTGATTTTGCTAAATTAAAGACCAATGCCAAGTTACTAATATGTAGAAAACTCACAACATAAATGAGTTTAATCTGGCCAGGTTTTGAGGAGAGCGGAAGAGAAACAGCTGATTTAGAAAAAGAATTATGATTCAAGTTGTACAAAGAAATAATGCGGATAACCATAGAGAGATTTCATGTAATCACCAAAGAGTAAACCTGACCGTCAGAAATATGAGATAAAATTAGAAGCATGGTGATGCATCACTTAATTCTTACTGGAATGATAGAAAGCCTGTGTAAGAGTTCTAGGAATATGAGCATATGCTGGAAATTAAGAAAATAGTGGATTCCACTGAATTGTGTCACCATGCAACATATTCCAAGTCAAAGAATGGATATAAAACTCATGAGGGTTAATTTGCAGGATGTGTCAGTGGTGAGGAAGGCAAATGCAATGTTAGCATTCATTTCAAGGGAGGACTAAAACATAAAGTCAATGGTGTGATTTTGAAGTTTTACTGTAAGGCCTCACTTGGAGTATTGTGAGCAGTTTTGGGACCCCAATCTTAGAAAGAATGTGCTGACAATGGGGTTCAAAGTAGGATCATGAAAATTATTCCAGGATTGAACAGCTTGTCATACTAGGAGCATTTGATGGCTCTGGGCCTATATTCACTGAAATTCAGAAGAATAAGGAGTGACCTCACTGAAACTATCAAATGTTGAAAGGTCTCGATTGAGTGGTTGCAGAGATGTTTCCTTTGATGGCAAAGTCTAAGACCAGAGAACATAGCCTTAGAATAGAGGGGCATCCTTTTAGAATGGAGATGAGGAAGAATTTCTTTAGCCAGAAAGTGGTAAATCTGTGGAATTGGTTACCACAGGTGGGTGTGGAAGCCAAGTCTTTATGAATTACTTAAGGCAGAGGTTGACAGATTTTTGATTGGTCAGGGCCTGAAGTGATACGGGGAGAAGGCAGGAGATTGGGGCTGAGAGGGAAAATGGATCAGCCATGATGAAATGGCGCAGTAGATTCGATGGACCAAATGGCCTAATTCTGCTCCTATATTTTATGGCCCTATATTCAACTATCTCCAAGCTATAATAAAAACACAAAATGTTGAAAATATTGGAAAGAGATGATGTTTCAAGTCAAAGGCTTTTCATCAGGATTCTATAATCTTAACTTTAACATAGAACAGGAACACTACAGAACAGTACAGGCCCTTCAGCCCTCCATGTTGAGCCAGCTTCTTAAACCACTCTAATGTCAGTCTACTCCTTCACTCCTACATAGCCCTCCATTTCTCTACCGTCCACGTATCAATCTAAGGGTTTCTCAAATGACCCTAATGTATCTGCCTCTACCACCACACATGGCAAGGCATTCCATGTGCTCACCCCTCTCCGCGCAAAAAACTACTTCTGACATCCTCCCTATACTTTCCTCCAATCATCGTACAATTATGCCACTCTGATATGGCCATAGTTTCTCCAGGGTGGAAAAGGTCTCTGGGTACCCACTCGATCTATATATGCTTATCATCTTGTACACCTCTTTCAAATAGCCTATCATCCTCTTTCACTCCAAAGGGAAAAGCCCTGGCTCACACATCCTACCCTCACAAGAGCTCTCTATTTCAGGCAGCACCCGTGTTTGTTTCTCTCCCTCTCCCTCTCTCTCTCTCTCTCTCTCTATATATATATATATATATATAAATTCTACAGAGGAATGTTTGATTCACAGACATTTCCTTTGTTCTACAGTTCCCTCCACTACCATCCCTTCTACTAAAAACCTGGCTACCTCTTTCTTTTCCTGTTCTGACAGAGGATCACAAAGCCACAACATTGACCATTTCGCTTTCCGCAGCTGCCTCAGATTTTCCAGAATTTTCCGCTTTGGTTTCAGATCTGGGAATCTGCCAGTTTTTTTCAATTTTCATTTTCTATGTGTTTCCTCTAAATTCACCTTCAGGGTTTTCATTGTGTTTTGCATTCGCCACAGGATTTTAGATAGGTAAGGTGTGGTTCGGTGGTTAAGTGTGTGTGTGTGTGTGTGTGTGTGTGTGTGTGTGTGTGTGTGTGTGTGTGTGTGTGTGTGTGTGTGTGTGTGTGTGTGTGTGTGTGTGTGTGTGTGTGTGTGTGTGTGTGTGTTCACTGCTTGAAACAAAGCCCAATTTCCTGTGGCTTACACACAAATAAAGGTCTAACGTTCCCTCTCTAAATCTTTCTGCTCATTCCTTACCTCTTTTAAGATGCTAATTGAACACTCCCTCAGTCGTCCATCCTAACTATCACTGTGTGGCTTGGTGTCAAATTGCTCCAGCTGCTGACACGGCCAAGCTAGTGTCTAAACTCTCTTGTTTGACATGACAGTGCTGTTGACTTCACTTTTCACCTGGAGCTTAACAGAGATTAATTAGTATAATGCAGAATTTCAAGGTGTACCTGTCACCTGGAAACATGTATCAGAAATGCAGTCATCTGCTTTCCAGAAATTATGCTTACTCGTCAAACCAATTGTATGAATCTGCAGTTTAAAATGGACACCGTTTTCAATAGGATGCAAATATGTTAAATTAAGAGGATAACATGGACACAAGAAGATACGCTCACCATTGAAATAAATTGCCCTGTAAATATTGCAGGATCATTATCGGCACTGACTAGAGAGGATAATCGCTCACATACCACAGCGACTGGGCTTTATTCTGAATCCTGTTTCTGCCCAACTGACTGCAAAATAATCTTTTTCCACTAGATGGTGCATAACTAGATTTTCAGCGGATTCAGCAAGCATCACGTCTCTGAACTGAAAGTGGATTCTTATTCCATTAATACGAGCACTGTTAACATGGAAGAGGATTGCACACTGTCATTTTTTTTCACGCAAGATCTGAAATTCACTAACGATGAAGGTCATGGCAGATAGCAATTGTGGTAGTTTGTTTTGAGCTGCAGGAACACAAATAAAATGTGGCATACAGGAATCATTTCCTCACGCTGAATGCAAGCAAGAAAAATGATGATCCATTGTTGCAGGTAAACACTATTTTTTAAAATATTCATTAAGTCATACAATATAGGAATAGCTTCAAACCTAAGAGCAATTCTTTTCAATCTCCATCAACTAACTTCTTTCACCAACTTTGCTTCAAATCACACTACCTTGCTCCTCATCAACCATCAGTATCACCACAACAAAATAGGGGAATCCTTCCATGTCTATTGTATTTAGTACTTTTAACTGTTCAAAGACATGGTTCTATTATATCCAACTATCACTTCATCATTGATGGCTCTGCCTGTAAATACTTTCAGCCAATCAGTATTTTTGATCTTTAACACTCAACTGGAATCCTCACATCCAAGGAGCAGTTTTCATCCAGACTTACTCATCTTAGCCTGTATAATATCCACTCCTGTCTAAGGCTTTAGTTTTGTAGAAAGGGTAAGTTCGGATGACATGGACATTGGTGGCATTGATGATGGTGAAAGGGGCAGAGTAAGGAAGAAGTAAGTAGAAACATTATTGGTCAGCTGATAATAAGGGCAGACATACACAGTGAATGGGAAGGCCATGGGGAATATTAAAGAACAAAGGTGTATTTGGAGCAATCTTCCCAAAGCACCATCCAGGAAAAAAATCAATGATCTCTGCATTTTGAGCAACACAGACCAAATGATCAAAGAAAATCAATGATCTCTGATCAATGATCAAGTCAATGATCTCTGCACTTTGAGCAACACAGACCAAATGCTGGCAAAACTCAGCAGCATCAATGGAGGGAAATAAACCATCGCTGTTTCAGGCCAAGACCCTTCATCAGGACTGGAAAAGAGGTGGTCAGGAGCCAGGATGAAAAGGTCGGGGGAAGGGAAGGAACACAAACTGACAGGTGATAGGTGGCTCTGCCCTTTTCCTTTCCAGTCCTGATGAAGGGCTTTGGCCCAAAACATCAACTATTTACTTCCCCCCATCAGTGCTGCCTGGTCTGATGAGTTCGTCCACATTTTATGTGTGGTTGTTCAAGATTTCCAGCTTCTACAGAATCTCTTGGACCTCTGCAATTGACTGAGATAAGATAAAGAGTATTCAGGGAAATATTAACACTTCAAATATATTAACAAAGCGGAAATCTCAATTTCACTCAAGTCCCAGGAATCCTAACGGTTGCCAGGAGGAACAAGGGTGCCTCCTCCTAACAACCAAAGTTCATGCACTATCCATCTCCGACCCCCGCATAAAAAGCATCAACCTCCCATCACCCACCAGGTCAGTGACTGGAACCTACCTCCCACACTCCAACACTTGTAATTACTGACTGCCTTTGCAATGACTTAGACCTGTCCCAGTGGAAGCCAGGTCTGCCAAACAAAGATGACCCATCAGGCCCAAATTGGTGTTTATCATGCATTGAAAATACCAAAATATGACAGGAAGATTCCAAAATATGGCCTTTCAACTTGAAATTCCACTCTTCCTATATAATCAATCAATACAGTTCAAAACCAAGCCCATTTACAATTGCAGGGCAGAGATTATCTTCTCTTCTCTGTGCTGATGATGAACATTTATAGGGCATTTAATGTTCAAAGATAAATACATCTTCTTGTTTCCGTGCCATTCCCATAATGTAACACATTTGAATCACAATGAAAATGGTGTCTATATTAAACTTCAGATTAATACAATTGGTTACGTGGTAAGCATAATTTATGCAAAGCATACTCTTGCATTTCTGATACATGTTGCCAGGTTTCAGGAACAGTTTACAATACATACAATACCAGTTAATCTCCAAGAGCACTGTCCTGTCAACAAGAGTAGAGGATGGACTAGCTTGGTCAAGTCAGGAGTCAATGACACCATTGGTCTGTAACAGAAGGATAAACTAAGGGCTGTCAGACAGCAACAGGTATCACAAAGCTATTCAATACAGATATAGAAGAAACAATCTAAAGTTGAAAACAGCTTTTGGATAAGAAGCCAAATGACAAAGGATCTCAGGAATTTTTTTTACCAGAACTGGTATCTACCGTCCAACAAAATAAAACACATGATGATGAATTTGATCAAAGAGCAAGGAATGATTCACATTCCTGAAGAAAATTATCCCAGAACATCATACAGTACTCAGAAAATAATCAATGAAATATTGAACAAACCTCCAAAATCCAGGAACAACACTGTGGATAACCTTCAATAAATGAGCAATAAGAGGCTTCCATTCATTATCCTAATTGCCATCTCACTCGGCATTGTGTTCTGACACAGTCATTCTTGCAAATAGTTACTGGGTAGTGTTTCATGTATGAGGTGTGAAGTTACTGCACAGTTTTCAAAACAGTCTTTACGCAAAATGAACAGATGGTAAAACAAAATAGGCTCATAACGTAATGACACATTACTCATTAGAATGAAACACTTTGTTTAGTTGTAAAAATATTTTCACTCTTATGAGTTTGTTTATATTTTGTAACCTGTTGAGAAAAGCCAGCCATTGATAGTTTGTTTCAAGTCACTTATTCATAAAGAAGGTAAATCCAGTTGAATTGACTGTATTCAGTTCATACATTCATTGGTAAGCTGTGATATTTCAGCCATTGGCTATTCCATCAAAGTAACATCTTTGGACCATTTTGAACCACACCTTATCAAAATATTTTTGTGAAATCAAAAACCAAGTAGCTGACAAAAAAAGGGAGACATGAATTCACATAGCATCTTTCACAGCCTTGACAGGGATCCCAAAGGATTTTACAGCAATTAAAATATTTTTTGAAGATTTGGCACAAAAGTTAATACAGTCAATCTGGTAACATTTACATCGTAAAGCCTCACAAACAGCTATATGCTAATCTGTTTGATAGGAAAAAATTAAACAGAACATTTTGTCATTTGCACTTTGGATAAACACTACATGAGAGGTAGTTCTCCCAGAGTTTCCACGAGCATATTTTATGTCCACTTCAATGAACAGCTAGAGCTTTGGCTAATCTCATCCAAAACATAATATCTTTCTTCCACAGTACCACAGCAGGAATGTCCACCTTGGTCATTGTACACCATTTCTGGAATGAGATTTGAATCTAAATCATATAACTTATAGGTAAGAATACTTCCTTTTGTGACACACAGTTTCCAACCTTCACTGTAATTAAGATAACAAAAATATATTTTCTTTATTGGGGATAATGTTTATTTTTATACAGCTCTAATGTTTCACACCTGATATCAAATCTATGAGCTTCTGAAATACCTTGAGTAATTTAGAATTCCAGTTGTTTACTGGAGCTGTGCTTTAAAATGGCCTCCTTTCACAAGACTGTATTATTGTCGGTTTACAATGACTGGGCCATTTTTGTGATTTCATATTTACTGAAAATATATGAATGCATAAAATTGCAGAATTTTATGGGGCATCCATTATATCTCTGTACATAACTACAAGAGCAAAAATGCATATAATTCTGTGGCAGCAGATCATAAAATCTATGTTCTAATTTAGTTATTCAATATGACTTTTTATTGTAGTGATATGCAATAATAATCCAATATTCACATTAACTCAACAAGATATTTAGAGCAGGCATAATAGAAAAAATATTTTTAAATGGAACTTCATGTCATTATTAACCAAATTTGTGCATTGATTGCCAAGGTAACTGCTACAGTGTAATATTTATAATTAAAATAATAATAGAAATGCTGGAAATATTCTGTAGGTCAAGTAGCATATTCGAGACAGAAACATAATTAAAGTTCCAGGTCAATAACCTCCTATCAGAATTAGGAAAAGCTTATAAGTTTAAACATATCTTATTTTGTAGAAAGGGAGACTGAATAACCCAAAAAGGTATTGGGGTAGTGGTACCAAGTGAAAGAGGATGGTAAGAGCAAATAAACAAACCAAAGGAGCTAAAAACAGAAAATGAACAGAGAAAGAAAAATACCAATGCTAAACCTATGAAATATATGAGAGAGAATGCTGGAAATATCCATTATTCCAGACATCATCCATGGAGAGAAAAAACTGCTTAGCATTACAGATTAACAACTTTCATCAGAATCCGCCAGTTTCAAACAAGCTCAATATTTGTAATTGCTGAGTTCACTGTTGGATCTGAAGGGCTGTAATGTGCCACGTTTCTCCAACTCCATTGATTCACAATTCACACTAATGTTTCTGAGATGCCTTTGGTCTTCCTTAACAATACTAACTCCTCCATCATATTTGGTAGAGTTCACAACTGCATTATAGACTCAAAGTTTCAGAGCACTAAAGCACAAAAACCCTAAGACACAAGACACAGCAGCAGAATTAGGCCCTTTGGCCCATCTAGACCACGCAGAACTTATTCCACTTAGTCCCATTAGACCTGGATCTGGACTGTAACCCTGTAGACCTCTTCCATCCATGTACTGATCCAAACTTCTCTAAAAGTTGCAATCGAGCCCACATCCACCACTGGAGCTAGCAGCTCGTTCCACACTCACACCATCCTCTGAGTAAAGAAACTCCTCCTCGGTTCCCCTTAAATATTTTACCTTCCATGCTTAGCCCATGACGTCTAGTTCTAGTCTCACCCAACTTCATTGGAATAAACCTGATTGCATTTACCCTATCTCTGCCCCTCACAACTTTGTATACTTCAGTTGAATCTCCCCTTATTCTCCTACACTTCCAGGAAGTAAGTCCTAACTATTCAAACTTTCCCTAAAACTCAGATCCTCAAGTCCCAGCAACACCCTGGTAAATTTTCTCTGCAGTCCTTCAATCACATTGACATCTTTCCTGCAGGTAGATGATCAGAACAGCACACAATACTCACCAATCTTATACAATTTTAACATAACATTACAACTCCTGCATTCATTACTCTTGTTTCTGAAGGCCAATGTGCTAAAAGATTTCTTTATGATTCTTCCACTCACCATGTAAGTCCAACCTTGGTTTGGACTCCCAAAGTGCAACACCTCACATTGGTTTCCAACTGCCATTTTTCTCTTTGGTCCAATCTGCTACAAACTTTCGTCACTGTCTAGAATGCCGCCAATCTTGGTGTCATTTGGAAATTTGTTGATCCAGTTTACCACATTATCATCTGGATCGTAGATATAGATGACAAACAACAACAGACCCAGCACCAATTCCTATGGCACACCACTAGTTATAAGCCACTAGAGAGACAACCATTTACTACCACATGCTGGCTTCTCCTGCTAAGCCAATGTTTAATCTGATTTACTACTCATCCTGAATGCCAATCGACTAAACCTTTAGGACCAGTCTCCCTTACAGGATTTTGCCAAAGGTCTTGCTAAAGTCCATGTAGATAATATCCACTGCACTTTCTTCATCAACTTTCCTGGTACCCTCCAACAAAAAAACACTATTAGATTGGCTAGACATGACATACCATGCACAAAGCCATGTTGACTATCCCTAACCAGATCCTGTCCATTCAAATACTTATATATACTGTTCCTCAGAATACCTTCCAATTACTTACCCTCTACTGGTCTAAAATTTCCCAGTTTATTCTTAGAGCCTTTTTTGAACAACGGAACAACATTAGCTAACCTCCAGTACCTAACCCATGGCTAAATACATTTTAAGTACCTCTGCCAGGGCCCCTACAATTTTTGCACTTGCCTTCCAAAAAGTCCAAGGGTATACCTTGTCTGGTCCTGGGGTCTTATGCACCCTAATTTCGCCTCAAACTTATGAATTATGTGTCCATCTCCCAAGAATATATAGATGCAAAAAAAAAACACTGAAAATCTCCCCCATCTTTTTTCAGCTCCATTCACAGATGACCACTCTGATCTTCAAGTGGACTAATTTTGTCTCTTGTTGTCCCTTTGCTCTCACTAAATTTATAGGAGCCCTTGGGATTTTCCTTCCCCTTGCATGCTAGAGCAACCTTATGCCTGCTTTTAGCCCTCCTGATTTCCCTTTTAAGTGTTCTCCTGCATTTCTTATATTCCTTAAGCTCCTCATTTATTCCTTGCTGCCTATACCCACTAAGATCTTCTACTTCGTCTTAACCAGGGCTTCAATATCCTTCAAAACATCAAGGTTTCCTAAATGTGCTGGGCTTGCCTTTTACTCTAACAGGAACAAACAAACTCTGTACTCTCATTTTTTTACTTTTGAAGGCCCCCCATTTACCAAAGATCTCAAGATATCCCAGTCTACACCTGCTAGATCTTTCTGATGCCATCAAAGTTCACTTTTCTCCACTTTAGAGTCTCAACCCAAGGACCAGTCCTATCCTTTTCCATAATTATTTTGAAACTAACAGAATTAAGATCCTAAGATCCAAAGTGTTCCCCTTAACATAGTCCTGTCACCTGCCCTGTATATTTCAGCTATGTATTCATTAAGGAAACTTTCCTGAACACATTTGACGAACTTTATCCCATCCAGTCCATTTACAGTTTGGGAGTCCCAGTCAATATGTGGGATGTTAAAATCACCTACTATTACAGCCTTAAGTTCAGTTTCAATTCTATAGCATACTTAAGATAAGTTCCAATTCTGCCACTTCTACTCCCTCTATCTATCCATCCACCAGACCATGGCAAAGGTAGATACTCCCAACCTCACTGTGACCTGACCAATTTCCTAATTGCTTTGAAATTCCCCTCCCTTTTCCAGCACACTGGAGAAAGATATTCCCTCTGCAACTCTGTGGTTAACTCTTCTATCTCCTCCGATTTCTCCACTTCTCACTGCACCTTCCTTCCTATACAACCATACAACATACAGCATCTATTATTTTACAGCTTCCCTTCTGGACTCAGCTATTCCAGGTTAAGCAGTAACTAACTTGTACTTCCAATTTTTATACTGATCATAACATTGTCTCTTCTGGATGAAGAAAACCAAATCAGTCACGGCATTGAGTACAAGAATTGGGATATTTAGTTATATCTGTGCAAACTGATGGCAGTATCACACTTGGAGTATTGTGTGCATTTCTAGTCACTATACTACAAAAAAGGAGTTATTAAGCTAAAGAGGGGGCAGAAAAGATTCACAAGGATGTTACTGGGATTAGGAGCTTTTGTTATAAGGAGAGAATGGATAGGCTGAGACTTTCTCTCTACTCCAAAGGAAGCTGAATGGTGGCCTTATAAATGTTTACAAAATCATGAGAAGCTTCAATAAAAGGATGGTCACAGTCTTTTACCCAAGATAAGGGTGTCTAAAGTTAGAGACATAAGTTTAAGGTGAGAGCTCCAAGTTGCCAGATGAAGTGAGAAAGATGGATAAAGTTACAATATTTAAAGAATATTTGGACAGGTAAATGGATAGGGAAGATATGGAGAGATATGGGCCAAAGTCAGCCAAACTGGACTAGCTCTGAGAGGCACCTTAGTTAACATGGACAATAGACAATAGACAGTAGGTGCAGGAGTAGGTCATTCGGCCCTTCAAGCCAGCACCGCCATTCACTGTGACCATGGCTGATCAAAGACAATCAGTACCCCGTTCCTGCCCTCTCCCCATATCCCTTGACCCCACTATCTATAAGAGCTCTATCTAACTCTCTCTTGAAAGCATCCAGAGACTTGGCCTCCACTGCCTTCTGGGGCAGAGCATTCCACATATCCACCACTCTCTGGGTGAAAAAGTTTTTCCGCATCTCTGTTCTAAACGGCCTACCCTTTATTCTTAAAGGTTGGTTGAAGTACCTTTCTCCATGCTGTATAACTCTATGAATCAAAATAAATGGTGGGCAATCACTTTACAGATTCTCCCCATTCAGTCTGCAATTCAGAATGCAGGATGCCTTCACTTTCTTTTGTCTCTCACAATAATTCTCTATTCTATCCCCATCTGCACCTCTCTGCCTTGGACCTCTTGCACAGTTTCAATGAAAGCTCAAAAAAAACTTTCATCTTTCAACCAGTCAAAGTAAAGCTCTCGGGACTCAATACTGACATGATGAATTTCAGAAAACAAACCTTTCAGCTTTGTTTCAGTGCAGGCCATCAATCCAAGTTAGCTGAATTCTTCCCTCTTCACAGATGCCACTTACCCTGTTGGGCATTTCTAACATTTTCTCAGAATTCCAGTTGCTTCAGTATTCTGCACTTCTCAGGTCCAGTATCGTTCTTTTTCTTTCCTTTGTTCTTCCTCATTTCCTAATGACATCTCTTCAGACAATCATTGCAATTAGCAAGTCTTCATCATCTCCTCAATAATGGCATCGTCACCTTATTGCTTATTCAACCCGTTTTGGTTTCCACAATATCAACGACAATCTCTTGCCATACCCATGCTAAGCTCTTCAATTCCATCAATTTTACCTCCAACTTCCACCCTGCCTCCAAATTTACTTGCTCCATCTCTGACACCTCTCTCCCCTTTCTCAATCACTCTGTCTCTGGAGAAAGCTTGACATCTTTTACAAACCTACTGTCTCTCATAGCTTTCTTGACTATATCTCTTCCCAACCTGTCACTTGTAAAAGTGCTTTTTCCTTCTCTCTGTTCCTCACTCTGCCACATCTGATCTCAGGGTGAGGTTTTTCATCCTAGAACATCTGAATATCCTTTTTTTTTCCAAATAACAGTGTTTCCCTTCCATCACCATCAATGTTGTCTTCACATGCATCTCCTCCATTTCCAGAGCATCCTCCCATCATCCCATCATCATAAAAAGAATAGAATCCCTCACCTATCACTCCACAAGCCTCCATGTGCAACACATCATTCCACCATCTCCAACAGGATCCTACCAAGATAATCTTTTTTTCTGCTGCCCTACCCCTCTACTTTCTATAGAGATTATTCTCTATGTGACTCCCTTGTCTACTCATCCCTCCCCACTGATCTCCTTCCTGGTACTTATCCCTGCAAGCATGACAAGTGTAACACCTGCTCCAACACCTCCTCCCTCACTCACCACAATTCCTGGCCCCCAAACAGTCCTTCCAGGTGAAGCAACACTACACCTACAAGTCTCTCAGGATCATCTATTGTATCTGGTCTCCCAGCGTGACCTTCTCTCCGTAGGTGAGAAGCAGCACAAATTGGGATTGGGCTCATCAAGCACCTTCACTCTGTCGGTCACAAAATGCAGAATCTCCCCATGGCTACCCATTTTCAATATGACTTCCCATTCCTATTCTGACACATCTGTCTAAGGTCTCCTCTACTATCACGATGAGTCCAAACTCAGGTTGGAGGAGTAATACCTCATACTCTATCTGGGTATCCTTCTCTTTTTTCTCCATTCCCCATTCTGGTTACCGCCTGTTCTCTTCTCTTCTCTTTGGCTGCCCATCACTTCCCTCTGGTTCCTCTCCTCTTTCCTTTTTTTCCATGATCCATTGTCCTCTCCTATTTGAAGCATTTTTCTTCACCCCTTTACCTCTTCCACCTGTCACCTCCCAGATTCTTACTTCATCACTCCCTCCCTCAGCATTCACTTGCACCCTCACCTGGTCTCACCTATTACCTGTCAGTCTGTACTCCGTCCCCTCCACCATCTTCTGATTCTGGCTTCTGCTCCGTTCCTTTCCTGTTCTGACGAAGCATCTCAGCCCAGAACATCGACTCTCTATATACCTATATAGATGCTGCCAGACTTGCTGAGGTCCTCCAGCATTTTGTGTGCTTTGTTCAAAATTTCCAGCATCTGCAGAATCTCTTGTGTTACTCTTTGTTCTCTTCGCCTCTTCCATGACTTAATGAGGTAAAGTACAAGAACAAGAGCCTATTCATTGAAATCAATCCTGTGCTAGACTCAGCATTTGGGTTGCCAAATGATTAAAGATATTGCCGGAGGTTTCATCTTATATCTTGCACCATTCCAAACCCTCAACCCAGTGAAACTGTCCATTTCCTATCTTAGATCATAAGACCATAAGATATAGGGGCAGAATTAGGCAATTTGGCCCATCAAATCTGCTCTGCTATTTCATTATGGCTGATATTTTCCTTCTGAGCCCCAGCCTCCTGCATTCTCCCTGTATCCCTTCATGCCCTGACCAGTCAAGAATGTATCAACCTTTGTCTTAAATATACCCAGTGACATGACCTCCAGAGCCACCTATGGCAAAGAATTCCACAGATTCACTGTTCTCTGGCAAAGGAAATTCCTCCCTATTTCCATTCTAATAGGACAGCCCTCTATTCTGAGGCAGTGTTTTCTGATCTTAGACTCCCCCACTACAGGAAACATTCATTCTATTGATGCATTTCAATGTTCGAAAGGTTTCAGTGAGGTCAGCTCTCATTCTTCTGAATTCCAGTGAGAAGAGGCCCAGTGTCATCAAACACTCCTCATATGACAAGTTGTTCAATCCCAGGAACATTTTTGTAAACATCCTTTGAGCAATCTCCAACATCAGCAGTTTTAAGCCCCTTATTTTTCTTAGATAAGGGGCCTAAAACTGCTCAAAATACTCCAAGTGAAGCCTCACCAGTGCTTTGTAAAGTCTGAAACATTACACCTTTGCTTTTATATTCTAGTTCTCTCAAAAAGAATACTAGCATCACATTTGCCTTCTTCACCACTGACTGAACCTGCAAATTAACATTTACAGAATCCTGCATGAGGATTCCCAAGTCCCTTTGCATCTCAGATTTTTGAATTTTGTCTCCATTTAGAATATAGTGCATGCTTTTCTTTCTTCTCCCACTTCCCAACACTGTATTCCATTTGCCACTTCTTTTGCCTATTCTCCGAATCTGTCCAAGTCCTTCTGTAGCCTCTCTACTTCCTCAAAACTACCTGCTACTCCACATATCTTCATATCATCTGCAAACTTGGCCACAAAGCCATCAATTCCATCATCCAAGTCATTGATATATAACATAAAAAGAAGCAATCCCAACACAAACCCCTGTGGACACCACTAATCACTGCAGCCAACCAGAAAAGGCTCCCACTCTTTGCCTCCTGCCAATCAGCCATTGCTTTATCCATGCTAATATCTTTCCTGTAATACTATTAACTTGTTAAACAGCTTCATGTGTGTGGCACCTTGTCAAAGACCTCCTGAAAATCCAATTCTCAACATCCCCCGATTCTCCTTTGTCTATCCTGCATGTTACTTCTTTAAAGGCTTCCAACAGATTTGTCAGGCAAACTTTTTCCTTAAAGAAACCATGCTGACTACAGCATATTTTGTCATGTGCTTCCAACTACCCTGAAATCACATCCTTAACCTTCGACTCCAACACCTTCTATCACTTTTACAGCTACTTAAAAGTTATTCAATTTAAATGAGAAAAAAAAATCTTTGCACAACATTTTAACTTTTCTTCTTAGTTGACCACAGCAGAATCCAAGACAGTCCTTGGCATTCTACAGATCAAAGTGAGAGAGAAAGCAGAAGGCTCGTGTGGAGCCATATCATAGAGCATATAGAGTATAACAGAATTTATGATGCTGGCAGAAGGGAAGCCATTGCAGTGCAGGTGAATGGGACCAGTATAGATGGGTGCCTGATGGTCAATATACTGAAGTGTCTCTTTCTGTGCTGTGTAACACCAGGACATTTGCACTGGTCTGAAGTGTGAGAGCTGGTTTTACTATCTGAAAGCTAATAGGCTCCAATTATCAAAATTATTAATAGCAAATAGGCTCCAATTATCAAAATTATTTTCTTCTGAAGTTCTTGAGAAAATATTTATAATTAATGCAAAGCTTTTATAATGTAACAGTATGCATTTGCTAACAGAGCAAATATTCTTGTTTCTTTTCAGATAATGCTAGAAATAATATCATTAATGGACTTTACAAACTGGTTTATGACCAGACTGCAATGAACATGTAACTAGCTGAAAGTGAACAGAAAGGTTAGGGATAAAGGTCAGGATTGCTGGCTTTGGTTGTTATTATACAAACTGCTAAATAGCATGCACATTTAAGGAATAAGAGCGGCCTTAAATGTGATACACTTCATGATCAAAATATCTACCGATGACAGCTCATCTACATTTACATTTGGTCATCATTAGTTTCTGGTACTTGTGTCCCAGGGAAAGTGATTACCTTTAGGAGAAATTATTGGCAAAATGTCTTTCAGTGGCAATGATAGATTCTGAAAGCTAATTATTCTTAATTTAAAAAAGGAGGCGGATAGTAGTTTGCCTCCCAGGTGCCAGGGTCCAGGATGTTTCTGATCGTGACCACAATATCATGAAGTGGGAAGAAGAACAGCCAGATGTCATGGTACACATTGGTACCAATGACATAGGTAGGAAAAGGGAGGCGGTCCTGAAAACAGACTGCAGGGAGTTGGGAAGGAAGCTGAGAAACAGGACCTCTAAAGTAGTAATCTTGGGATTGCTGCCTGTGCCATGTGACAGTAAGTATAGGAATAGAATGAGGTGAAGATAAATGCGTAGCTGGGGGATTGGAGCAGGGAGCAGGGATTCAGATTTCCGGATCACTGGGACTTCTTTTGGGGTAGGTGGGACCTGTAAAGAAAGGACGGCTTGCACTTGAATCCCAGGGGGACAAATATCCTGGCAGGGAGGTTTGCTAAGGCGTCTGGGGAGAGTTTAAACTAGAATTGATGGGGGGTGGGAACTGAAGTGACAGAGTAAAGGGAGGTTGACTCACAAATAGAGAAAGGTTGGAGACAGTGCAAAAGGGAGGATAGCCAGGTAATAGAGAAGGGACACGCTCAGACTGATGGTTTGAGATGTGTCTATTTTTATGTGAGAAGTATTATGAACAAAGAGGATGAGCTTAGAGCCTGGATCAGCACTTGAAGCTATGTTGTAATGTTGCGACCATTACAGAGACTTGGATGGTGTAGGGGCAGGAATGGCTACTTCAAGTGTCAGGCTTTCGATGTTTCAGGGAGGGAGGCAAAAGATCAAAGGGGACATTGCTTTGTGGATCCAGAACTGGCTTGCCTACAGAAGGCAAAGAGTGGTTGTAGACAGGTCATATTCTGTATAGAAGCTGGTGACCAGTATTGTGCCTCAGGGATCTGGTCTGGAACCCCTTCTCTTGGTGATTTTTATAAATGACCTGGATGAGGAAGTGGAGGGATGGGTCAGTAAGTTCGCTGATGTCACAAAGGTTGGGGGTGTGGAGGGCTGTCCTGCTGTAATGCAGGACATCGATAGGATGCAAAACTGGGCTGAGAAGTGGCAGATGGAGTTCAACCCAGATAAGTGTGAGGTGGTTCTTTTTGGTAGGTCAAATACGATGGCAAAATATAGTATTAAAAGTCAGACTCTTGGCAGTGTGGAGGATCAGAGGGATCTTGGGGTCTGAGTCCATATGACACTCAAAGCAGCTGTGCAGGTTGACTCTGTGGTTAAGAACCCATATGGTGTATTGGCCTTCGTCAATCATGGAATTGAATTTAGGAGCCTAGAAGTAACGTTGCAGCTATATAGGACCCTGGTCAGACCCCACTTGGAATACTGTGCTCAGTTCTGGTCGCCTCACTACAGGAAGTATGTGGAAACAATAGAAAGGGTGCAGAGGAGATTTACAAGGATGTTGCCTGGATTGGGGAGCATGCCTTATGAGAATAGGTTGAGTGAACTTGGCCTTTTCTCCATGGAGCAACGGAGGATGAGAGGTGACCTGATGGAGGTATATAAGATGATGAGAGGCATTGATCGTGTGGACCGTCAGAGGCTTTTTCCCAGGGCTGAAATGGCTAGCATAAGAAGGCGTAGTTTTAAGGTGCTTGGAAGTAGGTACAGAGGAGATATCAGGAGTATGTTGTCTACACAGAGAGTGGTGAGTGCATGGAATGGGCTGCTGGTGGCAGTGGTGGAGGCGGAAACAACAGGGTCTTTTAAGAGACTCCCGGATTAGTACGTGGAGCTTAGAACAATAGAAAGCTATGGGTAAGCCTAGGTAGTTTTAAGGTAAGGACATGTTCAGCACAGTTTTGTGGGCTGAAGGGCCTGTATTGAGCTGTAGGTTTTCTATGTTTCTATGTTATTCAATAATAGGACACATTTTATTTTAATAAATATACTTCAGAAATAACTACTAAGAGATGAGTTTCTATTGTTCTAAATAGGGTGAAAATATAATCTTCTCTTTATGTTTCCAATTCCAGTAGGGCTAATGTTCAGCAGAAATTTCTCAACAGATTTAATTAAATTTTAGTATTAATTTACATGCAATATAACTTCATATCTTTTTTATTTCCTGCCAAAATTCATTCTTAAACACCAGTCAGGTAGAATGGGTCAGAAGCCAAATGCTTCAATGACATCCAGGATTCTTTGTGGAAATGGTTCAAAGTCATGCAAATTACAACACCTTGATGAATCCCAATTGTTCTTTCTAAAAAGTAATGCTACACCAATAATAGGCTCATCCAGTTTCAATATTATCTGCCGTCATCCACTGCCAAATTATGTTAAATTGTGTAGGGATATAGGAAGTGCAGTTCAACCAAGAATCAATTTTAATTTTAGACAGGATCTTATGTTAAATTATATTAATTATTTTAACTCATGTTTTAATTCATTAATATTGTGTGTAAAGAATCCTCCACTTTTCTTACCTTAAGTTGGACCAGATGAACATCAACATGCTTATTCTCAGTGTCCTGCTGCACAGAATATGTCAGGTCTCGAACTCGCTCAGATGTCATACGAAGCCAGTTTTCAATTTCTGGCAGATGTAAGACAACTTTCCAGTCTGCACCAGTGTGAAGTGGAGGAGGCTTCTCATAGCGCTGGATAGCATCCAATTCCTTTATCGTCCTCTCATTCTCTGGTTCTTCCAAAGGGGTCATGTTTGTGATCATGGGAGATGCGTTGGTCGCTGTGGCATCCAGCTGTTGGCTTCTCATGGGGGACAGTATGATACTCATGGCTGTTTGGGTTAAAGCCACATGAAATCCTTATGAACTCAGATGAAAACAATTGCATGTACCGAATAAAATATTAGAGAAAGCTAAATCAAAATCTAAGTAAATTTCAATTTGATCTGAATCTTAGTTCACTGGATCAATTTAGTTCAATTACTTTCCATCCTGGGGTAGGTTTTTAATTCTTTCTGAGAAATATTTAATGGCACAAATGAAGAAAGAGGAAGAGACTTGATTTTAAAAAAGGAACTTTGCATCCCTGTACTCCTAAATAACTTAATGTGAAAGTACGAGAAAATTCATTGTGATTTGACCCTGTAGATGTGTGGAACTTACGCAAGTTATTTCAAAAAGTGATTACAGAACTCAGGAATGTTACTATCCATTTTGGATTCCCAAAATAATACAATGCAAATAAAATAACACAATATCATGGGGCTGCAATTATGCAATTCTGAGTTAAGTTGTTCTTCTAAACTGCATTGAGTGATATGATTTCAGTCAGATTGATAGGAAAGGCACCACAGTTGAAAGTAGATGTTGTGAGTTGGAGGAAAGATCCGTGGTTTCATCCTCAGTCACACTCCAGAGATTCCATGCTACACAATGCATTTGCTGGTAAAGGAACAACAGACAGATGTGTGCCTGATTCTCATAAAACTCTCATCTTTCCTCAATGATCATAACTACTGGAAATCACTTTGACAGAATAATTAAAGAAAAAGAGATTATGCTCCTGCAATGAAGAAAAATGATAGGTGACATGGATATTCAGCCATGATCTTATTGAATGGCAGATCATTCCTACTTCTACTTCTGATGTATCACAAATCTTTGTTCTTTATAAATAATCTATCTTACCTCATTTTATTATTTTCCGTCTTTTCCTTTTTGATCAAAATAATTGGGCTTTGGGGCATCATCAAGACTACCTTCATTGCAAACCTTGGCTGCTCTGACCAGATGGTGGTAGATAATATTAAAATCATAATAAGATTATAAAATGACCTCAACCAGGGATTCCAAAGTATTTGCCCAGTGACAATGAAGAATGATAATAGTTATCCATTTTAGACTTAAATCTCTTTTGCTTAATAAACCAGTTAAAAATAATACATGAAAAATGCATAATTTCATAAAATAAACAAAAATGTAAAATTACATAACATTTAAGGTAAACTGCAACATTGTTCTCTTCATGTTATTTATACTTCAGTATATTTTATTCTAATATAAACAATGGGAGCTATATTGTATTAATTTTACTATTTTCCACTTATTAAAATATGATGCCAAGTGCAGTTTATGTTGAACATTTTGCCTCTGTGAGTCACATAGATTTGAATGATGGAACATCAGAGGCTTTGCAAAAGGGTTAGTTTTATGCTCCAAACGATTTGCAAATGTCCAATGCTTCTGACACTGTTCAGACTGAGGATTTGAAAACAAAACAAAAACTTTCCTCATCTCCAGACCTAAAAAATTCAAATGACAAATCATCAAATCAAACTATAAACACTGTAGTGCCTAGGATCAAATGCCATTATGCATGGCAGTGCAAATAGACAAGAACATAAAAAGGCAAGTAAGGTCTCTGTTTTTGTTTCTAGAAGCTTAGAATCCAACAATTGGTGGTATGTTTAAATGCAGACAAGGCCTTAAGTCAGAATCCTGCATATTTACTGCATATTATCTTACATAATTTATCATAGGTAAGATAAAAGGACAAATGAAAAGTTATAATGGAAACTCACTTGACTATTACCAGGGATGAAAACAAAAAAATCAGGGTTATGAGAAGTTAAGCCCATTTTCATTAGAGCATAAAATGCTAACAAGTTGTCTCATGGTGGTCTCCTAAAATATGACTTGATAGGATAAAGTGTGATAGATTATTTTTATTGAACAGTTAGTTAGCATTAAGAAGATATACATTGCAAAACAAATTAAAGCACAGCATAGACCTAATTATACAGAGTGCTAAAAATTGATTATTTTCTAAAGCAAATCACTGTTGAAGCAGAATCCATGATTCATTTAAAAAGAAGTTATTTGCAAGCAAAGGAGCATGGTAGAGTACTGGAGCAAAAGGGAAAACAAATTAGATTAAAGAACTTGTTGGCTCGATTCAGAAAAGTATGTGATTTATGAGCCATTGTATGGACAGTACTTTTTTACATAAACATTCACAATGGGATCCTTGGCTTCCAGGAAGTCCCTAAGATTACCAGATTTCCATTTGCCTGTCATTGGACTTTGGTATTTGCACCTGTGTTATCTTATTGGGTGGCTGGCTTTAACAAATCAGATATTTTTTGGAGTATTTTTTGGAGTGGGAGTGTTTCAGAACTTGAAGATAGTATCTGGAAGTATATATATATATAATTTGCAGGAGATCCCACAGAGAATATCATTATTTACATATATTATCACAAGAGTTTTCTACTTCTCCCTGAGAATCTGTCTCAATCCCAACTGCAAAGAAAGAACTACGTGAACCATTTTTTAAAATACTTTGCTTCATTTTGATTTCCCTTTAGAAACAACCTGGTACTTTCCCTTATTGAAGATCATCAGTTAGTAAGCAAGTGGAAACAGACCAATACAGGACATAAGCCAGGTAATACACTCTCTAGCCTGTTCCACCATTCACTAAGATCATGGCTGATTTAATATTGGCCTCAATTACACTTTTGTCCTGTTCGTGCATGTTGAATGCACCATCCTGGCTATATATTCACACTTACATCTCCTTATGTCTCTTTAATCATGCATTTTTAATTCAATTGCCTTCAGCCTTTTCTCCCTTTAACCTACCTGTGGATTTTTATTGATATTGATGTTCAATATTGTTCTGGAATATTAGCTTATTTTTAAGATCTTTACAGATTGCCAAGGTGATCTTGATATTTTTTATACCTGCAATGAAAAAATAACAAATAAGTAAATATTGAAAGTAATGATGTAAGCATGTGTTCAATGTAATACTCTCTGTTTAATATATGAATAATAACTTCAACCTATTGACACCTGCTCTTTGAAACTGGATTTGCTGAGTTTAAACAGTGATTTATCCTTATTTTAAACTATAATTCATTCAACATACAAAGTACTCACCACACATATTGCTTAATACAACAGGGCAATTTCACAATGGGACAAAGACACATATTTCCTTCTTATCACTCCAAAGCAAATATCGACATACCATTTTTACTGAATCATTTAACGGCCTTTCAAAAATAGGTTAATTAAATGCCTTTATGAATCTATTAGCTCCAATAATCATTATTAGCTTTCCAAACATTATTATTTGGAACAAATCATTAAGCAAATACTTGCTGAATTTTCAATATGGATTGATTCATTGTCAACGATCAAAACTCATTCTTTGCTTGGAGGCCTTAAAGAGGAAGAAATCCAAAATTAAACTAACAATGTGAGCTGTTGTTCAGTTAATAGAATTTTCCTTTTGAGTCAAAAGATCATGGCCTCAATTGTTAATCCCAATGCTCAGGCATAAAAATGTAAATGAACATTCCAGACAGCACTGATGGAGCAGTACACTACCGGAGGTTATATCTTTCAGATGAGATGTTAAGCCATCTGCTCTTTCTTGTGACCGTAACAGTTCCCATGGCATTATTTTAAAGAAGGGATTATCCCACTTAATTGGGGCACCCTGATCGGGATGCAAACATGTCTGTATAAAAATAAATACTAATTTTTTGGAACACAAATAACTTTGATTCAAGTTCAAGTCTGCTACTGACACGACGAACAAAGCTGTGAACGCTGCCACAGTTGGAGGACCTTCATTGCTGCCCCAAAATGCCAACAGCATGATGGGCAAAAGAAGAAGAAAGTTCAAGTTTATTGTTGTTCAACCCTCTACATGTACACCACCAAATGAAACCAGGCTCCTCTGGACCAAGGTGCACAACACATTGCATGTAACTCACACACAACACATAGAGTAAGATTACCACAAATAAATTATAAATAATAATGTGCATTTATGGCACAAGTTTAAAGATGAATAGTATAATGCTACTGGTGATTCATCCATATTGAGACCTGGGTGGTGGCAGGGAATTCAGCGAGTTCGATAGTCACCCGGCCATTATTTATATCAATCACAGGATTGTGCTATATAAGTGGAATGTTTCTTTTAACCACCTTATTAACCCATGCCTGAATGTCATCAAAGTCCCAATGCTTGCAGGCACGGGCTGCTTTATTTTATTTGGAACTGTGAATGAAATTGAACACTGTACATTCCCATTTCTAACTTTATGATGGATAGATGGTCAATGGTGGAACAGTTGAAGATCTTTATGCATGTTTTCTGGGGCATCATGGTAATGTAGTAGTTAGCATAACATTACTACTGTGCCAGCTGTAAGGTTGCATTTGATTCCCTCCGCTGCCTGTAAGAAGGATAGATATTCTTCTCGTGACCTTCTGGGTTTCCTCCCACATTCCAAAGATGTATGGTTGATTTAGTGAGTTCTGGGCTTGCTATGTTGGCACAAGAGGCATGGAAACACTTGTGGGCTGTCCCTCACATTCTTCACTGTTTAGATTTGACGCAAATGACAGATTTCACTGTGTGTTTTGATGTACATGTGTCAAATAAAGCTAATTGAACCCATTTAATATAACTCCTATAATTATGTCCTGGGGCAGAGATGATTATCTTCCAACTTCTGTTGTGTGAAGAATGACTCCAATTATTCAATGGTGTCCCTCTTGTAACACATTTTCTTCAATTTTACCATGGTTCCGTGATGCTATTTTACTTGTTGTCTTGATGTCAAGGGTGGTGATCCTCACCTTCTCTCTGAAATTCAGTTAGACCAAGTCTATGATGTCCGGAGTCCAAGTAATGCTTGAAATGGGCATTGTTGAACCAAGTAATGCCAAGTAATTGCTACTTGACAGCACTATTAACAACACCTTTCAACCTTTTCTGTTGATTTAGAGTAACGTCATTGGAATGAATTGGCCAGAGTGGATCATGATGGAAGTTATTATCTGGAGTATGGGAATGAGAGCACTTAAAACTAAATGATTGCGCCAAACATAATTGAAATGTAAAAAGATATCAAGACGATTTTGAAACTCTACAACTGATGTAACAACCATTCACTAGCATATAAAATTATCCATGTTGCTATCAAAATATATTGGCAATGTACTCTGGTTGAACAACCAGTTAATTTGATCTTTCATGGATTCTTGTATGGTTATTATTCTATTATAGATTTATTGAGTATGTCCACAGAAAATGAATGTCATGGTTGTGTATGGTTACAGATATGTACTTTGATAATAAATTTACTTTGAACTTTGAACTTGTTGACTTGTCCTATTCAAAAGGCTTAAGCAAAGACACGATTCCATCTGTCTGGAGCATGAATTGTTTAGTTTCTCATGGCAAATTATTAATCATTTATCTGAAGTACATGTCAACTGGCAAGCAGATCTCCAGGCCAACTTCTATGATGTATCATCCTCGAAAATTGCACCATAGAGGAAGAACAATTCACTACAGCATTGTGTATCATTCCTATGACATGGATCCTGATAATACATCAAGGAAAACTCATAATGACTGTCATGCATCACACATAATCCAATCTGTCATTTAAAAAGTCAGCCTCATTGTTCAAGCTGGATGAACTCCAGCCTCACTCTAATGTACACTTGTAGGTTTCTGAGTTCTGGCTCTGACCTTTTGTGCTTAAGCTCTCTGAATTTAGATAAACAGAATGTGTGATTGTTTGAGAAAAAGAGCAGGAATTTAAATAGAATTTGAAGAAATTCATCTAATGCATAATTCACATTAACTTAAAATAAATCTTTATCATGGTTATTGTGAGGGTCAGACACACAAATGGTGGGAAAAATTGTTAGAGAAAAGAGATCAGTGCAGGTGTTTTTTTAAGTCATGGCTTTTCAGTTTTCTAATATTATAAATAAACTCTTCTCGGGCTTCCAGCTAGGTACAGGTGTCAATTATAATCAACGTTTCAATGACAGACTCTGCCATCTTCATCAGGAATATGTCTGGGCATGTCTAGTCCAGTGGTATTTATACTCCCATAGTCCGTTTCTCCTGATTGGGTAAGAACTAACCAATCAGATTTCCGCTCTCCCACCTTGTTTACAATTGAACTCCAGTTCTTACTTAGAGTGAGATCTTCATCCTTGCTAAATCTAGTTTTATTTCATTAGCTTCCTTCACCAGGCGGTCCCAAAAGCCATTGGAGTGGCACAGTAGTTTTGTACAGTTGAAGTCAACCCTATAGCCATTGCGAATGCAATGTTCTGCTGCCACTGATTTCTCCAGGTAACCCAAATGGATACACCTCCTGTGCTTCTAGATGTGGGTTTCCACCCTGTGTCCACAAACACTGCCCCACATTCTCAGGGAACCCTGTAAATGCCAGCCATCCTGAGTGCCAAGTCACCTTTGATCTGCATAAACTGGGATTTGAGCTTCTTAGGGGTTTGTGAATGGTATTAGTCTGATATTTCTTCAGAATCCTGGCGATCCTTCCAGAAACCATGAAAATATAGGGAAGACAGGTAGTAATGACAGATTCCTTCTTATTGTTAGGATTTCTGTATTTTCCATTGGCCATTAATTTGCATTAATATATCTGTTTGGGTTACCCAGAGAAATCAGGAGCGGAATTCCCAATGGCCATAGGATTGACTTCAATGGCACAAAACGTGCCACACTAATGACTTTTTGTACAGTCAGCTGAGGGAAGCCATTGAAATAAAACTAAAGGAAAAGGATTTTAACAAAGACGATGGTCTTGCTCTAAGTAAGGTCTGGAATTTGAGTATAAACAAGGTGGGAGAGCAGAAACCAGATTGGATGAGGACTAACCAATCAGGAGGGATGGACTACAGGGGTACAAATACCACCAGACTAGGCATGCGCAAGCATAATTCCTAATGAAGGTGGCAGAGTTTGGCATCGAAACATCAGTAATAATCGATATCTTTACTCAGCTGGAAACCTGAGAAGAGCTTATTCTCATGCCGAGAAAGCACTAGATCCTTTTTGAAATATTATCTTTCAAATACAATAGCGAGGGGTAGAATGTCCATAGTTATCCAGAAAATAAACCCAAACAAGGATTTCATTTAGAGCTAAGCAAAGCAAAGGTCCACAACTGTAAGAACCAAGCAAAGGATTGATGACAGAATGTATTTCTTTCAGATAGAAAATGGTCAACAGCTGGATGGCTGAGTACTTTTAATTTCCTGTAATGGATACATTTTTCTTCAGATGACTGTGCTATTATTAGCAGATTGTATCTTTGGCCAAAGATTCATGATAATTTCTCCCTTAAAGAATCTCATGACACAATTACTTTTCCACTTGTACATCAATGGGAACACAACAAATGTTAGCAAATATTTATAGATAGTTGGAGAAAGAAAGATAATGCAATAGGCTTCAATTAACTTGGTGTTGATTAAAATTATGGACTTCAAACATAAATCCACATTCAGCAAACACTTGCTAGCATGATAAAAACATAAATAATAAGATAGCTGAACATGAAGATTGCAATCCTGAAATTAACATGAAAATCAGGAAATGCAGATTGTTTTCAACACTTTCAACACTATGGAGTAAATTATAATTCACTATGCAACTGAAACAGAAGACAAGCAAACCCCACTCTGCAAGAACAAATTATGTCTTGACTTTTTATGGACACTTTACTCAATGGTTCTATTATTTCAACGGTAATAATTATTTTGTCCATAACTCTGGCCTTTTCTTTAGGTATCCAAGGCAGCAGCTGCCAGTCTCAGCCCAAGTGTTTCATTTTAAACAAAAGATTTTACAAAATATTAATTTGTTTTGTGTCTCTTTCACTGCTGATGAATTTCTGGTGGATTTCCTGCTTTTACTTTAGTCAAGTTACTCCTGGGGAACTAGTTAAGCTAATGAAAAAAATTGCAGCATATGGCTGTCTGTGAAAATTGAAGCACAATACTTGGCCTGGATTTTACAGCATTATCAAAAATAAGGTGATGATATTCAGCAATACCACACTGCAATAATTTCTCAAGTGTGCATACACAAGTGCACTTTCACAAGTACTCATTTCTCTAAAAGGATGTGCCTATACTGAAGAAACAGGGAGGAACAAGCCAATCCAACTTCTTGAACTGCTTCATCATTTAATCTAACTATGGCTAATCCAGTCTTGGCCTCAACATCATTTGCCCACACTCTTCCCATCTCAAAGTTCAATACTCATATTAAATTTATTATCAAAGTATAAATATGCCACCAAATATTACTCTGAGACAGATTTTCTTATAGGCATTCATAGTAAATACTAAGAAACACAACAGAATCAATGAAAAACTTCACACAAAGACAAACAACCAATATGCAAAAGATACCAAACTGTGAAAATACAAAAGGAAAAAAACAAAGTAATAATTATTAAATATTAAGAACATGAGTTGTTGAGTTCTTTAAAGTGAGGCAATGGATTATGGCATCAATTCAGTAATTTGTCCATTCTGGTTCAGGAACTTGTTATTGACTGTTCCTGAACATGGTGGTGTGGGACTTAAGGCTACTCTACCTCTTCCTGATGGCAGCAGCAAGAAGGGAGGGGTTACCTGTAATGGACAAGGCCAGGCATGGGCAAACTACGGCCCGGGGGCCATATGCGGCCAGTTAAGCTTTTTAATCCGGCCCGCAGAACTTGATGAAATTATATTAATAAACCTTATTAACGTTTTTTCCCCGCAATTCTGGCGTTTTCCCAATAGATGACGCACTCTATATACATTGACCTTTGTTGAGGTGCAGCGTATTACTCCACATTTGCGCTTTACTCTTTGTTCGGCTCGACCTATTTGTGTGAACAGGCGTTCAGCGTCATGAACATCAACAAAGCCAGCCACAGATCCAAGTTAACTGACCAACACCTCAGATCCATCCTGAGAATCGCCACAACAAAACTAAATCCAGACTTTGATGCGCTGGCTAAAAAGGGAGACCAACAACACTGTTCCCACTGAAATTAAAAATAAGTTTCTTCGTTGTGTTATGTAAAAAATGCATTTGAAAATATTTTTTTCAATAAGCCTTACATGTTACAAGTCATTTCTGTTAAGTGATGGACATGAGTAGTGCGCAGGTGCACGTACGTTCTCAAAATAAAAAATGCGCTCCAGATCAAATAACGCGCTCCGCATACTGGCGCGCTGTCACTGTACTGTCCTTGTGCTGGTCGTTGTTGAATTTTGGCACAGGGGACAATTGAATAAGAAGGAGCAGGACAAGTAGACCTGCATCTCCTACCGTTTTTGAAATAAAGACAGTCAGGAGGAGAGTGATGATGATAATATCTTGAAGGATAACAGAATTTTCAGTGCTTTAAAATAATAACTGTTACTATTAAAAAAAGCTGTATTTTATTCATTTAATTTTCAGTGTTTTAAAAGTCATTTCAATAAATAGCTAAATACCATGGGACTTCAAAGACAGATATTTTGTTGTAATGCATTTGTTCATTTTCAATTGAAATTAAAGCACATGTTTTCTACATATCCCATGATATTTTATTTTCTCTTATGAGGTGTATTACCAAAACACTCCATCCATCTGCTCCTGGTCCAGCCCCCCTGTCAAATTTTAGAACCCTTTGTGGCCCACAAGTCAAAAAGTTTGCCCACCCCTGGACTAGGCCATATCCACTGCTTTTTGTGGGCTTTTCTCTTGGATCTTCAAATTTAATATACGTGATAACCCTACCTCACAGTCCTCTGGAGCACTGAATTCCCAAAGTGAATAACTTTACATTTTTGCCCTTTATACTCCATTTGTCAACTTATCACTTAACCTACCTATAATTCCTTTATAGTTTCCTTGTGTCCTTATCAGAACCTGTCTAACCACATGCTTTTGTGACTAAAGTACACTGATCTATTATGTCTTATCATGTGCCTTCTGGATATGCAAATATACTACATCTGCTGGCTCTCTTTATCCACTCTACTGTTATGTCCTCAAAAAAAAATAAAAATTACTTTTTTTTCATAAGACCATGGTATTCCACCATGATAGACACTTGCTAGTTTGTTGTCTGTAAACTATATTCATTGTGATTGGTTGCTCAGCCAGCTTGAAGGCTTCATGGTTATTGGGTACTGAGGATTCTGTTGAATTGACATGAGAACATTATTTCTTTTATTATTTGTATACACAACTGTCTTCAATATCATTGGTGTTGCTTCACCTTTGACAATACAATCCAACCCTATATAGCTTGGTCTTGAGAGAGAAATAGCCTGTATAAGGTAGTATCATCACAAATATTAGCCAATCATGGGAACTTAACATAGAACATAGAATAGTACAGCACATTACAGGCCCTTCGGCCCACAATGTTGTGACGACCCTCAAACCCTGCCTCACATATAACCCCCCACCTTAAATTCCTCCATTTAAAATCAGAAAAGGAGAAAAATATCATTAGGGAATCTTTACGGCGCCAGATTTTGCTGTTTCTTTTGGATTGAATTATTTCCGCAAGCTCAGTGAATCCATTACATTTGTGCAATGGATTACAACAGTTTCAATCACACATGACCTTTCAGTTCCATATATAGAGATTCAAAGGGATCCTAATCATCATTCACAAAGGAGGCAAACATACTGAAATGAAAGCCATCTGCAATTAAATGTAATTACTTGAGTGGGTCAACACATTGCAGAATATTTGGGATGCAACAGCATATCCTCCTAAACAGTTAACCCGATTGCAAAGAATAAACTGAATGGATTTATTTATGCATACACTTTCCAAGAATAGCATCTACTGCATATGTACAAAAACAATGAGCATTGAATAATTGCCATTGCACTGCATAACTACCAGGCTACAGTCAAAAATTCCTGAAAATTGTGCTGTGCTCGCATGTTAGATAGGGGCAAAACAAAACAGTTTTAAATCATTTAGATAATTTACTGAACAAATTTAGTCAAATAACATATAAAGGATTAACATTTGAAACAATGACATTAATTAAAAGCTCCAAAAATAAGTGCACAGAATGAGTTGCCACAAAAATGTGAGTTTTGGAATTATCATATTTAAAACAGACATACAAAACAAATGCTTATCTGGGACAGGCATTTCATAATTTAATTAATCACTAATATTTGTTTAATCATGTCACACGGAAAATGTTATAATCTGTTATTGTTTCTTCAATAAAATGAGCACACATTTTAAATTAAATTCATTTTAAAGACATTGTATGTTTCATAGTGCAGTACTTACTGAACATTGAAATATCAAACATTTGAAAAATATTTCATAGCACAGTATTTACCTAAAACCAGCAAGGATGATTCTCTCTGACTTGTAATAAGCGGATGGTAGAGTACATCAGTCAGATTACCTGGTGATGTTCAATTTATTGACCTAATAGATAAAATAATCTAGTTACCACAATAGTAGCTCTGTAAATGATTTTATTTCCCAACACTGCTGTTCTTATCACAACAGTAATGTGTGTTTGATTACCATCCGGGATTTGCAGCATTCTGACCTTTACAACCCACTGATCTGTCAAGTCATTGGTTCCCAGAAACTGCAGATCCACTCTAACAACACAGATTTTAAAATGTACCCTCAGCTGCCTGGCTTAGCATGCTTGATGATAGAGTGAAGTAATATTCTGCAACCAAATACTACATGGGGTAAATTAAAGAATTCCTCTGCCTTGCATGACTCTCATCATAGAAACTGAAATTCACACCTCTGATGCTCATTTGGAATCATTAGAGATATTATTCAGAAATCCATCACTGCATAAAGTCCCATATATTACAATTCTAATGTAATTCATCAGTTAATCTTCCCGAAGCTCATTTATCTTGCTAAACATAAAGAACAAAGCAGGTAGATGATCTCATATTTTCTTATTCTCTGTCCCTGAGGAAATCAACATTATCCATTGGAAATGTTAAACTCCTCCTCTAGTTCTCCTCCTTCCCTCTCCACCCCTGTTTCTCTCTTGCCCACCCAGTTCTTTCATTGCCGTTACAACCTTGTAAAATATGCATCTAATAAATCATTATTCCGTTTTTAACCTAGCACAAGTCTAAGGCAATGTGTCAATCTAAAATGTAAACAGTATCTTTATTCTTGGAGTTACAGTTACTGAAAGAAAAGATTGCCCCTCTATATAAAAATGTTGTTTACCTAATGTTCTGATGCAGTTACTCAACTGCAAAATCATTCTTCATACGCTGAAATTATTCTTTGACACTGACCATTTGCTCAAATCATGACAGATGTGAGTGCAAGCAGGAGGATCCTTGCTCGGAAGCAAATGACCTTCTTTACCAGACCGATTAGAGCAGTGTAATGCAGTGAAAGATAGATCCATTAAGCCAGTGAATATCAGTATCCCAGCTTTCCTCACTCCCGTCACTTGAGTGATAATTGTTAATCAGCCTGAACCCTTTTTAGCTGGAAGTAAGAGCTACTCTGTACGGTGGAGAGAACTGGCCATCCACAGTGGCTTGGTTTGTTTTCAATTCTCAGTAGGAACATAGTTAATAAAAACAATGGAATGAAACCCTCTGCAATAGCTTTCATTCAGTTACAGCAGTGGTTATAAAAACACAACTTCAATACTCATCAAGGTTGTCTAAAGGGCATATGCAAAAAAAGTAGGAAACAAGGAACATTTTTCATAACCACAGAGCATGGCAAAGAACCTTGATTAAATTTAGCAAGTTTATTTGTCTTTTGCATTTAAAATAAAGATTGGATTCCAAGAAAATTACTGGTGGTCTGCTGAAATTATTAGATTAATGACGTATAAGCAAAAGAACTAAATTACCTATTGGGAGCTATCAGGAAGCCTCGGCATTGCACTGATGTACAACGTCCTTACAGAAGGGTGCCACAGTAGTGTAGCGATTAGCATGACACCATTACAGCCTGGGGCATTGGAGTTTGGAGTTCAGTTCTGGCACCATAACCAGTTTATATGTTCTCCCCGTGACCATGTGGTTTTCCTCTGGTGCTCCAGTTTCCTCCCACGGTTGAAAGATGTACCAGATAGTAGGTTAATTTGTCATTGTAAACTGTCCTGTGATTAGGCCAGGGTTAAATAGGTGGGCAGCTGTGCCAGAAGGGTCTATTCCACACTGTATTTCTAAATAAAAATAGATAGATGGTTTCGTACTTGCTGATGTAGTCAAGAATCTTTTAGAGCGAGGAGTGGGCAGAATGAAAGGAGAATATGATTTATGGCCACCTGTATCAATTCTCAGAAAATACGCACTGAATTGGCTGAATATTCACATTTCCTATTGAGAAGTCTGTCTTGATTGACAACATTAAAACGTTTTAATAGATTAACTAAGATTGATTACATATTGTCAAAATGCTCCTTGTTATATATCATAAGAATAAATAATAAATATTGCTAAGTGTAAGAGCAGTTCAGATGGCTACTTGAGTGTAGACATAGAAATAGTTTTTGTACGGATGATTCTAATACTATTTTATATCTCTTGGACCATATCACTTCACGTGCACTATGTTTTTTGTCTTCTATTAAGCGGTTATATTCAGTCATTGGGCAGACCATGTGGTGTGAAACTGAAAGACTGAACTCATTGTTGAGACAGTTCTTAATCTTGAAATTTAATTAACAATTAGCGCTATGGAACTTGCAGCAACTGCTACCCTATTTCCCTTTTGTCTCTTCCCCTGATCCATCTGATCCCCATCACATATCACTTCCCTTCCCATTTGCCTATCACCCACAGATTCCTCCCAATAGTTCCTCCCCCACCAGCACTCACTTTGCCCTCTCCACTTCCCAGACTTCATTCCATGCTCCACCTTCCTCACCTTCCAAACTTCATCATCTTCAGTCCTTCATTACTTCCACTTATCACCTCCCCATTTCTGATGTCACTCCATTCTCCCCTCCCCACCTCTCCTTACCTGGATCTACCTATCGCCTATCAGCACATGCCTCTTTCCTTCCATCCTTTTATACTGCCTACCTCCCCTATCTTTCAGTCCAGGTGAAGGGTCTTGACCCAAATCATTCATTTCTGTCCATTGATACTGCCTGACCTTCAGCAGTCCCTTTTGTTTTGTGTGTTACATTACATAAGGACTTGCTAACCTGGTAATCCTTCCCACCTGAAAAAACACATTAAACTATCACAGTGCAGAGCCTGAGTACATTTTCATCACATCTGGGTCCAGGCTTAGAAAGACCTTTGTACTTTACTCTGCTCAGTCTGCCATTCTGGATAGGCCATAGATGGCAAGACAGGACTGAAAAACTCCCAAAGGTGGGGGATAATAAAGTGGGTCAAGCTTGGAGTCAAGAAGTGAGCCAGAACTTCCCCAAAGAAGACACAACAGCAGCAACATTTCCTTAGATGTCTGGGGAGATCTGGTATGTCACCAAAGACACCAAAGACATGATTAGAGATGTACTGTGGGGAGCATTCTGACTGGTCGCATCATGATTTGGTATGGAGATGGCAATGAACAGGATCAGAAAAAGCTGCGGAGTGTTGTAAACTCAGCCAAGCCTCCCCGCCATCAAGGACATCTTCAAAAGGTGGTGTCTCAAGGAAGAGGCATCATTAAGGACCCTCGCCATCCAGGACATTCAGCTTTCTCTTTGCTACCATCAGTGAGGAAGTACAGGAGCCTCAAGACACATATTCAACATTTTCGGAACAGCTTCTTCCCCTCAGCCATCAGATTTCTGAATGACCACTACCTCACTTTCTCTTCTCTTCTTGCACTACATATTTATTTTTTACATACTTTTTATTCTCTGCTGCCACAAATCAACAAACTTCATGACATATTGTAGAATATGAACACAACGCTGGAAGAAATCAGCAGGCCAGGCAGCATCCATGAGAAAAGAGTAGCCAACGTTTCAGGCCGAGACCCTTCATCAGGAATTGAGGGGGAAGAGAGGGCCGAAGCCCAGTAATAGAGATAGGGGAGGGGGTAGGGCCTAGAGGTGCCAGGTGGAAAACCAATCAGAGGAAAGATAAAGGGGGGAGGGGAAGGGGATAAGCATGAAAGAACTGTAGAGATAAAGAAGCAGAAAGTTGAAAGGGGAGAGGGGCAGAGAGGGACCTAGGATGGGGGGGAGGGGGAGGGGGAGGGAATTACCGGAAATTGGAGAATTCAAAGTTCATACCACCAGGCTGGAGGCTACCCAGATGGTAGATGAGGTGTTGCTCCTCCAACCTGAGTTTGGCCTCATCATGGCAGTAGAGGAGGCCATGTATGGACATATCTAGATGGGAATGAGAGGCAGAGTTGAAGAGGGTGGCAACTGGGAGGTCCTGTCTATTGTGACAGACGGAGCGTAGGTGCTCGACGAAGCGGTCCCCCAATCTGCGTCGGGTATCGCCGATGTAGAAGAGGCCGCACCGGGAGCACCAGATGCAATAGACGACTCCAGCAGACTCGCAGGTGAAGTGTTGCCTCAACTGGAAGGACTGTCTGGGGCCCGGAATGGTGGTAAGGGGGAAGGTGTGGGGACAGGTGTAGCATTTGCGCTTGCAGGGATAAGTGCTGGGTGGGAGTTCTGTGGGGAGGGATGTGTGGACCAGGTAGTCGCGGAGGGAAAGATCCCTGCAAAAAGCTGAGAGGGGCAGGGAGGGAAAGGTGTGCTCAGTGGTGGGGTTTTTGTGTTATGGCATATTGTATGTCAGTGATAATAATCCTGATTCTGATAGGAGAATACAATCAGGTGGAAGTAGCAGGGATTTCAATAGGCATAATCAGGGTCCAGTCAAGGTGAGGTTCTGGAGAAGGCATCAGGCAGGAGTCTGATGGTATAATAACCATTGGGAAGCAAGGGGTGGGGGAAGCAGAGAGCAGTGTAGGTGACTACAACAAGATTTCCTAGGTTCTGTTACTGGATTGTAGGGTTGGTAAAAGATGGAGGCTCATTTGACCAGGAGAAGAAGACAGACTCCTCAGTCTCAATGGAAAAGACCAAGTAAAGCTCTCAGTTACATAGAATCTGGTTTCAACGAGCTGGTTAAGACCTGCCTTTCTCTCTACACCTTATCTGGCATCCCTTCACATCTGTACTGGGACACTTCAGGTACCAAGTTAAATTTCTTTAGACAGAACCATAAATATAAGACTACATTAAAGAATTTCTAGGCATCAGCAACCAAATTTTCTCATTGTCCTGGACTGGATATCATTTTCCTGCCACTTTCAGGGGCTGTGTCCTTTCAGGAGTTAAACTGCAACAGGTTTTCCCCAGATCTTGTAAATAACACAGAAATCCAAAGGTCCCTGTGCAAGCCAGAACATAAAAATGTGGTCAGCAATACAAGCTGTGAAGCCTGAGGGGTCAAGGTGAGTCAAGTAAAATGGAAATACAGCGGAAAATTGGAATTCAAATAGAAAATCAACAACGTCCTGATTACTAGGCAGGCAAGGGTTGAGAACTCTGCTCCTCCTCATTAATTTTTTATATGTGAAGATGCACATCTAACAGCAACACCAAACAGCTCAGATTCATTATACAACCAACAGATAGCAAATTGAACTCCCAGAGTTCCTCAGCCTTTGGCACATTTCTTTCTGGCCTGTTAACAGGCAAACATGCCCACTGGTTAAGCTATGCAAATCAATTGTTAAATAACCATTACACATATTTTACCAGATATTATGTGGCCTTCACTGAGATGCTTGGTGTTTCAATAAAGGTCAATGGGTAGGCAATAGAAATGTTCAGAAGACAGTGGAATTATGCCAGGAGACAAACCATGAAATCTTAGAAGCAATGACATCATATTCAAGGACTTTACAAGTATGATCAAAGGCAGTAAACAGAGCTTCAAATGATATTATCCACCAAACGTAGCAGTGCATTCAGACACAACTTGATGGACTTTACCCCCGATAATAATATTATCAGTTCGGGCTCATCCCCGATATATATTGACTCATTCCATGCTTTCATAAAAAAAGGCCACTGAACTGAAATGTTGACTTTTGCTTCTCTTTCCAACCATGGGGCATACCCTACTGAGTGTTTCTGGCACTTTATATTTTTACAGAATTCCAGCGTCTGCAGTTTTTTGTTAAAATTATACTACGAATCCCCATTGGATGAACAAATAGTTATCAAAATACCATTTTAGCTATTTTTTCTATGTGCTACATCCTACAATTATTAAATTACAGTACATCTTATGTTATTTTCTGCCTTTTTTGTTTCTGAGTGATTTCATGCAAGTTCTTGGTCATCTACTTTTGACATTACTTGTCCAATTTGAGAGCTTGAAACATATTTTACTGTCCAATCAATCTATTAACAAGAGCATTTTTTTCTGATCCCTAGAGATGCAAACTCAAATAATGCCCAATTCACAGCCCACCTGCAACAAGGAGAAAATATGACCTGTACATTTTAGGTCAGGTAACATTTAGAATGATTGATTTGTTACAGCACATAACAAGGCCGTTTGGTCTACTCAGTCTACGCTTGTTCCTAGTAATCTGACCATTCTCAATCCTACACCATTTCAACATAAACCTTCATTCCCCTCAAGTGTCTAGCCCATTCCATTTTGAATGTCCAGACACATTCAATTTTGTTCACAAGTTAAAAGCTGAGCCCCAGTCCTTGAACTAAAGGAAAAGTTTCATTTACTGCTATGTCTATGTCATGATCATATACACTACCATCAAATCTCCTCTCATTTTTCCTTGCTCCAAGCGGAACAAAACCAGATTCCCTAGTCTTGTCCAATTAAGGTCTTCAACCGAGAATATTCATTTTATTTCTCTTTCCAAAGATGCTGCCTTACTTGCTCAGCATTTCTAATATCTGCTATTTTTTCCATCTTAAGTGCAAACTTGATGTTGAAACCCCTCATTATTGGAACTGTTCAAGAATATTCAAGACCTTGTCAGCAAGCATTCATACTCTATTTTTCTTTATTTGCCTTACTAATTGCTCTCTCAAGATGCTCTGTTTATTTTCCAGGATTTGTGCACATATTTATCTGCCTCCTCGAATCCATTCTAACTGTGAAATTTAATCTTTGTTGCCTTCCCTTATTCTTTTTGTCAATATTTATCACTTCACAATTTGGTGCATTAAATTTCATCTGTCACTTATCCATCCATTCAACCAGTGTACCTGTATCTTCTTATAATTTACTGCTATCCTCACTATTTACAACACAAAGGCAAAACAGGAAAAGTGATCTAACAAGAAAAGTTAAAAATAGAACAACATGTGAGGAGAAGCTTAATAGCTGCCAGTAGAAAAAAAAACTAAACCCTAAGTTTGGGACATTTTTAGATTTATTTAAAGGAAAGACCAAGAAACTGTTAAAGGGAATGTGTAAGTGAATTATCAAGAACATTGATGGTGGAGGTGGGGAGGGGTCATTGCCTTATAGTTGCTTGTGCATAGGAGTGGGAGTGGAGGGTCACTTTGGGGTTCTAACGTTCTTTCATTCTTTACAGCACTGCTCTGTTTTCATAGATGTCTGTAAAGAAAAAGAATTTCAAGATGTATATAGTATATATTTCTCTGACATTAAATGCACCTATTGAAAACAGACTAAGAGCTTCTATCTGTAAATAGGAGAAGGGTAAATGTGTATTACGGGCAAACATAGGAGAACTTATATCAGGGAAAACTTAAACAGCAGAAGAATTAATGACGTGTTTTGTGTCCACTTTCATGGAAGACCCTTAAAATCTCTGAGAAATTCTGGAGATCCAAGCAACCAATACAAATAATGAAAATAAATTAGCATTAGTTAGAAAGAAGCCAGAGAGATATGCCACAGTCTTCACTTGTTGTTTTTAAGTCATCTTCCTATATATGTTGCTGAAAATCTTGAAATACATGATGTTTAGGAACATATATAGGTTGAGGTTAGGTGGGACTACAACCAGATGTCATGGGTTAAGGGTGAAAGCTGAAAAGAAAAGTTTAAGGGGAATGAGCTGCCAGCATGTAGTGAATGCAAGCTCAATTTCAACATTTAAGAGATGTTTGGGTAGGTACGTGGATTATAGGAGTATGGAGGGCAATGGTCCCAGGGCAGGTTGATGGGAGTAGGCAGTTTAAATGGTTCAGCATGGACTAGATGAGCCAAAGAGCCTGTTACTGCGCTGTACCTTTCTATGACGCTATAACTCTATGGACCTCAATTACGCTTAAGAAAATATTGCAGACATTTGGAATTTGAAATTAAGACAAATATGTTGGAAACACACAGTAGGCAAGGCATAGTCAGAAGAGTCCTCAACTTGAGGCATTACTTGTTTCGCTTTCCACATATCTCCTTCCTATGTTTATGTAGTATCTTTGTCATAATAAAAATATCACAAGGCTTTACATGACAGCATATGCAGATAAAGACTGACACTGAACTAATATAGTGTAAACAGAGATGGATCTTAGAAAGAGTCTTAAAGGAAAAGAGAATAAGTTGGCTAGGCAGAGAGATGTATTCGGAGGACCTCAGTGCTTAGGAAAAGATATCAGAAGTAAAAAGACATGGATGCTGCACAAAAATAGGTTAATGCCCCATATTTTGATTCTAATAGAATTTTTAATTTCTCCTACTCACTTCAAGTCAGTCCAATAATAAAACTGTTAGTAACATTTGAGGAATTCATTCCACATTATCATCAGATTAAATTTCTTTGCACAGCAAGCAAGAATATAATAAGATTGGATTTAGTAACTTTTCAGTGATTTCATAAACAATAAAAAGCCATAATAACATAGTTCTTGAAAAAATCATGACAATACTTAGTGCTTTAAAAATAAGTATTTTAGATATAATAAGTTACTGTTTTTGTAAAATGATACAAATTTGGTGTGATGGTCATTGAAATGATATGTAGTTCTGCCTCTTCTTTGTTAAGTTTGACACTGAGAATTGAATCAGCTCATAGACCATTCAGAAGACCATGTGGACATATGACATGCAAGCAGGATTAGGCCATCTACTCCACCATTACTTCGTGGCATATATATATATAAACACTCTCAATCCTTTTCTCCTGCCTTCTCCATTTAACCTTTGATGCCCTTAATAATCAACAACCTATTAACCTCCACTTTAAATATAGCCAATGTCTTGGCCTCCACAGCCATCTGTGGCAATGAATTCCACAGATTCACTGCCCTCTGGCTATAGAGCCAATAAGTGCTCCTCATGCATTAAACCTTATATCCTGGAATCATTCTTGAGAACCTCCTCTGGACACTCTCCAATGCCAGCACATCTTTTCTTAGACAAGGGGCCCAAAGTTGAACATAATAATCCAAGTGTGACCTAACCAATATCTTATAAAGCCTCAGTATTACATCCTTGCTTCTATATTCTAGTCCTCTTGAAATAAATGCTAATACTGCATTTGCCTTCCTTACCACCAAGTCAACCTGCAAGTTAACTTTTAGGGAATGCTGCACGAGGAACCCCAACTCACTGTTCACATCTGATTTCTGAATTTGCTCTCTATTTAGAAAATAGTCTATGCCTTTATTCCTTCAACCAAAGTGTATACACGCCCCTACACTGTATTCCATCTGCTGTTCCTTTACACAGTCTTCAAATCTGTCTCAATCCTTCTGCTGACTCTCTGCTTCCTCAACACTACCTGCCCTGCCACCTAGCTTTGTATTGTCTCCAAATTTAGTCACAAAGCCATCAATTTCATTGTCCCAACTTTTGCTATATTATGTGCCCTCTCTTTTGCTTTTATGCTCTCTTTAACTTCCCTTGTTACCCATGCTTATGTAATATCTGCTTAAGATTTTTACTGCAATGCTGTAGGTATTTCATTTTACTAAGTTTTCTGCAAAAGCAGTGTCTCCTGCTGGTAGAATGTTTTGGCTTTGACGTGCTGTTCAAATTAGCAAAGTTGTGTTAGCCAAATAGGATGGTGGAATTGGGAGAAAGTTCTAGAGAGAAAGGGGCAGAGAGAGATTTGTGGCAGACAGTAGTCTGGTTCAGGGTTTTTTTTTTGGCTGGAGCTACGGAGAGGACAGGAGGGAAGATGACTGAGGATGCCATGGGAAGGAGCGTCCCCATCACACAAGGTGCTTTGTGCAGATGATTGGCTCCAAGGAGGAAGGGCCAATACTCCAGAGAGACAGCCCATTTGTTCAAGATGGATCTCGAGTACAGTTCAATGCGTGTGTGCTTTCACATAGACTGTGGGTCTAGCACACGAGTAAAAAACAACTCCAGCATGAGCTCCAACTTTATATGCACACTGGACTAGCCTACGCCCTTTTTTCCTTTCTTTTTCCTAACTGTTCAATAAAGCTGAAATTTGTAAATATACTTTCTTTATGATTTTGTACTTTGTATGATCTGTTATTGCTTGCTGACCAACAACTGTGTACAGGCAGTATTTACACAGCATTTGCTCCAGTTGAGGCTTCTTTAATATGAACATCATGACATTCCCGTTTAGTTGAACCTCAAATCAAACTGACCCTAGATGTATATTGTTTGTGAACGATGGCCTTCTCACTGCTGAGTCATGTGGCCGTTAGCAGAGCCAGCTAATGATTAAGTTTTCATACGAGCCCGGAGGAGGTGCTACACTTGCTTCATCCTCCTATCAGAAGTACTTCTTCTTTTGGGATGAATCTATCCTGCATCTTTCAACTGCTCCCATAATCTCCAGCCATTGCTGCTCTGCCAATATTCCAAGTGTCCCCTTCCAATCACCTTCGATCATTTCCTCTCTCATGCCTCTGTAGTTCCTTTACTCCACTGTAATAGTGATACATCCAATTTTAGCCTCTTCCTCTCAAACTGCAGGGTAAATTCTATCATATTATGATCACCGCCTCCTAGGGGTTCCTTTACCTTAAGCTTGTATGATATTCATAAATTCTGTAACTCATTTATACACATGCCACTTTGACAAGAACACTTGCAATTTAAAATGTTGTCATTTAAATGTTATGTACTTTCAAACGAATCTTCAGTATTGTTGTTTATTGTTTACCCAATAGTTCATTGTTGGTAAAGATAAACTATTTGCTCTTAGGTTTCAGGCATTATCATAAACTGTATCGTCCTTCCTGTCATTGCCTTCTTTCAACCTAAGATCATTGAACAAGCTTTGTAGGTTTTTTGCCTATATTCTGAACAACCCAACAAACTATCAAAGCTCCTAAAGTTCAAGGTAAATGTATTATCAATGTGCTTAAATGTCACCATATACAACCCTGAGATTCATTTTCTTGTGGGCATACTCAATAAATCCAATAACCGTAATCATGTAAGTGAAAGAATCTGGGTGAACAACCAATGTGCAAAAGACAACAAACTGCAAATACAAAATGAAAAAAGAAATAATACTAGCAACAAATAAGCAATAAATATCGAGAATGTGAGATTACGAGTCCTTGAAAGTGAGTCCATAAGTTGAAGAAACCTTTCAACAATGGGGCAAGTGAAATTGAGTGAAGCTAACCCCTTTGACTCAAGAGCCTGATGGTTGAGGAGTAATAGATGTTCCTGAACCTTGTGATGTGGATCCTGAGGCTTCTGTACCTTCTTCCTGATGGCAGCATCGAGAACAGAGCATGACCTGGGTAGTGGGGTTCTCTGATGATGGATGCTGCTTTCCTGTGACAACGCTCCCTGTGGATGTGCTCAGCAGTGGAGAGGGCTTTAGATGTCATGCTGTATCTTTGCAAACTCCTTAGGAAGTAGAGGTGCTGCTGTGCTTTCTTTGTAATTGCACTTACATGCTGGGCCCAAGACAGATCCTCTGAAATGATAACACTGAGGAACTTAAAGTTGCTGACCCTCTCCACCGCTTCTCCTCTGAGGACTGGCTCATGGACATTCCACTTCCTTCTCCTGAAGTCAATAATCAGCTCCTTGGTCTCGTTGAATAAGAGGTTGTTGTTGAGGCACCACTCAGCCAGATTTTCAATCTCCTCTATGCTAATACTGTACATCACCACCTTTGATTCAGCATACAACAGTGATGTCATCAGCAAACTTGGACATGGCATTGGAGCTGTGCTTAGCCACACAGTCATAAGTATAAAGTGACTAGAGCAGGGCGCTGAGCACACAGCCTTGTGGTGCACCTGTGCTGATGGAGATTGTAGAGGTGATGTTGCCAATCCCAACTGACTGGAGTCTACAAGTGAGGAAATCCAGGATCCATTTGCACAAGGAGGTAATGAGGCCCACGTCTTGAAGCTTATTGATTAGTTTTGCGGGGATGATGATATCGATTGCTGAGCTGTAGTCGATAAAGAGCATCCTGACAGCATCTTTGCTGTCCAGCTTTGCTATTCCTGAGAGGCATTTTCACCTTATCTTTCACTTGCTTTTTTAATTTAAAAAATGAGGTGCATAAAACGCAATATTGATAAACAAATGCTCATATGCATAGAAATTAAAATTATGTCCTATAATTTAGATTTAGTAGCTAAATTAATAAAGTTAAGAAGAAAGACAGCTTCAGCTTTCCAGCTTCCTAATGACTGACTGGAAACAAATTGGCTATGGGGTTGAATCATCCACATCAGGGACCATCCACCAACACAAGGGCTGGTCAATTCTGCTGGGTTTGGTTTACAGTAAAGCTGTTCAGATTCACCTCCAACTCTGTCCCTAAGTGGCCTGCATCACAGGTAGCCAGAGAGGGGATTAGGGGTGGGGATTGGGTTGGCGTACACAAAGATGCATAGCTTGATGGGGGTGGGTCTAGATGAACACACTGAGTCTGTATTTTTCTGTACTCTCTCAATCACTCCAATATCATTTTTCCTGTCCCTTCCACTCCAACATTCCCAAGTACCACATTTACCTGTTACACCTGCACCAGCTACAGAGTGCTTCATTTGCTGAGGAGTAGCAAATGGGACTGAATATTGTGTAAACATCAGTGAATGTCATTAATGGGAGGAAGATCATTAATGAAGCAGAGGTCATTGCCCTGAGGAACAACTACAACTTTCCTCCTTTGTGAGATATGTCCATCTCCATCTTTATTTCATATTTTTCCATTCATATTCCCCTTGATACCTATTGACTTCAGTTTTACCAGGGTTTCTTGATGCCACACACAGATGAATGGCACCTTGAAGTCAAGAGCAAACCTCACCTGCAGAATTTATTTCTTTGATGCATATCTAGACTAAGGTTGTTACGCCAAATGGAGTTTAGAGATCCTAACAAACTCAAACTGAACAGGTTATTGGTGAGTAAGTACTTCATCACAGGACTATCAACAACACTTTGCTGTTGATTAAAAGCAGACTGATGTTTCAGTAAAAAACTGGTTCACACTTGTCCTATCCAATGTGAATGGTTCATATATAGCACATTTTTGAACTTTTCAGGCAGATACTAGTGTTGTAACCACTCTATAACAGCTTTGCCTGAGTCAGGTCCAGTTCTGGAGTAAAGTTCTTCACTTCAGGTTGTTGTCTGGTCCCTGGCCTTTGCTGCATGCATTGCTCGAAATCATGTGAAATAAATACAAATGGTTAATGCCTGCCTTCTGTGATGGTAGGGTTCTCAGAACAAAGGAAGGATAGATCATCTGTTTGACATTTCTGGTTCAACATCAAAATGTTGACATTGAGTGTAATCTAACAGCTATTAATACAATAAATGGCCAGATGTATCATTATTTTTAATGACAAGAATGCCTGATTCTGAACACAAAAAATTGTAAATAAAAGCTTAATTTAAAGTTCAATTTCTATTAGTTTTGATAGTTAATTTGCTAATTTTATTCAATAAACTGATTTTATGTATCTCTGACATTGTGCTCTGCCTCACTTCGGAAACCTACTGTGCAACTGAGATCTCTCCAAGCATCCACACCACAACTTTTGGGTTCATTACTACAATAAACTCGCACCTCATCTTGAATACTTTAATGCTGTATTCATTTACCAAATCCCCACTGTAAGTATCTGCCATGGCTCATCTAATAGCATTATCACCTGAATCAGACAGTTTTGCTTCCGATCCAATTTACAGATGTGAACTTTCTCCACTGCAGAGGTGAAGGTGTGCTGCCGTCAGCAGTGGGACTTCCAAATGGTGTAAACTAAACCCCATCTCATGCTAGTCTATCATATAAGATGCTGCAATAACCTTTCAAAGATCAGGGGGATTATCTTGAGTGCTTTGGCTATCATTTATTCCCGTATCTCATTAAACCTGATTGTTTAATCTTCATGCACTACAGTTTATAGAATCTAAGTTTGTATTAATTAGCTGTCACATTCCCTGCATTAGCAAACAATGATTTTGTTGGAAAACTAAATGAGTTCTCTGGCTATAAAGCACTTTGTGACAGTGGAATTTACATAGCCATCTTCCAGTAATTGCACAGGTCCTGCAGCCATCACTTTAATTTTGTTAAGGCACATTAAGGCTAAAAAAGCTTTGGTTACAGATTTATCCGGCGTAGTGTGGATGTAGCCTAAGAGTATGAGTAGACCTGTCTGTGCCAGAAATTCCAGTAACGCTGTATCTTAGTGTTCAATCGATTAACTGATAGAGCCCGCTTCATGTGACCTCACCATATCTCACATCTTTTTGGCTTTGTCATGCCAGAATGATTGTGTAATTGGCCAGGTATCCAAATCCCACTATTGCTCATTCAGGGTGCAAAGGTGAATGAATAGTCAATTGCTTTCCCAACTGGTTACAGGAATATACCAAATGCAGGCTGTATTTCCCAAAATTTAGAAGACTAAGCATTTGCTTGATCGAAGTTTTTAAAATACTATGAACATAAGAATCTGAGTGGTGAATAATCCAATCAACAAACTCACGATTCATCTGTACAAAATACAAATTTCTACATATCAAAAATATGAAAGATTTCATTGACAGCTCACAAGCAAAAAAAAGAGATTGCTGGAAATCTGAAATAAAAATAGAAAATGCTTAAGACACTCAGCAGCTCAGGCAGCATCTATGGAGGGAAAGAGAGTTGATGTTTCAGGTCAAAGATCCTTCATCAGAGCATATGACCCTTCTAATGAAGGTCTTCAACCTGAAATATTGACCATTGTTCTCTTCCTACCAGATGTGGGTTTTAAAAACAAGGCATGATCTGCTGAGTATTTTCAAATTCTTCTGTTTTTTTATCCTTAAAAACTGATTCTATTAAAACTGGCAAAAAGAAATGTATAAAAATAAAGCAAAGGATCATCTTGGTTCAAAGCATGCTGCCTAGCTTGTTTCTTTGGAAGAACATCGAGAACTATCAAAACTGCATTTATTCATACATAAGCACAAGAAGAAACATTTGATCAAATGGATGCCATGAATACTGTGTTATATTAAATAAAAAATGTTCTTCCACTTTAATGGGTCTGCCTCAGAGGATTCTATTAGCCACAGACTACTGATCATCTATCAGTTACAGCAGTTTGCTACAAGATATCTGTGCTTGATCAGTTCGTGCCTTGATAAATGAATTCCAACCGAAAGCTGATATTACTTCAACTGACTGATTACCGGCTGTGCCCTCTACTCAAAACCCAACTCTAAAATTTCATTCACATATCTTCATTATGAGTCTATGTTGCAATTGGAATCTGAAATTACTCTGGTGCGCATTTAAAAATATTATCAGTTAATATATAAATGGCAACTCTGTGTTAACTTGGTGGTGGGGGGGGAGGTGGGCAGAACTGGAACAAGTAAAAAGGGATGAGTCTGAGGACATTAAATTGAGCCTGGATGGATTGTTAAAAAAAAATCAAGTTCAATCATCCCAAACAAGTTTTTGAAGAAATAACTGGAATTGTAGTTAAGAACATTTCCATACTCATAGCTCAAATCAACTTCTGCAAGCACCCAATAGCACTCCACATAAAAGATTATTAGTTAAAATTATCCCTTGGATTAAAATTTATTGATCCAGCAGGGTGATAAATTAGGCAACTAAAATCACAAGATAATGTTAATGGGCATTTATTCAAAATGATACAAAATAATTAATGGGAGGCTCACATGGATGCTGGGAACAGAACTGTTATTTATTTATTAATAATGTAGATAACACAACAGAACAAATCCATCCAATTTTATGAATGCCACAAGGATAGATGCCACCATAAGTACAGTGGACAGAAACAAAAAATTACAAAGGGACATTGACAGATTAAACAAGGTGATCAAAATGGATTCCGATGGATTTCAATGGAGATACTGTATGAGTAAGAGTAAATGCATGCACTCAAGTGGTGCAATGCCTGGAACAAAGAGATATAAAAACTACATTTAAAAAGCTGCAGGAGGTGGAAATATAAACAGAAATGAGTTCTGGCAAAGGGTCTTCAACCTGAAATATTCTCTCTTTCCTCAAATGCTGCCTGTATTTTTCAGTATTTTCTGATTTAATTGAGAAGAGATTTATATACCTGTTAATAATATATACATCACTAAAACATAGTGGTCGGGTACAGAAAAAAATTTGAAAGGGTTAGTGAGATTATTGCTTTTAGAACGTGACTTTTGCTAGAGCTATATGAAGTCGCGATTAAACCAGATCTGGAGTACTCCTGTTGATTCTGGCCACCAGGCCCATAAACTGCCGATTCACCAGAATGTTTCTGGTGTTCTAAGGACCAAGATGGTAAAAATGAATGAGCTGTTTTTGTCCTAGGTGCTCAATGGTTTTTGGAGCTACATTCATCTATGCAAGTGGGAAATATTCCTTCACATTCTTGACACATGCCTTTTAAACATGACAAGAACTGTGGGGCACAACAAGGCGAGTCAATCAATACAGAAGATCCAGCATCTGACCCGCTCCATGACCCATGCTACTTACTTAGTTGATCCAATTAAAGTTGTCGCCAATGATCTGGAATAGGGCAGACACTGAAGTAGACCGACCATGTAAATAAAGTGATTATTCCAACTGAGGTTGGTGATAGTAGGGGAATCAATGGTGGTGAATCATTGAGTGTCAAGGGCAGGAGGGTTATCATTCACTTGCTGGGGAGAGTTATTGCTTGGCTCTTTAGTGGCATAAACATTCTTGCCACTTCTAACTCCATGTCTGATTGCAGACAAGGTTATGCTACGTGTAGGCACATTTGCAGGAATGAATAATGTGCATCATCTATGAATGTCCTGGTCTCTAAACTTGTAATGAAGGGAAGGTCATTGATAAAGCAGCCAGAGATGAGACCTCTAAAGCAGACCTAGGTTACTATGTAGTGATACCTGGGGTTTCAATTATTTGACTCCAATTTTCCTTCGAACAAGGTACGGTGTTAACCACTGGTGTGTCTACCACCCACTAGAGTTTGCATTACCTCTGAGCTTCTAGGATGTTAGAAAGAGTCAACTAAGTTTGAAAGATATTTGAATAAGTACATGGATAGAAAAAGTTTAGAGGGATATGGGCCAAATGCAAGCAAATAGAACTAGTTTGGTTATTATGATTGACATGGACATGATAGGTCAAAGTACCTGTTTCAATGCTGTCTCTGACTCTATGACTCCAGTTGGAAGCAATTGTTATCAACTGCCCAGAGTTTAAGCAGATACCTGTAGCTGAAGCAGGGCAATTACAGCCTGGTGTCACATTTGATACAAGGTAATCTTCTTCCCACTCTGTAACCAAGACTAGCTCAACAACATTAACTAACTCCAGGTATGCCCCATTCGCCTGTTGCTGATACCCACAAATAAGCCTACTTATTTGTTCTCATACACTGACATTCCATTTCCCACTAAGTAAACTGAAGCTCATAAATAATCTGCTGGCTGAATGCCAACGTAACAGGCTCATTCGCTACACTCTCCTGTGTTTACTATCTCCGTTGGCTCCTGGTTGGGGACTGAGACACTGCCTACGTACTGTATTTTCAAATTCTCCTATGACCTCTCACTTTGCATGAGTCGTGTAATTTCCTTCAGACTTACATTTCTTTAAGATTTTTCTATTCCTTCAAATATGGCCTCTTTCTCACCCCAAATTTCAATCTTTTTCAGAAGGACAAGTAAAACTTAATCTGGAATTCTCTCAACAATCTTTCTGTTCCTCTATCTCTCTTTTCATAGGATAGTTCCATAGCTAACAAGGCATTCCATAAAACCCATTTAACAGATTGGTAACACATACAAAATGCAGGAGGAACTCAGCAGTTCAAGAAGCATCAATGGAAATGAATATGCAGTCAATATTTTGGGCTGAGACACTTTGGCAAACAAGGTTTCAAAACCAAGCTTTTGGTCATTCTGTCCTGGTATATCCTGCAGTATTCTGGGTTAAAACATCTTTATGAGATGTTTTGCTCATCTGTATTAGCCTAGCCTGCCAGAGAAAAAGGGATAAAATAAGGATACTTAGCTGTAGTAATGCAAACAAAACTCACCTTGTCTAGTTTGAAGGTGGTGGCACTACACAGCCGGCAGATCATAGCCGAAAGCTGGGACACTTATCTAAATACTTTAATAAGCCTGTATGATTTAGATTTCTTTTCTGTTCTAGCTTTACTAATTCATTAGCTACATCTTCGTGAGCCCCTGAAACCGACATGTTAACATAAGAGAATGTCAGCTGGTGGGAGCAGAGGAGTGCTCCTCCAGGACTGGCTGTGGTGGAGGGAGGGGGGAGTTGAAGAAATTACTCACACTGAATTCATATATTTCTCTGCTCTTGCAATGTACAGTATGTCCTCATAATAGGACATACAGAGGTCTGGCTGTCACAAGGGCAGGAATGGCTGCTGGATGATCCAGGTTTCAGATGTTTCGGGGGTAGACGGAGGGAGGTGCGTGCCATTACCAATCAGGGATTCCATCAGGTCTGCAGAAAGGAAGGATGTCACAACAGCAACAGAGACACTGAGGTGCAGATTGGAAGGCAAATTTTGGAAAGATGAAAATAATAACAGGGTCATTGTCATGGGTGACTTCAACTTCCCTAATATTAGGTGATGGAGCCTAATCTGTTAGTGGGATTCATCAAGGATTCCTGACACAATATGCAGACAGGTCAACTAGAGGAGAGGCCATACTGGATCTACTACTAGGCAATGAATCAGGTTGGGTGACAAATCTCTTGGTGGGTGAGCAACAGTGACCACAACTCCCTGACCTTTGGCTAGGGATTGGAGCAGACAGGATGGAAAAATATTTAATTTAGTAGTGTTGACCACAGAACTAGTTTAGGAAACTCACAAAACAATTCTTAATTAATCAAGGCTCTGTAATAGTCTCTGCACAAACAACAACATAACTATATTGACACCAGGGCAACAACTTAAGGACATGAATTCTACTGTTCCCTTTGTACCAATACTCACTCAGACCACGTTTCTAATTTATAACACTGAAATAGGGGATCTCCCATTGGCCTGATGATCAACCCTCTCTTCTCTCAGCCCCTGGTGTGGCGTTCCTTCCACGCAATATTTTAGTCTCCAGAGCTGTCACACCTTTGCATTTGAAGCTCCTTTTTTTAAACACTTACCAGTTCAAATGATGCAGTTCATTCCTGTTGGCTCAAGGTCATTTGACTGACCTTTATCACCTCCTCATTGATTCTGGTCCAAGCTAGCGTCCATTTATTGCCCTCTTCCTCAAGTAACAATTGGTAATTTATGGCTGTTGGTACTAAATCAGTTATCAAACCGGTAACCAGCTCAAATCACTCAGGACAGACACAGACCCCACCATTCACAAACCTGCAGATGATATCATACCAAAGGACACTGCATAAATAACTTCTTATTTGCAAATTATTTCTAGTCTAGCAGTTTACCTGGAGCATCATTGAGTCTACTTTAAAACACTGATTCAGCCAAGCAAAATCAGTTCATAACATGGAGAATGCAGAGCAGCTTCACAAAATGGCAGCCTCCATTCCTTTGACCTCATGGCAAGAACAAGGACAATTTGTTTGCCTACTCAGGGAAATATACAACAGAAACGTAGAAGTTGTTTAGGGAGCACTTGCATAGAACATAAGAAATAGGAAAAGGAGTAGGCCATCCGACCCATCGAGCCTGCCCCGCCATTCAATAAGATCAAGACTGATCTGTTCGTAAACTCAGCTCCATCTATTGCCTTTTCCCCATAACACTTAATTCCCCTACGATGTAAAAATCTGTCAAACTGTATCTTAAATATACTTAGCGAAGAAGCCTCAACTGCTTCCCTGGGCAGAGAATTCCATAGATTCACCACTCTCTGGTGAAAACAGATTCTCCTCATCTCCGTCCTAAATCTCTCCCCTGAATCTTAAGGCAATATCCCCTAGTTCTAGTCTCACCTACCAATGGAAACAACTTTCCTATTTATATCTTATCTATCCCTTTCAAAATTTTGTATCTTTCTACAAGATCCCCTCTCATTCTTCTGAATTCCAGAGAGTATGGTTCCAGGTGACTCAATCTCTCCTCATAGGTTAACCCCTTCATGTCTGGAATCAACCTAGTGAACCTCCTCTGTACTGCTTCCAAAGCCAGTATATCCTTCCTCAAGTATGGAGACTAGAACTGCACGCAGTACTCCAGGTGTGGCCTCACCAGTATCCTGTATAGTTGTAGCATGACCTCCCTGCTGTTGAATTCAATCCCTCTAGCAATGAAGGCCAACATTCCATTTGCCTTCTTAATAACCTGTTGTACCTGCAAGCCAATCTTTTGCAATTCATGAACAAGCACTCTGCACAACAGCATGCTGCAATCTTTCACCATTTAAATAATAATCTGCTCTTCTATTATTCCTTCCAAAGTGGATGATTTCACATTTACCAACGTTGTATTCCATCTGCCAGACCTTGGCCCACTCACTTAACCTATCTATATCCCTCCGCAGACTCTCCACATCCTCTGTACAATTTGCTTTTCCACTCAGTTTAGTGTCATCAGCAAATTTTGCTACACTACACTCAGTCCCCTCTTCCAAATCATCATTGTAAATGGCAAACAGCTGCAGGCCCAGCACAGACCCCTGTGGCACACCACTCACCACTGACTGCCAACTGGAGAAACACCTATTTATACCAACTCTTTGCCTCCTGTTGGTTAACCAATCCACTATCCATGCCAATACAATCAAATGCCTTCTGGAAATCCAAGTATACGACATCCACCTGTTCCCCTCTATCCACTGCACTCATTATGTCCTCAAAGAGCTCCAGTAAGTTTGTCAAACAGGACCTGCCCTTTCTGAATCCATGCTGCATCTGTCTGATGGAACCACTCCTTTCTAAATGTTCGCTATTTCTTCCTTAATGACAGCTTCAAGCATTTTCCCAACTACAGATGTTAAGCTAACTGGCCTATAGTTGCCCATCTTTTGCCTACATCCTTTTTTAAAAAGTGGCGTGACATTTGCTGTCTTCCAATCAGCCAGGACCTGCCTAGAGTCTAGAGAATTTTGGTAAATGATTACCAACACGTCTACTATAACCTCTGCCAATTCCCTCAGCATCCTGGAATGCATCCCATCAAGATCAGGGGACTTATTTACCTTCAGGCCCTCTAGTTTGCTCATCACTATCTCTGGATAGGTTAGATCCACTGAAGCAGGGAAAGGATGGAAGAAACCATGGTTGACAAGAAAAGTGGAACATCTAGTCAAGAGGAAGAAGGAAGCATACTTAAAGTTTAAGAAGCAAGAATCAAACAGAGCTCTTGAGAGTTATAAAGTAATCAGGAAGGAGCATAAGAAGGGACTTAGGAGAGATAGAAGGGGACATCAGAAGGCCCTGGCGGATAGAATTATTTAAAATTCCAAGGTGTACTACACGTAATTAAAGAACAGGAGGATAAATAGAGTGAGAGCATGACTGATAAAAGATAAAATAGGAAACGGGTCAAGTCAGACGAGATAAAGGGGATGCTTAATGAATATGCTACTTCAGTATTCACCAGGGAGAAAACCTTGATGAATGTGAGGCTAATATGCTGGAACATGTCATATTTAAGAGGAGATCCTGGAACATCTCAAAAAGATTAGGATAGATAAATCCCTAGACCAGCAGGATATATTTCAGGTTACGACAAAGGAAGAGATTGCTGCACTTTTGGCAATAACCTTTGCATCTTCTTGGGCACAGGAGTAGTACCAGAAGATTGGAAGGTGGCAAATGTTATTCCTTTTTTCAAGAAACATAACAGGGACAATCCCGGGAATTATAGACCAGTGAGTCTTACATCTCTGGTGGGCAAATTATTGGAGAGGATTCTTAGAGATAGGATGTAAAAACATTTGGAAAAGCATAGTCAGGTTATGGATGAACAGTATTACTTTGTGAGGGGCAGGTTGTGCCTCACCAGGGTGACTGAATTTTTCAAGGATGTGATGACAGAAATTCATGGAAGTAGAGCAGTGGATGTGGTGTATATGGATTTTGTTAAGGTGTTTGACAAGGTTCCCAATGGTAGGCTAATTCAAAAAGTTAGGAGGCGTGGGGTCCAGGGAAATTTGGCTATGCCCACAGAAGGCAGAGGGTGGTAGCAGATGGAGCATATTCTGCCTGGAGGACCATGATTAGTGGAGTTCCCCAGGGATCTGTTCTAGGACCAATGCTCTTCCTGCCTCCCCTGCCCTTCTACCTTATAATCAACCAAACTCAGTCCAACATGTTGCACCAGGAAGCAGGCCACTAACTGCCCATATCCTGAACAACTCTCTGGCCAAATACAGAATCTAATAATAAACACAAAGTACTCTACAGATGCTGTGATATTCAAATCAACATGCACAACACACTGGAGGAACTCAGCAGGTGATGAGGCCAAATTCAGGTTGGAGGAGCAACATCTCATATACCGTCTGGGTAGTCTCCAGCCCCTTGGTATGAACATCGAATTCTCCAACTTCCAGTAATTCCCTCCCCCTCCCTTCCCCCATCCCACTTTCTCTCTGCATCCTCTTCCAGCTGCCTATCACCTCTCTCATGATTCTGCCTTCTTCTACTACCCATAGTGCTTTCCCTTTACATTCCTTCCTCAGCTCTCCTGCTTATCCCCTCCCCCATCCCTTGATCTTTCCTCTTGTTGGTTTTTCACCGGGCACATTCCACCCTCCCCCCCCCACCTTCTTTATAGGGCCCCTGCCCCCTCCTTCACTCCTGACAAAGGGTCTCGGCCCGAAAAGTTGACTGCTCGTTTCCACAGATGCTGCCCGACCTGCTGAGTTCCTCCAGTGTGTTGTGTGTGTTTATTTACAGTAACTAATAATATGTGGCTTTTAGAAAATTATACTCATTGATAGAAATCTTGCCTTAAATTGAGAAAATTGGGCTGTCTAGCAAGTTAATCTGACATAAAACATAGTAGATTAGAATTCCTAATTTTATCTCCACATACATTATCTCACCTACAGCCTCAAACAGAGCTATGGTCCTTGCCTTCCCAATTTCTCCAACTTTCTCCATAATTTGTCCCATCTTTCACTGAATACTCTTTCACTAATTAAACATTTTATATTATTTTTTATATTTTATATTTTATATTATATTATATATTATATTATATATTATATATTATATTATATTATATTATATATTATATATTATATTATATATATTATATTATATATTTATATTTATATTATATAATATATTTATATTATATTTTATATTATATATTTTATATTTATATTTTATATTATATTATATTTTATTCATTGTTTCTCTTCATCTCTTTTATTTCATTTATCAGTTTCTCTTATATTATCTCATTCCCTACTTTTAAGAGCCTGTCATTTGTAAAGCTAGTTTCCAGTTTTATTTTAATGTCTATACTCTTATATCCATGGAGCTCTAGCTTTAAAGCCCTTTTGTTGTGGGAATGCGCCTGGTCAGCACCTTAAACATTGATTTAAAAGCCTTTCAATGCTTAATTATCTCCTTACAGCCTATTGCCTCTCTCTGGTGCTCCTCCCCCTTTTCTTTCTTCCATGGCCATCTGTCCTCTCCTACCAAATTCCCTCTTCTACAGCCCTGTATCTCTTTCACCAATCAACTTCCCAGATCTTTACTTAACCCCCTCCCCAATCCCGGTTTAACCTATAACCTTGCTTTTCTTCCCCATTCCTCTCCCCCCACCTTCGTCTTTTTTCTTCAGTCCTGCTGAAGGGTTTTGGCCAGAAATGTCGAATGTACTCTTTTCCATAGATGCTGCCTGGCCTGCTGAGTTCCTCCAGCATTTTGTGTGTCGCTTAGGTTTCCAGCATCTGCAGATGTTCTCTTGTTTGTGAATCAATAATTCTTTAGTTTTTGGTTGAGGGATATCCTGATCTTGGAAACGATTTTTGACTCTAGCAAATACTCACTTCGCCAATATATGTATTATCTCCATTCCAGTCCAACTTGGAAGAGTTTAACACAGGAAATGTTGCTCTCTATTAATAGTGTATTTATCTTTGAATTGTCTACTGCTTTTATCACCCACTCTCTGATGACCTCTGATGGCCAATGGGCAAAATTCTTCGGCACCTTAAATTTTGTATCTGGTTTCAGATGATACAACCTCCACAGAGCCCTGATCTCAACATCATCAGGGCTGTCTGGGAATACCTGGAGAGACAGAAGCAACCAAGACAGCCAAAGTCTGCAGAAGAACTGTGCCAAGTTCTCCAAGATGCTTGGAACAACTTACCAGCTGATTTTCTTCTGAAGCTGCATGACAGTATACCTAAGAGAATTGATGAGGTTTTAAAGGCAAAGTGCGGTCACACCAAATATTGATTCAATTTATTTGTTTCCATTTACTCCTCTTTGCAGTAATCTTTTTGATATTTAGAAAATTTTCATGTTGTTATATTTGAAATCATCTTTGCTTTACAATATTGTTTTACCTATGCCTAAAACTTCTGCATAGAACTGTATGGTGTATACCAGCAGTTATACCATACTTTTGCACATTTGTATACTCTGTAAGAACATAAGAAATAGGAGCAGGAGTAGGCCATCTGGCTTGTTGAGCCTGTTCCACCATTCAATAAGATCATGGCTGATCTGGCCATGGACTCATCTCCACCTACCTGCCTTTCCCCCATAACCCTTAATTTCCCTACTATGCAAAAATCTATCTGACTTGTCTTAAATATATTTACCAAGGGAGCCTCCACTGCTTCATTGGGCAGAGATTCACCCCTCTCTGGGAAAAGCAATTCCTCCTCATCTCTGTCCTAAATCTACTCCCCCAAATCTTGAGGCTATGTCTTTTAGTTCTAGTCTCACCTACCAGTAGAAACAACTTTTTTATGCCTCTATCTTATCTATCCCTTTCATAATTTTATATGTTTCTATAAAATATCCTCTCTTCCTTCTGAATTCCAGTGAGTAGAGTTGCAGGCAACACAATTTCTCCTCATGTTCTAAGCCCCCCAACTCTGGAATCAACCTAATAAACCTCCTCTGCACTGCCTCCAAAGCCAGTATTTACTTCAAGTAAAGAGACCAGAACTGCATGCAGTACTCCAGGTGCGGCCTCACCAGTACCCTGCACAGTTGCAGTATAACCTCCTGTTCTTAAATTCAATCCCTCTAGCAATGAATGTCAACATTCCATTTGCCTTCTTGATAGCCTGCTGCACCTGATAAACAACTTTTTGCGATTCATGCACAAACAGTCCCAAGTCCCTCTGCACAGCAGAATGCTGCAATTTATTTACAATTTAAATAATAATCTGCTTCTTCAGTTTCCTTCCAAAGTGCACATTTACCAACATTGTACTCCATCTGCAGACACTTGCCCACTCACTTACCTATCTATATCTCTCTGTAGACTCTCCGTATCTTCTGCACTATTTGCTTTTCCACTCAATTTAGTGTCATCAGCAAATTGAGAAGTCCCCTCTTCCAGATCGTTACCGTATATCGTGAACAATTACAGCACACCACTCATCACAGATTGCCAACCAGAGTAACACCCATGTATCCCAATTCTCTACTTTCTATTAGTTAGCCTCTATCAGAATCCTTGAAGATCTTCACATCCAGGATTTTTCTTCCCTTCTCCCTGATTTCTAATAATTTCTCTGAGAAACATTGGGTCTTCAGTCATATACAAACATAACCTAGTCTTCCCTACCATTACTGCATATTATTTCTTAATGATTATTAATGTTTTCAGTATTCTGTCCGTATTCTGACTGCTTTCTACTTCTTAACCTGAACTCCAACCTTACTTAAAAATGCGTTTGGAAACAGTTGGGGCCTTGTGGTGATCGGCAAAGTAATAATACTTGAAGAGATCTCCCAACAAAAATTGACCAAGTCCCCATTGAGAAGATGGGGACTGCTCTTTTACCACTGTTCATTGCAGTCAGATATCCGTTCAGTCAGATCTCACCTAAATCCTTGAAACAAATGACAAACAACAGAGGACCCACCAACAATCCCTGTGGAACACTACTGGTCACAGGCCTCCACTACCACCCTCTGACTCCTTCCACAAAGCCAATTTTTTATCCAATTGGCTAGCACACCCTGGATCCCATGTAATCTAATCTTCCAGACATTCCTATGAAGTGGAAGTTGGTCAAAGGTCATGTTAAAATCTATGTAGGTAACATCCGCCTCTTTGTTACCTGTCCTAAATAAAAATCAAATTTGTAAGACATGCTGAGTATGCTGTGAGCATAGGGAGTTGGGAAAGAGGTTGAAGAGCAGGACCTCCAAGGTAGCAACTTTTGGATTACTCCCAGTACCACATGCTTCTCAGTGCAGGAAAGATGAATGAGTGGCTGAGGAACTGCTGACAGGGGGCAGGTTTCAGGTCCTTGGATCAATAGAGCCCCTTCTGGACAGGGGTAACCTCTACAAGAGGGACGGGTTACACCTTAACTAGAAGGGAACCAATCATGACAGCGAGGTTCGCTGGTGCTACTCGGGAGGGGTTAAACTAGTTTCACAGGGGGTTGGGATCCAGAGCACCAGATCAGAAAGTGGAGGGATAAAGAGGTCAGGGTCAGTAAAAGCAGGCAAGAACAAAGTAATAGATATGATAAGATGGATAGTTTGATGTGTGTATTTTAATGCTCTGAGTATTATAGGTAAAGGTGATGAACTTAGAGCATGGATCAGTACATGAAACTATGATGTCACGGTCATTGCAGACTTAGTTAAAAGAAGGATAGGAATGGGGGTTTAAAGTCCCAGGGTTTTGATGTTTTAAAAAAGATAGAGGGAGGTGAAAGGGTTGTGGCAGGGCAGGGGAGATACACTACTAATCAGGGACAATATCATAGCTACGATCAGAGGGAGCATATGGCAGGTTCATCCACTGTATCTATATGGGTAGAACTCAAAAAAATAAGGGTGCAATCACTCTGATGGGCTTGAACTACAAAACCCTCTATAGCCACCAGGGCTTTAAGGAACAGATATGCAGGCAGTTGAAGGAAAGGTGTAAAAACTATAGGGTTGTTGTCCATTTCCCTAATACAACTGGGACATAAGTGCAAGAGGTTTAGATGGGGCAGAATTTGTTAGGTACATCTACAAGGGTCTCTTAAATCAATGCAGTATGTACATAGTCTAACAAGAGGCTGGGTTGTACTGGACCTGGTTTTGGGTAATGAGACTGGCCAGATGATAGACTTTTCAGTGAGAGAGCAGTAAGGGAACAGTAACCATAACTTCTTAAGTTTTAAGATAGTTATGTATAAGGATAAGTATGAACTTTGCAGGACAGTATTAAATTGGATCAGGCCAAATTATGACAGCAGTAAGCAGGAATTAGGAAGAGTTCATTGGGAACAATTTGCCTGGGACAAGTCCATATCTGACATGTGGAGGGTTTTTGAAGACCAACTGCACAGAATACAAGACAGGTATGTTTCAGTCAGAAGGAAGGACAAGCATGACAAGGCTCTTAATACTTTACATTAGTATTTACCCAGGAGAGGATGTGGAGAATAGGGAGATCAGTGCTGAGCTAATTGATATATTGACACATTTCAGGGTAAAGGAAGAGGTAGTACTGTGCCTCTTAAAGAGCATTAAGGTCAATAAGTCCCAGAACCTGATGGGGTATATCCCAGGTTATGGAGAGAGGCAGAAGATGATATTGCTGGGACTTTGACCAATATTTTCATGACCTCTCTAGCCTCAGGCAAGGTCCTGGAAGACTGGTGGGTAACTAATGTTGTTCTATTGTTCAAGAGGGGATCCAGAAATAATCCTAGAAATTATACACTGGTGAGTCTCACATCAACAGTAGGGGGAGAGAATTCTAATGGATGGGGTTTATGAGCATTTGGAAAACCATGGCCTAATGAGGAAGAGCCAGCATGGCTTCCTGCGAGGCAAGTCATGTTTGACTAGCTTGATTGAGTTTTTTGACAAGGTGACGAGGGTGATTGATGAAGATAGAGCTGTAGATATTGTCTATATGGATTTTAACAAGGGATTTGACAAGATTTCTCATGAGAGCTTCATCCAGAATGCTAAGACCCATGGGATCCATGGTGTCTGTGATTAACATAGTGTCGCAAGGATCTGTACTGGAGCCTCTGTTGTTTGTCATATCAATCTGGATGAAAATGTTAATGGTGGGGTAGTAAGTTTGCAGATAGTACAAAGATTGATGGTGTTTGTGGTGAACTACATATACCTGTCTGGACACGCCCCCCCACCCCCCCGCTGACTGCTCCTGTGGCTCCTCCCACAGACCCCTGTATAAAGGCGATTGGAGCCACAGACCCTTCCTCAGTCTCCAGGATGTTGTATGATGGTCACTTGCTGCTTGTTCTTTCTTCCAGCCAATAAAAGCCTATCTTAACCCACGTCTCAGGGTTATTGAAGGTGCATCAATTTTATTGGCTGGGAATTTTAAAACATGGAAAACATTTTACGTCTGGAAAAATTGGACATTGATCCTCAAGACTCAGAAGCAGCTGTTGCCTTTGAACTCTGGCTTGCATGCTTCCAATCATACTTGGAACAGATTCCCGTGACTGAGCCCACTATTATGCACAGAATCCTCCTTTCAAGGGTCAGCTGGAAAGTTTACTCCCTTATCAGGGACCTGCCGACCTACCAAGGGGCACTGGACATCCTCAAAAGACAGTACCTGCAGCCGGTGAACACCGTCTATGCCAGACATCACTTAGCGACGCGACGGCAGTGAACCGGCTAGTCGAGCGCTGAGTTTCTCCGGGCCCTACAGACACTCATGCGGGCCTGCGACTGCAAGGGACTGACGGCGGAACAGCATGTGGAGCTCCTGGTTCAAGACGCCTTCGTTATGGGGATCAGGTCAGTGTACGTGCACCAGCGGCTGCTGGAAAATGCCGATCTTACCTTACACTCGGCGATCGAGACGGCCCACACGCTGGAGGCTGCTCTGCACAATGCTGACACTGTCCAGCCACGCGATCCCCCGCCGGTTCCGTGGACGCTGCAGACCCCGCGAGCGAATCGACCTCAGCTGCTGCCGGTTGCGAGTCCACGATCTCCCCAAAACCGACCACAGCCGCTGCCAGTCGCAAATCTGTGCAGTGTTACTTCTGCGGACTTGAAAAGCACCCCCGAAAACGCTGCCTGGCCCGAGAAGCTACCTGCTTCAGCTGCGGAAAGAAGGGCCATTTCGCCAAGGACTGTAAGTCTGAACCACGAGCGGGGCCGAGCAGCACTGCGTGCGAGGCATGGGGGTCGCCATCGTGGTCGCCGCCATCTTGCCTGCCCGCCGCGTGTGAGACATGGAGGCGGCCATCTTTGTCGGCGCCACCTCGCCCCGCCTCCGACCCATGGGTGCTTACCGGACACCAAGAAGGCGGTTCAACTCTGGCCTCCGTAACCCTCGACCAAAGCGCCCCACACCAGCTCACAAGGTCAATGATGGACATCCTGGTGGAGGGGCACAGGACTAGCTGCCTGTTTGACACGGGCAGCACTGAGAGTTTTCTTCACCCGGACACAGTGCAATGCTGTGGGTCACCTTGGCTTCTGGGTCGCATTCCACAGACATGCAGAGGGGTTGTGTAGCGACATTGGTGGTGCAGGGCACAGAATATCGGAACTTTGCGCTACTGGTCATGCCTCAACTGTGTACGCCTGTGCTGTTGGGGCTGGACTTCCAGAGCCACCTCAAATGTGTGACTATGGCATATGATGGGCCCCTCCCACCACTCACTGTCAGGAATCCTCAGTTTGGTGGGACTTCACCATATACCCCGCTACTGACAACACACACACACCGACCCACACATCCCACCCAGCACCATGCCGACAGCTGCGCTACAGACACCACTTGCAGCCTCTCCACCCTCAAGATCCCTCCCCCACCGCTGTTCGCCAACCTGACCCCCGTCTGTAAACCTCTGACAACTAAAAGCAGGCGGTACAGCACGGGGGACAGGGCCTTCATTCAGTCGGAGGTGTAGCGGCTGCTCAGGGAGGGGATCATTGAGCCAAGCACAAGCCCTTGGAGGGCCCAGGTGGTTGTTGTTTGGACTGGGCAGAAAAATAGGATGGTCGTAGACTATAGTCAAACCATCAATAGGTTCACGCAGCTTGACGCGTACCCCCTACCTCGCATCGCGGATATGGTCAACCAGATAGCTCAGTACAAGGTGTACTCGACCATAGACCTGAAATCCTTACCATCAGCTCCCCATCCGCCCGGAGAACCGCCCCTACACCACCTTCGAGGCGGGCAGCAGGCTCTATCACTTCCTGCGTGTCCCCTTCGGTGTCATGAATGGTGTCTCGGTCTTCCAGAGGGAAATGGACCAGATGGTGGACCAGTGCCAACTGAAGGCCACATTTCCCTACCTGGATAACATCACCATCTGTGGTCACGACTGGCCAGATCAGGACGCCAGCCTCCAATGATTTTTCCAAGTGGCCGAAGCCCTGAACCTTACTTATAACAGGGACAAGTGTGTGTTCGGAACCACCCGACTCACTACCCTTGGGCATGTCGTGGAGGACGGCGTCATTGGCCCTGATCCCGACCATATGCGCCCCCGTTAGAACTCCCTTTTCCCACCACCCTCGGAGCCCTCAGACGGTGTCTGGGTTTCTTTTCCTATTACGCCCAATGGGTCCTTCATTACGCAGACAAGGCCCGCCCCCTGGTCAAGTTTACCACATCTCTCCTCTCTGCCGAGGCCCACAGGGCCTTCAGCCGCATTAAAGGGGACATTGCCAAAGCAACGACGCATGCGGTGGACGAGACCATTCCCTTCCAAGTGGAGAGTAAAACCTCCAATTTCGCGCTGGCTGCTACCCTCAATCAGGCAGGAAGGCCAGTAGCATTCTTTTCTCGTACCCTTCAAGGCCCTGAAATTCAGCACTCTGCGGTGGAGAAAGAAGCCCAGGCCATAGTGGAAGCTATTAGGCACTGGAGGCACTATCTCGCCGGCAAAAGGTTCACCTTGCTGACCAACCAGCGCTCAGTTGCGTTCATGTTCAGCAACCAACAGGAGGCAAAATCAAAAATGATAAAATTTTGCGGGGGAGAATAGAACTCTCCACCTACAACTATGATATCCTGTACCGGCCTGGAAGGCTCAATGAGCCCCCTGATGTCCTATCCCGGGGAGCGTGAGCCAGCGCACAGCTTGACCAGCTATATGCCCTCCATGCAGATCTTTGCCAGCCGGGGGTCACCCGATTTTACCATTTTGTGAAAGCCCGGAACCTGCCTTACTCCCTTGAAGACATCAGGACAATAACCAGGGACTGCCAAGTCTGCGCCGAGTGCAAACCGCACTTCTACCGTCCTGACAAGGCACAACTTATCAAGGCCACCCACCCCTTTGAGTGACTGAGTGTTAACTTTAAGGGCTCCCTTCCCTCCACCAACCGCAATGTCTATTTTCTCAACATTATCGACGAGTACTTGTGGTTCCCCTTTGCCATCCCCTGCCCCGACACCACTGCCACGTCATCATAAAAGCCCTGTGCCAGCTCTTCATTCTGTTCGGATATCCCTGCTATATCCACAGTGATAGAGGGTTCCCCTTTATGAGTGATGAGCTGCGCCAGTACCTGCTGGCTAGGGGCATTGTTACTAGTAGGACCATGAGCTATAATCCCCGGGGAAATGGACAGGTGGAGAGGGAGAATGCCACAGTGTGGAAGGCCACACTTTTAGCCCTTAAGTCAAAGGGGTTGTCGGTCTCTCGATGGCAGGAGGTTCTCCCCGAGGCACTCCACTCTATCCGCTCCCTGTTATGTACGTCCACCAATGCCAACCTTCATGAGCGACTCTTTTCTTTTCCCAGGAAGTCTGCCACTGGGACCACCCTACTGGCTTGGCTGACGTCCCCAGGGCCAGTGCTGCTCCGGAAACATGTGAGGAGAAATAAATACTCCCCGCTGGTCGAGAGGGTTCACCTTCTACATACGAACCCCCAGTATGCCTATGTGGTCTTACCTGATGGGCGGGAGGACACGGTCTCCGTCCATGACCTGGAACCTGCAGGAGCAACAGACTACTACCCCGAACACTCCACGGTAACTATGAACCCTGTACCCCAGGTGACACTGTGCACACCAAGCTCTACACAGACTCCTCACGACATTCCTATACAGGGCGTCTTGTTCTTGCATATACCAGGCGCCTCGTACACGCGTGAGGGATCACTGACGCCTAGTGGGCTGACACCTCCAGTCAGGCCGGAACCAGCACAACCACCTTCTCCGATGCAATCACCACCGGCACCTGTGCAATCACAGCCGGTGCTATGTAGATCACAGCGACAGATTCGACCACCTGATAGACTTAACCTGTAAATATACCTGTAAGAAACTTCACCCCATGGGGCTCTCTTTTAAAACAAAGGGGGGGGGGTGAATGTGGTGAACTACATATACCTGTCTGGACACGCCCCCCCCGCTGACTGCTCCTGTGGCTCCTCCCACAGACCCCGGTATAAAGGCGATTGGAGCCACAGACCCTTCCTCAGTCTCCAGGATGTTGTGTGATGGTCACTTGCTGCTTGTGCCTTCTTCCAGCCAATAAAAGCCTATCTTAACCCACGTCTCAGAGTTATTGATGGTGCATCAGTGTTGTTGATAGCGTAGATGACTGGCAAAGAATGCAATGGGGAACACAGTAGATCAGTTGCAGATACTGTATGGGCAGAGAAATAGCAGATGGAGTTTAACCCAGCTAAGTGTGAAGAATTGCACCTCGGTAGGTCAAATGCAAAGGGACAGTACACTGATGAGGGCAAGACCCTTAACAGTGTTAATGATCAGCGGGGATCTTGGGGTCCAAATTAGTAGCTCCCTTAAAGTGGCTACACAGCTTGATAGGACAGTTAAGAAGACATATGGTAGGTTTGCCTTTATTAGTGGAAGCATTGAGTTCAAAAGTCAGAAAGTTAAGTTGCAGCTTTAAAAAACTCTAGTTAGTAATCTGGATTACTGCATACAGTTCTGGTTGCCCCGTTATAGAAACAATGTCGAGGCTTTGGAGAGGGTGCAAGAAGAGGTTTACCAGGATGTTGCCTGGAGAAGAGGGCATGTGAAAGAACAAGAGGTTGAGCAAACATGTGTTACTTCCTTTGGAATGGTGAGTGTTGATATGAGATCTGATAGAGGTTTAAAGATTACGAGGGGCATAGATAGAGAAGGCAGACAGCGTCTTTTCCCTAGGGTTGAAGTGTCCAATACCAGCAGAGATGCACTTAAGGTGAGAGAGGGTAATTTCAAGCTTTTTACAGAGAGTGGTGGCTGCCTGGAGTGCACTGCCTGAGGTGGTGGTAGAGACAGATGCATTAGATGTTATATAGGCCCATGAATGTGAAGAAAATGGAAGGATATGGACATTGTGTAGGCAGAAGAGACTAATTTATAGTTGTCCATTTGATTACCATTTTAATTAGTTTGTCAAAACATTGTAGGCCAAAAGGCCTGTTCCTATACAGTACTGTTCTGTTCTGCTCTGGGCTCTATACGGCCCCTTGAGGAAGAGGATTTCTTGGAATGTATGCGGGATTGTTTTCTGAACCAACATGTCGAGGAACCAACTAGAGAGCAGGCCATTCTAGATTGGGTATTGAGCAATGAGGAAGGGTTAGTTAGCAATCTTGTCATGCGAAGCCCTTTGGGTAAGAGTGACCATAATATGGTGGAACTCTTCATTAAGATGGAGAGTGACATAGTTAATTCAGAAACAAAGGTTCTGAACTTAAAGAAGAATAACTTTGAAGGTACGAGACGTGAATTAGCTAAGATAGACTGGCAAATGATACTTAAAGGGTTGGTGGTGGATATGCAATGGCAAGCATTTAAAGATTGCATGAATGAACTACAACAATTGTTCATCCCATTTTGGCAAAAGAATAAACCAGGGAAGGTAGTGCACCCCTGGCTGACAACGGAAATTAGGGATAATTTCAAATCCAAAGAAGAAACATAAATTAGCAAAAAAAAAAGGAGGCACACCTGAGGACTGGGAGAAATTCAGAGACCAGCAGAGGAGGACAAAGGGCTTAATTAGGAAAGGGAAAAAAGATTATGAGAGAAAGCTGGCAGGGAACATAAAATCTGACTGTAAAAGCTTTTATAGATACGTGAAAAGAATAAGATTGGTCAAGACAAATGTAGGTCCTTTACAATCAGAAACAGGTGAATTGATCATAGGAAACAAAGAAATGGCAGACCAATTGAATAACTACTTTGGTTCTGTCTTCACTAAGGAGGACATTAATAATCTTCCGGAAACAGTAAGGGACCGAGGGTCTAGTGAGATGGAGGAACTGAGGGAAATACATGTTAGTAGGGAAGTGGTGTTAGGTAAGTTGAAGGGATTAAAGGCAGATAAATCCCCAGGGCCAGATGGTCTGCATCCCAGAGTGCTTAAGGAAGTAGCCCAAGAAATAGTGGATGCATTAGTGATAATTTTTCAAAACTCCTTAGATTCTGGATTAGTTCCTGAGGATTGGAGGGTGGCTAATGTAACCCCACTTTTTAAAAAAGGAGGGAGAGAGAAACTGGGGAATTATAGACTGGTTAGTCTGACATCGGTGGTGGGGAAAATGCTAGAGTCGGTTATCAAGGATGTGATAACAGCACATTTGGAAAGAGCTGAAATCATCGGACAAAGTCAGCATGGATTTGTGAAAGGAAAATCATGTCTGACGAATCTTATAGAATTTTTTGAAGATGTAACTAGTAGAGTGGATAGGGGAGAGCCAGTGAATGTGGTATATTTAGATTTTCAAAAGGCTTTTGACAAGGTCCCACACAGGAGATTAGTGTGCAAACTTAAAGCACATGGTATTGGGGGTATGGTATTGATGTGGATAGAGAATTGGTTGGCAGACAGGAAGCAAAGATTGGGAGTAAACAGGACCTTTTCAGAATGGCAGGCTGTGACTATTGGAGTACCGCAAGGCTCAGTGCTGGGACCCCAGTTGTTTACAATAAATATTAATGATTTAGACGAGGGAATTAAATGCAGCATCTCTAAGTTTGCAGATGACACGAAGCTGGGCGGCGGTGTTAGCTGTGAGGAGGATGCTAAGAGGATGCAGGGTGACTTGGATAAGTTAGGTGAGTGGGCAAATTCATGGCAGATGCAATTTAATGTGGATAAATGTGAGGTTATCCACTTTGGCTGCAAGAACAGGAAAACAGATTATTATCTGAACGGTGGCCAATTAGGAAAAGGGGAGATGCAACGAGACCTGGGTGTCATTGTACACTAGTCATTCAAGGTGGGCATGCACGTACAGCAGGTGGTGAAAAAGGCAAATGGTATGTTGGCATTCATAGCAAAAGGATTTGAGTACAGGAGCAGGGAGGTTCTACTGCAGTTGTACAAGGCCTTGTGAGACCACACCTAGAATATTGTGTGCAGTTTTGGTCCCCTAATCTGAGGAAAGACATTCTTGCCATTGAGGGAGTACAGAAAAGGTTCACCAGATTGATTCCTGGGATGGCAGGACTTTCATATGAAGAAAGACTGGATCGACTAGGCTTATACACCGGAATTTAGAAGATTGAGAGGGAATCTTATTGAAATGTATAAAATTCTAAAGGGATTGGACAGGCTAGATGCAGGAAGATTATTTTCGATGTTGGGGAAGTCCAGAATGGGGGATCACAGTTTAAGGATAAAGGGGAAGCCTTTAGGACCGAGATGAGGAAAAACTTCTTCACACAGAGAGTGGTGAATCTACGGAATTCTCTGCCACAGGAAACAGTTGAGGCCGGTTCATTGGCTATATTTAAGAGGAAGTTAGATGTGGCCCTTGTGGCTAAAGGGATCAGGGGGTATGGAGAGAAAGCAGGTACTGGTTTCTGAGTTGGATGATCAGCCATGATCATACTGAATGGCGGTGCAGGCTCGAAGGGCCGAATGGCCTATTCCTGCACCTACTTTCTATGTTTCTATACCTTTTCTGTCATTGCATTTCCAAATGCTGGTAGATCCTGACCCTCAGAATCCCCTGCAGAAACTTTCCCACCACTGATATTAGGCTCATTAATCTGTCGTTCCCAGGCTTGTCCTTGTCGTACTTTTAGAAAAAAAGCACAACAGTCATGTATCGGTGTTCTGATATCTTAGCCACGCCTAAAGGTATCACTGCCAAGGCCCTGCGATTTCTTCCCTAGCTTCGCAGAAAATCCTGGAATACGCTCAGCCAGTGGATTTATCAACCTCAATATGTGATAAGACCACCAGCCCCTCCTCTTTTTTCATGTGGATCAAACTGTGTCCCCACACTTACTCTAACAGCCACAATTCTTCATACTACATTGTGAAAGCATCCTGTTTATAGTGGTCAGACATTTGTCCTGAAAATCGTGAGTTACAGAGAGGAGCTATCCTCATACAACACTCGGCCGTGAGATCTAATGGCCCTACCTTCAATTACTCTGCAAAAGACAGTCAGCTTTACTGCTAATTGCTTAGCCTGAAGTGCAAGGAGGGCCCTTTATCACTGTTCATTGAATATTTTACCTCCTTTCGCCCTCATATGCTTATAAAATGCCTTGTTATTTTGCTATTCTTAGTTCCTCTGCTTACTCTTCCTAGTTGCTCATTTTTGTATCTGCTGATCTAATTACAAGCCTTTTTTCAAAAAAAACATGGGCCTCAATTTTTCTCCTAAGCATTTAATATTGTCATGGAACCCTTGCCCTTTTTCATAATCAATTTAATATGGAGCTGATTTTGTAATTTCTTGTTAAATCTACTCCATTAATAGAACGCTATTTGGCCTGACATTTTTCAAAATAATTAATCTGGGTTGATCCCAATTCATATGACAGAAATAATTTAAATTCCACTCTATAATACGACTCAATGCCTTCTTTTTTTTTAAATCTCATTGGATTATACCTGAATACTCTCGATGTTAAGCTATTTGTTACTGTAGAATATTCAGGCCAGTGCATGTCCAGCATGCTGACAAGAAAGTAATCTTCCCTGTGTTGAACGGAACCAGGAGTTATCTTCTGCACATGTGATCAGCAATCCCAAACATTCCACTGGCTAGCTGGTGGCAGGATTATCAAATGTAGAAGATGGCACTTTTAAATTCCCTGCTACCATCCGGGAAACGGTACCACAGCATAAAAGCCAGGACCAACAGGCCCCAGGACAGACAGCTTCTTCCACCAGGCCATCAGACTGATTAAGTCATGCTGATACAATTGTATTTCTATGTTATAATATAAAGACTTTTACTCCTCATGAACATAAAGGTTATAAGTAATAAAGTCAATTGAATTCAAGATGTTACCATTACAATAACAGTTCTAATACTCACTCCAACGTTTGCCTAACAAGAGTCAAAACAAGCCAACTGGACTAGGGGAGAAGGCCGGGAACTGGGGTTCAGGAGGACATAGAAGATGATTAAATGGCGGAGTTGATTTGATGGGCTAGATGGCCTAATTCTGCTCCTATGTTTTATGGTCTTATGGACTAGCACTTGACTATACATTCAAGTCAGAAATGGAACTGTGCATACATGGGAGCCCTTGATGCAACTTCAACTCTTACACCAGTCCACATGTAGCACTTGCATGAGTAGGTGGTTACCAAAAGCATTTCAAACCAGAAGTATGAAATGCACATATTTCATTACGTTTGACAAAGAATGTTCAAGCCCAAAACAGACAGTGGGATGTGTAATAATGGATAAACCTACACCATCTGTTATACTTCAAAAAAGGAATCATTTTGTCAATATATTAGGGGTCTATTCACAGTGCAGGGGGATCCACTTTGAGCTGGGAGGAGGAGGAGGGGGTAGCATTCACCAAGACAAGACAGTTTTTTCTACAACTGTTTTTTATGAGCTAGAATATAAGGGAGATAATTAGGGGCTTTTATTCAGAACAATGTGGGGTGAATTGACAGTGCATGGTGACTGCACTCCAGACAGATGGGTCAAGTTAGACTGATGGGTTAGGTTAGATGGGGTCAAGTTAAATGGGTCAAATGCTCCTTTACTGCACTTCTTACATTGAAGTTAAAAGCAAATCCTGTTTTACGGATAGATAAATATTTTTGGATAAATATTACATATTGCAATCTTAAGTGAGTAACCTATAATTTAAGCAAATTTATTTTCTTTTTCTGGTAACATAACAGATCATTTTTCTACCATCGTACTAAGTGAACTTTCAAAGCTAAACAGCAGATCATTCAGTTGAAGAATGAAGGCATTGATTCCTGAATTAGAGGAGATATTTTAGTAGTTCCAATGGTCATAGCTAATATGTGGAAGAGCCATTTTACAGGGAAGGGATAGCATGCCACTCATGTCATGACATACCCCTCATCCACATGCCAAATTTTCAGTATAATAACATATTATCAATAAGACAAATATTAAGTATACAAAATTCTAGATGAGATCCAACTAAATTCATTAAATATACCTGGCTTTCTCTGAGAAGTAGGGGATATAGTCTACTGATACCACCAGTAGCACGGACCAGCAATGGACCTGGCTGTCCACAGCAGGCCACATTCTACATATCTGCACTACCATGCTTTCTTTGCATTCTTACCACCCATATCTTCAGTAAAGTCATAACAAACCTATGTGTGGACTACAGGAGTTCATCTAGTCAGCATCAAATTATAGGAAATCATAACTCATAAAGAGTGTAATATAAATTACATGATTGCAGTGCTTCCTGGCAATGTATTCAGTGCTGTGACTCAGCAGCAACATCAGGTATTGAGAAATGGACCTCTGTGAATGTACCTACACGGCTTTGCAAATGATCATACCATGTCACACAGCTGCTTGTTAAAACATTGGAGCAACATAAATGTCTCCAGAAATAGACACTATTCCAAGCACTGCCTTCACGGGACAAAATTAGTGAATAGACAGAGGAAATGAGTCTCCTTCAATGAATGCAGCATCTCATTGACTCATTGGAATTTCTGGCATACAATCACTTAAAGTGGAGGGTGACTATTTGAGATTGTATTGAAAATCTCAAGCCATGCATCAGGAATACACAGAAGCAGCAGAAGGAGTAGGACATTAGGCCATTTCACTAACTACCCATCCCTCATTGCATTGGTCAAAACCAGCCCCACCTGGAGTTCCCACATTGGTCTCATTAGCCATCTCAGAAAACCTCAAAGCCAGAGTTGAAGTGAGTTACCTTCGATTCCAAGAGAAGAAAATGCAGGTGCAAGTTGGGACACAATTACATTACAGTATTTTCAAACCTAACAATAAACTATTAAACTAACAGGTTGTCTTTCTGTGAGTGCATTTAGCAAATCACTGCCTGAATACATGCCTGCAGCTTCCTTCTGATCAATAACCAGTTCTATCAAGGGCAATTCTCTGCCTAAATTTTCTATTCCTGACAGAAGCTCAAATGTTGATCTACAGTATATTCTTCAAATGCTTCAAATCTGATGCAAAATTTGAACATTTTTGCAATATTCCTGTTACTAGATCTATGAGAACATCTTTATAGTTTAGAGATCTTAAGATTTATATTTCTTCCAAAAGGATTTTCATTCATTTTTCAACCATGCCCTTTTCCTGTATACTTGGTTTTCATCTCACTTTCTTGAGCACACCTTGTAATTGATTTTATAATAAAATATGGCTATTTTAATTAACGTCATTGTTTCTGCCAAAACAATAAAAGTGCTGTAGATATTCAGAAGGATGGGCAGCATCTGAGGAGGAAAAGTAGGAATGATGTGATGGGGCCTTTCAGCATCTGCAGTCCCTTGTTTTTCAGTTTGATATTCCTTTTTCAAGCACAGAGCCGATTCTATTCTTAATAGACCAGATAAAGAAATGAGTCATTATTTTCTATCAAGAAATAATTGATGTAAAGAAACAAGAGATGGTTGCATTTTATGAAGAACTATAAGGTACAACCAAGCCCAACCAAAAGTATAGAAGACTAGTTGGCTTCTTTTATTCCAAATATTTAATCAAATACATCCCTTACACACTTATCTGACCTGAAGCATCAATTTTATATCAATGCACCTGACCTTGTACATTATATACCCAACCAGCACCAGGTTTTTGATCCTAATGTACTTTGCCTGACACAAAAACAAGTGCAGATGACAATATCAAATGTATTTTACCTGATCATTCAAATTATGGAAAATGTAATTGCAACACCAGAATTATGTTTTGTTAATTTTCAAAATAAAACTCAACATGTGTTGAATTCTAAATTAGAAATTCACAACTCTTGTTTTTGTTAATACATGAGACTCCTCCAAAAATAATTTTAATGCATACTTTTCATATACTAGGGATCTGTTGTAGCCCCACCTACTGTACACAGTACAAAGTTATAACAGTGATCTACCTTCAAAAGTCAATGTACACGCACTTGAATAAGCTGATCATTTTCTTCATTAATAAAGTATAAATATTACACTGTCAAGTCCATTGGGAATGTATTTGCTCCACGAAAAGAACTATTTTTAATATAAAGCTGAATTGTTAAATTGAATTGTATTCTGATTAAGTTATAATTCTCTTTATCAAGTTATCTATTTTAATGAGGCCATCTGCAAGTTTCCCATAATCTCCACAAGAAACAGCCCAACCCAGCACATGCAAGCGATTTGACAAATGAGGGAGTCCAGACCAAAGCACAGCAGCAGCTCCCTAGTGGTTCACCCGTAGGCTGCATTTGCTGCACATTGCCCCAGCTGTCTGCTCAGACATCGTGCCCTTCCCAGCAGCCTGCAAAACAACCACCATCTCAGATTGAGATCAGTCCCTCTTAAATTACTAGTCCTGCAATAGTGACAGTACATCCAACCAGAAATGCAAGTAAGGAACATTTATTAGTAAACACTTTGCACTTTAAAAAGATTCCAAGCCAACAAGCAATCTTAGGTTTCTGTCACAGAAGTAAAATAGTCTGTTGTCTGTGTTGAGATGTATAAAGAATGCATATGCAGAATGACTAAAAAAAAATAGTCACCATAATACCCAAGACACAGATGAAATGCAAAATGATTAATGTATTTAACCATCTCCACCTGCCCCAGCCGGATGAGATGCAAAAAAGACAGTAAAATATTTATATGTCTTTATTTGAGTCTTCACATGCCTTTCATGTCATAAAATGCCACCATTTTGTCTAGATGAGCTTCCTCCTCAAATTAAATATTAATAGGTTAATGAAGATATATCCATGAAAATACAGGTCTAGATTTCCTTACTGTACTGGACAATCTTAAGCACATACTTCCTACATTTGAACAAAGATACTTAAGCAGAGAACCATAATAAAAAATTTTAATCCCTTAAAATCACCAGTTCAACACATCATTGAAATTATATTAATCTGCATCAACTAGTGTGGAAATTAATGCCATAGAAAAACAGTTGAACATGGAAGAAAATTAGAAAATTAGAATTAAGCTCCTGGTGACAGGATATATTTACAACTAATGACAGAGGTTGCAATTAAATAGTAGGCCCTTTGGTATGTGAAAGATTATGCCTACGCTACTCCTTAGAATGAACAATACCCGATTCTGCAAGTGTGTGAAAATACCATCTTAATTATATGTGCCATTAATAATGCATTATTATATTGTACAAGATATTTAGCCTTATTATTAAGTCATTTGCAAATTCTATATGTCATTTTCTCAAAAACCAAACTAAAAGTTGAAACAAAAATAAAGGGCTGGAGCCTGTGCACTAAAAGCCTAGGCCTTCATCTTATTCCAGTCTGCAGAGTACAGTGTATTGATGCAGCAGCCCCCTCGTAAAATTTGAATAATGCCAAACACAAAGAAGAAAGTCTGTGTAGGCGTTTTCCTTGCACCATAACAGAGTTTAATTCTGAAGTCTATGTTTACCACCAATTGTTATTTTTAAAAAGAGAGTCTCAATGGCAAAGAACTTACCCTTTCCCTTTATGCCATCTTCCTTTCGGTTTGTTCACATCTGTAGGATGCGCTAGGAGGTGCCTCGTTTGACCTGCTGCATGCTGCTATGACATCAGTCAGATGATACAGCTCATTATGGGACAGACTACTGTTGCTATGGAAACCGTGATGTGCCGTGAATTTCTACTGCAGGCCTATTGGCACTTAGAATAAGGTGGTCCCTCAACGTGCTGTCAGAATTTGGCTGCAAATGGCACTTTTCTATAAAAAGAGAGGAGTAGGAAGGATCCGCCTCACAGCACCAGGCTTTCTGTGAGGCTGAACATTTTGTTTGGAATTATACACAGAAAAGGGGCAGCAGAGAAGGAAGTGTGCGTTTTGCCCCCTAAAAACACTGAGGAAAGAATTCTAATAAGGCAAAAGTATCGTTCTGTTAACAAAAAAAAAGACAAGTTAGTCTCCAAGAGATTAGGGGCTACATATTAACTTTGACTCTGTTCAATAAATCATCCAGAGTTAAATCAGCTGCTTCTTATACACAATGGAAAAGAGAATCAGTGAGGTGCATAACAAGCAACAGAAGGGTGGTGGCTTGAAAGTGACTTTAGCACAACAAGTACACGGGTGATTTCATCTTGTCAGGCAGCAAGGAAACTCAGCTTCAGTCAGCCATCTTCACACACAAACCAATTTCCTATGACACACTTGAGATTTTGGAAAATAAGTAGATATAGGATATTCTGTGCTGCCTCTCTTCAGATTTATAGAATGGCACTGCAGAAGATATACTAAAATATATGTTTAACAAAATTGTGGGTTAGGAGGAGCAGGGGATCCAATTGCTCTGATATAACCCACTAACTCCGGCACATCACACTTACAAGACCTCTAGATATTTCACCTTTCACAGCAGATAAATATTCAGCAGCCAAAGTCTACCCTAGAGCACAAAGAACAACTCAGTGGTTACTGCCAGAAAATAATATTCAAGAACTCTCTTTCAAAAATTCTACTTCAACCAAAGCTATGAGATTTACCAAAGAATGAATAGAAGGGTATTTCTGTAAGCTGCTATTTACAGATCTACTGAAAGAAAATATGTGTCTTCTTTATATTCATTTCAATGATTTCATCTATTTGGACACCACATCACAGTGATGAAAGGTCTCGGTCCAAAAGGTCATATGTTTATTCCTCTCCATTGACGCTGCCTGACCTGCTGAGTTCCTCCAGCATTTTGTGTGTGTTACTCTGGCTTCCAGCATCTGCAGAATCTCTTGTGTTTATGACTGCAGAGAGCTCATTTTTGAAGATAGTAAATAATAAGACCAAAAGGAATAGGAGCAGAATTAGGCCATACAGGCCACTGAGTTGGCTCCACCATTTCATCATGGCTGATCCATTTTCCACTCAATCCCATTCTCCTGCCTTCCCTGGAACCCTTCATGCCCTGATTAATCAAGAACCTATCATCCTCCACCTTAAATACATCCAATGGCCTGGCCTCTGACGCTGCTTGTGGCAACAAATTCCACAGATTCAGCACTTCCTGGCTAAAGAAATTTTTCCTCACCTTCATTTAAATGAACATCCCTCTATTCTGAGGTAGTGCCCTCTGGCCCTATACTCCCACATTATAGGGAACATCCTCTTCACATCCACTCCATAGAGAGCTTTCAACATTCAATAGGTTTCAATGAAATCCCCTCTCCCTTATTCTTCTAAATTCCAATAAGTACCAACAAATGCTCCTCCTATGATAAGCCTTTCATTCCCAGAGTCATTTTTGACCCATCTCCAATGCTAGCACTTCCTTTCTTAGATAAGGGGCCCAGAACTGATCACAGTACTCCAAGAGAGGCCTCACCAGTGTCTTATACAGCCTCAGCATTACATCCTTGCTCTTATCTTCTGGTCCTCTCAAAATGAATGCTAACATTTCATTTGCCTTCCTTATCACCAACTCAACCTGCAATTTAAACTTCAGGGAATCTAGCACGAGGACTGCCAAGTCCCATTACACCTCAGATTTTCAAATTTTCTCCATTTAGAAAATAGTCTACGCTTTCATTCCTTCTACCAAAGTGTTTGCTCATACACTTCTAATCAATCAGCCAATCCTCCATTCATGCTAGTATCTTTCCTGTAACATAATAAGTTCTTACCTTGCTGAACAGTCTCATGTACAGCACCTTGTCAAAGACCTTCTGAAAATCCAAGTACACAACACCCACCAATTCTCCATTGTCTATCCTGCTTGTTATTTCCTCAAAGAATTCTAACAGATTTGTTGGCACAAGGTTTTCCCTTAAGGAAACCATGTTCCTCCAATTATCCCAAACTCTCATCCTTAACAATCACCTCAACCATCTTCCCGACCACTGAGGTCAGGCTAACTGACCTATAATTTCCTTTCTTCTGACTCCCTCCTTTCTTGAAGAGTGAAATGACATTTGCAATTATCCATTCCTCTGGAACCATGCCAGACACTATTGATTCTTGAAAGATCATTACTAATGCATCCACAAGTGATGCAATTGATCAGATATGGTATTTGCAAACTTATAATAACTAAGAAAAATAATGTGAAAATTATGATAATCTGTTATATGGTCAGGATCCACAAAAGGGATCATTTGCTGCCACCAGAAGATTTCTAATTTAACAATGAACATTCTCAGAATAAAATAAAATGCAGCCAACAATGCAGGGTGATTTGTCTAGTCATATTTCTCTGAAACCAAACCATGTAATAATTATCAATGTGTATATTACAAATACATCTGCTTATTGTCATGAGTCAAACTACTCAAGCCAGGAAACTCAAAAGTGGAAGAAAATGAGATCTTTCTTACCAAAATGCTGTTCTGCTTCTGAGAAACATATTGGCTCAGATCTTGCAATGGGTGGTTCCTTTTTGACTTTCTTTTGGATTCTGTACAGCAACATGCCGAACAATCAAAAGGCATAAGGCTCTTTACAGATCATGTGGAACCCATGTGGATGAGGCAACCAACTGTGCAGTTCTTTAAACAATCAGATTGAACTGCCAATAATGAACAATGCAGTGTCTACATCAAGTGATAAATGCAAATATAATGTTAAATCAGGTTCAGGAAGGTGGGGGAGCGTGTGGGAGCAAAGATTAGATTAAGAAAAAGATGGAGAAAGAATAAGAATTAAAGTATCTTTATCATGCTCAACAGCAAAAATCCAAAAGTAAACAATTTCACCAATGAAAGAAGTATTTTTCAGTTATGTAAGCTTGTTAGACATGAAATAAGTCTTAACATATCATTTGATGGCCCTTGCCCCTTTTTCATCTGATTCTCACAGTATCAAGGCCCTGTGCTAGTACGGAAAGGAGAGGACAGCCGTGATGAAAATGTAGTCTGTTCTTGACTGCATCAGCTCAAAGGAAGTAAGCCAGAGAAACCCTTATGAAGTAGATCACCAAGCAAGAAGGGAAGGACTTTGAGAGCTAATGTATCAGATTGCAACAAAACAAGAACACTTCTACCCCTTTTGCAGAGGTCCTAATCCACACTTACAAGTGGGCAGGGAGAGACGACCTGAGAGAAAATCTACCAACAGCAACTGAGTTCATCAGTCAGCTCCAGTTTGTGCTGGTGCTTGCACAAAGCATGAGAAACATTCTGTGTGGCATGCACTGGAGTTACTTCTGAGAGTTTTGGTAACTTTCACAGGTGATCCCATGGAAACTCAGAAAGCTCCCACCTTATTTTTAAAAATTTTTTCTTTGGTGATGGGCCTGCACATTGTCTCTAGCCGTTATTTTGTGCAGCAACATATCGTAAATATGCTTAGATGCTGACACAGAAAAGGAAAGTGTTTTGTGGGCAACACAAGTGAATCTGCAGATGCTGGAAATAAATAAAAACATAAAATGCTGGCAGAACCCAGCTGGCCAGACAGCATCTATGGGAGGAGGTAGTGATGACATTTTGGGCCGAAACCCTTCATTGGGAGTTCTTGTTTTTGTGGGATTCCTTTATCTTTGCCAACTTTTCTTACAGTTTCCTCATCCATCCAGAGATATAGCCAGTGTCCTGAGCTTTCAGACTGAGTGAGGTTGGCCTGCACCTGGAATAAAAGCTCAGCAATCTCCACCTCCCAAGCTGTAGCTCACAGAGCAACACGTCACAGGAGCACTGGGATATGTCGACAACCACATATGACAGGCACTGGAGGATTGCACAATTGTGGTTCTTAATTATTTGTGTTGACTACTAACTAAATCTGAAGCATTGTTGAAATAAAGTTACTATTCCTGGATTGGGTGAATTTAAGATGGAGGTTGGTGGGTTGTTGATTAGTCAGGGCACGAAAGGTTACAGGGAGAAGGCAGGAGAATGGGATTAAGAGGGAATTGCACTAGCCATGCCAAAATAGCAGAGCAGACTCAATGGGCTGAATGACCTAAATTTGCTCCAATGTCTTATGGTCCTATTTGTCAATTATGTTCAAATTAGAAATTGTTGAGTGCAGGACCCAGATGGTGGACTGAAGAAAGGCAGCTAGCCTGTGGCAGTGAGGACTCGTATGGCTTTAAGGCACTAGTGATTGGGGTTCAGTTCCTGCCACTCTCTGTACGTTCTCCTTGTAACTCTGTGTGTGTTTTTTCCAGGTGTTATGTTTTTTCACACATTCCAAAGACATACGGGTTAGTAAGTTGTGGGCATGCTATGCCTGTGCCAGAAGCATGACAACACTAGCAGGCTGCCCCCAGCACATCCTAGGACTGTGACGGCCATTGATGCAAACAAAGCATTTTGCTTAGTGTTTGATGTTTTGATGTACATGCGTCAAAGAAAGATATTCTTTTCAATCTCTCCGCTGATACAGTGCGGAAGGCATTTGATATTCCTGAGATAAGAGAATGATTCAGATAAAGTATTCTCAGGTCACACATTCACCAGAAGTTCTGGCATCAAGGAACACTTGAGGTTGATACCAAAGCTGATCTTCTTCCACTTTGTGCTGTGCTTCCCCATCTCCCCTCTATATTTGGCTGCCCGTTAACCAAAAGGGACATACTGAAATAGCAGTAAGAACTGGTCCTTCAGTATAACGAGGCTACAGTACTGGAATTGGAATTGGTTTATTACTGACATGTGTACCGAGACACAGTGAAAACCTTTGTTTTGCATGTCATTTGTAAAGGTCAATTTATTACAACAGTGCATTGAGGCACTGCAAGGTAAAACCAATTACAGAACACAAAATGCAATGCAGGTAGACAGTACTAGCATGAGATAAATTGTGAGGTCAAGTATCCATTTTATCATATTGGGGAACAGTCTTATAACAGTGAGGAGTACTGTCATTGTGCCTGGTGGTAAATGCTTTCAGCCTGCTGTATCCTCTGCCTAATAGGAAAGTGAAGAACAGAGAGAAGTTATAGACGAGCTCATGGAGAGGAGGCTGGTTTTTGTTTAAACCCTGAGCTGTGTTCTCAACTCTCTTGCAGTCATAAGGCAGAGCAGCTGCCTTACCAAGCCATGATGCATCAGAAAGTGTGCATCGAAAAATATTGGTGAGGGTCAAAGGGGACATGCAAAACTTCTTCAGTCTCCTGAGGAAGTAGAGGTGCTAGAGACCTTTCTTTCCATAACATCCATTGTTGATGTTCATTCTTAGGAACTACGAGCTCACAACCTTTCTGACCTTAGCACCACTGATGTAAACAGAAGCATATGCACCAACCTTCTTCCAGAAAACAATGGCCAGATCTGTTTTGCTGGTATTGAGGCAATGGTTTTTGTCATGATACATATGTCACTAGGCCTTCCATTTGCTTCCTTTACTGAAATTCATCAAGATTCGAGAGTCGGCCCACTACATTGGCATCATCTGCTAAGTTGTAGATGGAGTTAGAACCAGAATCTGGCCATACAGTCATGACTGTATAGGAAGTATTGTTATGTACTGTAACTCCGAAACATAAAACTAATTGAAAGACATATACGAAGTTGAGAGACGCAAGTCTACTTCATTTCTTTACTTTAGCAAGAAGTGCGCATATCATGTGGTGGCATAATGATGTATGCCATTCACGTACTTTTACATAAAACCCATAATCAACTATGTAAACAAGGAATGCTTACTCAAACAATATATTACTCAAATAATACTGAAATATTAAATACACAACATTCCTCCCTACTTAGATATAAACTCCAACTCAATATAGAATGCATCTCAACTACTATACTGTACATATATGTAGTCACTCGTGGTAACTACTCACATAAGTGGAGGTGTAGTTAAAGCAAAGGGAATAAGTTACACCTCTGTGCTTTGTTTGTTTGGAGTTTTTTGTTTAGTACTGGGAACAGACAGATATTGTATTTTCTGTTGACCACTCAATTCTGCTTAAGTTTCATCACTTCAAGATTGTATGTTTGCTAATTCCTAATAAAGGATCAAACACATATCTTTGAACTTTGGAACAATCGTTATTGGAGCTGCAAGTATCAGCAAATCCGTGGGGGTCACCAGCAACAACAATTTTGTTTGGTTGGAATTGGCCACAACTAATATATAGAAATTTCCAGCCTAGTAAATTGTAAATTGCCCCATTCAAATCTGAAGATTTAATCTCTAGGAAGGATTTCTTAGTCTTGTGGGATAACATCTTTCTTGAAAGGGGAGGGGTCACTCTGTTGGTAGGAGCAACTTGTCGCTGTGAAACAATCTCAGGTTCTCGGTCCTCCTCCATGGTGGTTGTCAGAGTTGACTCTGGGACTGTAGGATGTGGCTCTGACAGCTCTGGCCACTTACCTCCTCTAACAACTGACACTGCTCTCCTCAACTGATCAACGGGTTATCGCTAGATGATATCAAATGCAATCTCCACTGTTTAGGCAAGTGATCCAGTTCTGTGCTTAATCTTTCCAAGTCCCCACGTTTGATCGCTTCTCAATTCCCTCACCAGAACTGCTTGGCCTGGAGTGAAACATCAAACCTCCTTGTTTGAGGAGCCTTCAATTTGTCTCTGTTCTTTGTCCTGCATGCTCCTTCTGAGATTAGGTTTGAGGAGATCCGAGCATGAGGGCAAAGGATGAACCAGGAACAGCAATAGCTGATGAGCTGTTGACTGTGGAATGCACTGCATTGTGATACACAAGGAGGAAATTGGTGAGCTGATACTAACATTACTGCCAAGAAATATGTGCCCATAAAATGGTTTGGCAAAATCCACATGAATCCCTTGCCAGGCCAATGCAGGCCGTTCCCAGGGATGGTGAGGTGCTGCTCTTGGCATCTTCTAGAGGTGTTGGCATCGTGAACAGTGCATAGCAAGCTACTCAATTTGCTGATCTCTCCCAGGCCACCAGACAAAGGTCTGAGCCAATGTTGTCATTTTCACCATGCTGCAATGAACCACATGTAGCACCTCCAACGCTTCTGCTCTCAGCTTAGATAGTACAACACCTCTCAGTCGCTTCATAACACAACCTCCATCAAGGGCAAGTTCATCCTGGCACTGGTAAAACTGGGGGAACTGGAAGTTCTGCTGCACATTCCAGCCATTTTTGGGTGGCCGTGAAGTCCCGAGACAATGGGGGGTGTTTTCTAGTTTCCCTTTGGATCACTTCTGTTATGACAGGAAGACTTCTGATTTGCATTAGGGAGAATATGTCAAGAGGAGTGTCCTATTTTGTAAATTTTTCAGATATTTCCCTTTCCCAGGGTAAACAGGGCAATTCATTGGCATTTCTGTGATTAGGTGTCCTCTTGAATTCAATCTTATAATTGTGACCTCCAAGAAACAGGGCCCATCTCAGCACTCGGGCTGGTGCTGTTAATGGAACAACCTTCTGTGGATTGAAAATGGACACCAGTGGTTGATGATCAGTAATGAGGGTTATCCTCTCCCATACAAGTACTGATCGAAACACTTTCCACCCCGAATCACACTCAAGGCCTCTCTGTCAATCTGTGTGTAATTCCTGAAGAAGCATGTGATATGATTTTTTAAAAACTCAGACATCTCACTGTGGCTTTTTAAGCTCGAACATCTTCCTGCACTTCAACAGATAGGTAGTCATCTCAGATTCATTATAGGACTGTTATGTTTTGTAAATCAAAAACAAAAATCATGTACACAAAGGACTGGGTGACCTCCTCCTGTCTGTAAATTTCCATGATTTTCTGAATATGCCAAAGAGCATCTGCAGAGGGTGAATTAATCAAATCAAAATCAAATTAAGTTTAATTATCATTCAAACCATACATGGATACAGTCGAACAAGACAGTGTTCCTCTGGGGCCAAGGTGCATAACACACATCCAAAATAGCAAGAGAGAAAAGCATGTCGTTACACAAGAAAATACATGTCCAAGTCCCTGAGCAACAGCAAATTGATGGTACAAACCCCAACAATCCAGCCTGTCATTCCTCCTGTTAAACACTGGAGGGAAGCACTGATGGGAGAGGCCAGCTCCCAACCAAGCACAGAAGCCACGCGACATCGCCTCCAGCACTCTCACCTGGTCTTCAGGAGCAGGCTAGCCCACAGCTTGGCCTAGTTCTTGCTACAACCGAGGCCACAATGCTGCCTTGTCAATCTGTCTCACCACCAATTAAGGGAAACAGGTCTGCAACATTTCACATTATTGATGTCTAACAGGGTCTTGCGATCGCAAGAGAAACATCTAAGTCAGTCACTCAGAGTTACACTGCACGCTGGTTTCACACACCAACTCTGATGTCTTTGAGTAGCAGGCAGCAACACGGCCTGCACCCAGGTCAGTACCCCAAACCTTTTCTGGCCTGTCTGTCGGCTTCTCCTTCTCCGGCCCAATCACCAGTTTCTCCTTATCCGACTCATCCGCCAATTACTTAGACACCGCATCTGACTGCTCCACACATTGAACAATTCACTGATGTAGTAGACCTGGTGCACCCTTGTTTTTGGAGTCCATTACAGTCTTACAATCACAAAAAACACATTCTTTTTTTAAATGTGCACCTTTGCTTGGCCCCTGAGAGGCTGCTGCATTCGAACGCACTGCCAACTTACCGAAGTCAAGACTATGCAAGGAATCAGGGCAGGGAGTTGCAAGACAGATGCTCTGTAGACCCAAATATTACACACCTTCTGCTGAAAAATAGCCCAGCATGTGATGGGACTCCATGCTGCTTGGGGAAGCCTGGATGTGGGCCATGCCTGCTGTTCTTTCATCCTGCTTCATGGGAATGCAAAAGAGGTCCCCTACCACAGAGAGCCTAAGTCACCTCCTAAATCTAGTTGTGTACAATGAACAGTCAAATCATATCTACTGTAAATTAGAACTCAAAATCCACATTAAGAGAATCAAAGTGTGGAATTAATTAACAACTCAGGAGGAAAAGATCTTTTAGCAATGCTTCCGCCAGTGTCTTAATAATTGTCAGACCAAACTTTGCTGAGTAAATTTATAACAACTCTCTTGCCAATCTCATGTTGAATCTTGTTCACCCTTGTGTTCCTAGCCTCAATAATCTATTTCAATTCCCAGTTAATCAAAACCTCGCTTTTAAAATTCTTGTCCTTGTTTTAAAATCCTTCCATAGTTGCAACTTGCCCATCCATATCTGTGATCTCTTCCAGCAGATATTTAGTCACAGAATTGTTGGTGGAGCTGCCAGACCCCTAAGCTTTTATATTTCCCGTCAAAACCTTTTCCTATCTACTGTATGTCTCTCAATCTTGCTTTAAGGTGCTCTTTACAACTTACCTCTTTAACCAAGCTACTGGCCATCTGCCCTGATATTTCATGTGGCTCACAGTCAGTTTGTTTTGACTTCTGTTAAGTATTAGACATTCTTCATAAATGAAAGTTGTTTTGGTCTTGTTGGGAGGTGAGGTAGGCAGACCAATTTAATGAAATAGCATACAACCAATGTTCAAACATTTTCTAAACATTATAATGTTCTCCCTGCAATGTGTTGGCACAAAGCCTAGATACTTGCAGAATAATGCATTCCAATATGGATCGTGTGTATTTTCAGTGGGCGTTGAGTGTGTGCATACTACCATAAGTGTTGTGTATTTAATATCTCAGTAGTATTTGAGGAATATTGTAAATATATTGTTTGATAACGCATCCTTTGGTGTTTGCATAATTCATTATGGGTTAGTTATAAAAGTACGTGAATGGCATACGTCATTACACCACCACATTATGTGTGCACCTAGCCAAATATAAACAAATTACATGAGTTATCAATGGCTCTCCCATGTTTTCCTTTCGATTGGTTTTTGAAGTTACAAAACAAAACAACAGCCTCTGATTTTCTGTCTGACAAAACTGTGACACCCTAGAAATTTTTGGCCCATTGTCTCCTGGTGGAAGTAGTAAAAGCTTAAAACTTGTTGTAGCAAGCTAATATTTCTGATGATTTAAAACAGGCAGTTTTTGTGCATATTCTATATTAAACTGGGTTAAAATGACAAAGCTGTTCCATATTTTTTAATCTCACTGTTCATTTTCAGGATAGTTTTTTTGCTTCTTCAGCAAAAATATTTTTCTTCATCAGCACTGCCAATAGACCAAACGCTCTATAATGACATACTCCCAGTTTTACAAACAGAGGAATACAAGTCATAATTTAATCCAGTTACAATTCATCATGAATGAAGGACATTTAACTACTGAGAAAATAAAAGGTTTTCAGATTTCAAATTATGGACCTACTTTACAAAAACTCTTTAATGTTGAAAAGCATACAAAAGTGAATTATAAAATATTATTTATTACTAAATGCTGCCAAAGTATAAAATGATAGATTACAGTTCTTACCATTTACATTTAAAGTGAGAATGGTAATATATTCTAAGATGCTAGTTTAAGTTTACAGATCAAACAGCAGTTCTTGCAGTAGTTTCATGATGAGCAACGCACTGAGAATATATCAACAAAATCTACATTTCATTTTGTCTTTCATCACTTTTGCTGTGGCCTTAAAGTAATTCACATCTGCGTCTGAGTTCCAATCTTGGGCCCTCTGACACTGAGAGAAGATATTTAGCACAATTGACTAATTTAAGATGGCTTCCCTGAAACCAAATGATGTTAAACGACAAGATTAAGAGTAAACATTGATTTAGGAGAAAGACAGCAAAATACTTATAATCAGCATTATGGTTAAGTCTGGTGATAGTTTTGCTGTTACTGCAAGAAACTGCAGACAGAACATCATGAAAAGCAGGCCCCCTCCATGGACTCTGTTGACACTTCTTACTGCCAGTATAACCAAAGATCTCACTGAAATTGACATTTTCTATTCTCCTTGCCACTGAGCAGAAGAAACAAAAAGCCCATGCCACCAGGCTCAAGGACAACTTCTATCCCCCATTATAATACTATTGAATGGTTCCCTAGTACAATAAATACAGGCTCTTAACTTAATGTACTACCTCATCAAGACCTTGCATCTTATTGTCTACTGACACTGTACTTTCTCTGTCACTGTAACACTACTGCACTGGTTCTACCTCAATGCACTGCTGTAATGAACTGATCTGTGTCAACAGTATATAAGACAAGTTTTTCACCTACCTGATACATGTAACAATATGAAATTGACTTTAATGAAAAATGCTGTAAAATTAAATCAAATAAATCAATGTGGTCATCACTTGAAATGGGAAAATTTCAGAGAGTGTTGCAGCTAATCAGACTACACTGTACTGCTCTGATGTATGTACATATATAAGCCTTTACTTAGTGCCATTTATTTGCATAACACTTAAGGTTCAGTAATTAAACCATATTTTCAAAAGAAAACAATATTATGTATGCAATGCATAGACTTTGGCTGCCATTTAAATTAAAAATCACTTTATTCTAAGTTTTAAAAGGGCTGTACAATTAATTTGTTGAGTCTGGACACTCAAATGGCACTTTATTAGGTTCAACAGAATTTTCATGAATTTCAGTAAAAGACCGAGGTGATTTAAATTTCCTATCCTTCAACAGATCCCTTATAAGACCATAGACACAGAAGCAGAATTAGGCCATTTAACCCATTGAGTCTGCTCCACCGTTCCATCAACCCATTCTCCTGCCTTCTTCCTGTAACCTCCTTTCTCCCATGAAAACAATGTGAAGGAAAATGGTGAAATTGCATCACAGTCTGAGCAGAACAGCAATCTTATTGTTCAACAACGTTCAGGACAATTTTCCAAGACACATTTTCCTCTGGTTCCTCATCATCATCATTTTCTTCTTCTTGATCATTACATTTGTTACAATTCGTTACAAATTTGTTACAATTTCTATGACTTCTTCACTGTTTGTACGGATGCTGAAACAGGGGTATCCTTGTTACGTCCTTCCTACCACTCAATTAGTTCACCGCTCAAATGATTTTTCACTAGATTTTCAGAACATGCATAGTCCACTAATGCACAGACTTTGGCTGCCATTTAAATTTCAAAATTTCAAATTTCAAAATTTCAAAATTTCATCACATACCATCACCATCTGGTTGACTTTAAGCAATGAAACCCTTCATAATTTCTTCATTAGATGATGACCCTTCTTCAAACATGACATGAAGCCATTGTTACACCAACATCTTCACTGTGTTTCCCTCTTCACCTGTTTCCATGCAAAAGGTGCATTAAAAATTGCACCTTGATGGAATATTTTGCCTAAAAGTTTCAAATTTTCCTTTGAACTTTATCAGCCTTCTTATAAAGACATGCCAGTATACTTTTTACTTATTGGATAATGTCCTGTTTCATATGCTCAATTAAACTTGTCACCGTAGCAGGGGAAAAAATAACATTATTCCCATTCATAAATTCTTCTGCAGGAGGATGAGTGAGGCTGTTACCTAACAAAAGTACAGCATGACTTTATTATCTTCTAGCAGACATTTACTCAAAATATCATTTTATGCTTAGTAAAAAAATGTTTTGAAGTCACCAAAGGTCTCTGCATCCATCCAGAAATCACTTTGGGCTTTATAATTAGCAGTGAGATAGAGGAGTGATACCTTTCAAAAATTTTAGCTTAGAATACTTCCGAATAACAAACAACTTGATGTGTTCCTGCAGCATCTGTACTCAAAAGCAGAGTTACCTTTCTTGCTCACAGCAGCTAGATTGTACAAACCCCATTTCCAGAAAAGTTGGGATATTTTCCAAAATGCAATAAAAACAAAAATCTGTGATATGTTAATTCATGTGAACCCTTATTTAACTGACAAAAGTACAAAGAAAAGATTTTCAATAGTTTTACTGACCAACTTAATTGTATTTTGTAAATATACACAAATTTAGAATTTGATATCTGCAACACACTCAACAAAAATTGGGACAGAGTTAAAATAAGATTGAAAACTGCACAGAATATTCAAGTAACACCGGTTTGGAAGACTCCACATTAAGCAGGCTAATTGGTAGCAGGTGAGGTATCATGACTGGGTATAAAAGTATCATCCATCAAAGGCTCAGTCTTTGCAAGCAAGGATGGGTCGTGGCTCACCCCTTTGTGCCAAAATTCGTGAGAGAATTGTTAGTCAGTTCAAAAGGAACATTTCCCAATGCAAGATTGCAGAGAATTTAACATCTACAGTACATAATATTGTGAAAAGATCCAGAGAATCCAGGGACATCTCAGTGCATAAAGGGCAAGGTCGAAAACCACTGTTGAATGCGTGTGATCTTCGAGCCTTCAGGCGGCACTGCCTAAGAAACCGTCATGCTACTGTGACAATTATAGCCACCTGTGCGCGGGAGTACTTTGGAAAACCATTGTCACTTAACACAGTCTGTCACTGCATCCAGAAATGCAACTTGAAACTGTATTACACAAGGAGGAAGCCATACATCAACTCTATGCAGAAACGCCGGCAAGTTCTCTGGGCCCGAGGTCATCTCAGATGGACCGAAAGACTGTGGAACTGTGTGCTGCGGTCAGATGAGTCCACATTTCAGCTAGTTTTCGGAAAAAATGGGCATTGAGTTCTCCGTGCCAAAGATGAAAACGACCATCCTGATTGTTATCAGCGAAAGGTGCAAAAGCCAGTATCTGTGATGGTATGGGGATGCATCAGTGCCCACGGCATGGGTGAGTTGCATGTATGTGAAGGTACCATTGACTCTGAGGTGTATATTAGGATTTTAGAGAGACATATGTTGCCATCAAGGCGACGTCTCTTCCAGGGACGTCCATGCTTATTTCAGCAGGACAATGTCAGACCACATTCTGCATGGGCTACAACAGCGTGGCTTTGTAGACACAGAGTGCATGTGCTTGACTGGCCTGCTGCCAGTCCAGATCTATCTCCTATTGAAAATGTATGGCGCATCATGAAGAGGAGAATCAGACAATGGAGACCATGGACTGTTGAGTAGCTGAAGTCTTATATCAAGTAAGAATGGACAAAATTTTCAATTGCAGATCTACTACAATTAGTATCCAAAATGATTAAAAAGTGTTATTAAAAGGAAAGGTGATGTAACACAATGGTAAATATGCCTCTGTCCCAACTTTTGTTGAGTGTGTTGCAGCCATCAAGTTCTAAATTTGTGTATATTTACAAAATACAATTAAGTTGGTCAGTAAAACTATTGAAAATCTTTTCTTTGTACTTTTGTCAGTTAAATAAAGGTTCACGTGAATTAACATATCACAGATTTTTGTTTTTATTGCATTTTGGAAAATATCCCAACTTTTCTGGAAATGGGGTTTGTATATTAACCCAGTTTTGTCAGCATTATTGATTTACCCTCCAGTCAGTTTATGTTCAACAACTAAATTCTGAGAAGTTTCACTGCTGTTTTTTATTGGTATATTTTTTTTTGCCAGAAATGTCTTGTCTTTAAATCCTACACTGAATCCTTAAGCAAGTGGACAATAATTGAGAAAAGGCACATGCCTCTGTAAGTTTAATGTTTTCATAAAATTCCTTTTTTTCCCCATTAGCATTGACTCTAAGACATGTGTCTCCTGAACTTGAGCAAAAAACAAGATCAAGATTATCAAGATTTGTTGTATGCACAGCATTTTCAACACTTTTGTCCCTTGTTGGGTTTCGGAAGCACTCTTGAAGCTTTAGTTTACAATTTAATATCATAAATCATCGAGGAACATTAAATTCATTCATAAGATAGTTACAATTGACATGGTCCAGTCTGAAGTCTGCATTCCCATCATATTCCGGTCCGCAGACTCCGGACTCTGGGTCCTCCAACTGTCCTTTGTTTCGGTTGGATTCAAGCATTTGCACCTGATGCTCATCTTGTTGGCTGGGAATATAAGTGGCTCTGGGATTGAGTGTAGTTGTCTCGTCAGTCTCTGCTTGGAGTAACCTACCAGAGGAAGGCTAGTTCATTCAGTGAGTTATGGATTTGGCTGTTCCAGAGCCCACTGAGGTTACTGGCTGCCTCGAGTCTTGGAGCCACCCCAAACTAGCTCCCTTCCTGCCCGTTGCCTCTGTCGGGTAAGCCAGGCTGGTTGCTGTTACCCTGCAGTTGGTTCTGTCCCTTCCTGTTCCTTGTCTCTGTCGGGTTGTATCCCGCGTCCTGCCCAGGAGTCCTGCGGCCCTCCCAGGAGGCTAGCTCCAAGAACCCAAGACTCAAGCCAAGCCTCAAGACCCCAGCCTCAAGAACTCCAAGTCTCCAAGTCCTAGTACCCAGGCCTTGTCACATTTTCGCCTGGTTTGGGGGTCCGAGCCCGAGTCAAGGCCCAGGCTCTGGGTCCGTGTCCAGTTTCGAGCTCGGAGTCCACCCAAGACTCCTTGTTCCCAGTCCCTCGTCCCAGTCCTGTTTCCCCAGCCCTGTCTGTGACATGTCCCGTCCTTTAGTTTTGTCCTGTCCTGTTCCTAGTACTTCAGCGTCTGCATCCTGCATTTGGGTCCAGTCTCAACGCCCTCTGTATGACAACAATGTTCACCATTTTCCAGACTTTCGCGCTCTGTTCCAACCTCAGTCAAGAGAGTACAAAGAGGAAAAAATTGAAGTATGTGCTCAAAGCTTCCTTGTAGAAATGCAACATCACCACCAAGGTCAAGAAGCCTGTGGACCATTGCCACTCAAATGATCATTCTGGACAATATAGAGAACCTTAAGGCTATGCATCAAGAGCACTTAGAAACACTGGAAGAGGAATGCATCACTTTGCAAACTACCTTCATTTGTACTGCCATTTTTGCCATGAATATCCAAGATTCTGTGAGTAGAAATTTGTCTCATTTGCTTGTGTATTCATACAATAAAAAAGCAGTGCAGTGAAATTCAATTTGTGTGGAAGCAGAATATAACACTGTCTCTTTGTTGTTCAACTTAATTCACTGAGTGAGAAGGTGACACTTAGATCAAATCTCCAAACTGAACTTGAATGCAAAATAATATATATGCATCCACGTGACTTAAGAGCAGGAGTAAGTCTCTAAAAAAATTATGCTGATATCTGAGAGTGAAGCCAACTCTGTATTCCTGATTTAAATAGTGACAAGTATCCATTTCCCTATGTTTAAATATATTCAAGGACCCTGCTTCCACCACATTCTGAATTCCAAAGGCTCATGGCCATTTTGGAGAACACATTTTGGCTCGCCTCTATCTTAAATGGGCAACTCCTAATTTTAAACCGAAACCTCTTGTTCTAGATTCTGACACAAGGAGAGGCATCCGTCCTGTCAAGATTTCATCAGGATCTTCAATCAAGTCCTCTCCTCACCTTCGTAAACTGCAGGAATACAAACCTGGCCTATCCAGCATTTCCACATTGGATGGCCCAGGAAGTAAATATTTTCTGAACTGCTTTTAATACGTCAACATGATACCTTACACAATGCTCCAGATCAACACACACAAAATGCTGGAGGAACTCAGTACATCAGGCAGCATCTATGGAAAAGAGTAAAGAGTTGACATTTCAGAGTCAAGAGTTGACGTTCATCAGGACTGGAAAGGAAGGGGAGAAGTCAGAAGAAGAATGTAGGGGAGGGGAGGAAAAAGTACAAGGTGATGGGTGATAGGTGAAATCAGGAGAGAGGGAGGGGGTGAAGTAAAGAGCTGGGAAGTTGATTGGTTAAAGAGATAAAAGGCTAGAAAAGGAGGATAGAGGACAGAAGACCATGGAAGAAAGGGAAGGGGGAGGAGCACCAGAGGGAGGTGATGGGCAAGTAAGGAGATCAAGTGAGAGAAGAAAAGAGGAATGGGGAATGATGAGGGGGAGGGGGAGATGTCAATCACTATAAGCTCAAGAATTCAATGTTCATGCCATCAGGATGGAGGCTACCCAAATGGAATACAAGACATTATTCCTTCAACTTGAGTGTGGCCTCATCGCAGACGTAGAGGGGGCCATGGACTGACATTTTGGAATGAGAACGGGAAGTGGAATTAAAATGGGTAGACACTGGGAGATCCCGCTTTTATGCGGCAGACAGAGCTAAAATGCTCAACGAAGCAGTCTCCCAATCTACGTTAGGTCTCACCAATATGCAGGAGACCACACTGGAAGTACCAGCTACTGTAGCTGACTCTGAAAGACTTGCAGGTCAGGTTTCGCCTCGCTTTGCGCTGAGTTCTACATAGGTACATTCCAATGAGACAGGGAAAGGATGGTAGCTACAGGAACCGTGGTGTACAATGGCTGTAGTAAATCTAGTCAAGAAGAAAAGAAGAACTTATGAAAGGTTCAAAAGACTAGGTAATGATAGGGATCTAGAAGATTATAAGGCTAACAGAAAGGAGCTTAAGAAACAAATTAGGAGAGTCAGAAGGGGCCATGAGAAGGCCTTGGTGGACAGGATGAAGGAAAACCCCAAGGTATTCTACAAGTATGTGAAGAGCAAGAGGATAAGATGTGAGAGAATAGGACCAATCAAGTGTGACAGTGGAAAAGTGTGTATGGAACCAGAGAAGATAGCAGAGATACTTAATGAGTACTTTGCTTCAGTATTCACTATGGAAAAGGATCTTGGCGATTGTAGGGATGGCTTACAGTGGACTGAAAAGCTTGAGCATGTAGATATTAAGAAAGGGAATGTGCGTTTGGAAAAAAAAATGGATGAATGAAATTTTATTTCAGTCAGTACAAACAGAACAAAAAGCATAATTTTCAATGATGATTTCATAAGACAAAATTAAATAATAAAAATCTTTAAAACAAACCGAAAGGGTGTAGGCTGAAGCTACAGCTTATTACGCCTACCCCTCTTACTTATACAAAAACATATTTGGCATCAATCATCACATCAAAATGAAAAAAATCATAATCTTTTAACACAAAATCCAACTCCACGTATCATTTATTTGCGTTACTCCCACTCATTTTAAATCATGTATTTTATATTTGTTCATTAAATTATTTTTAAATAATTTTTTAAACTTGTTAAATGTGGTGCATATTTTTAAATTCTCACTAGAACCGTTCCATAGATTCACCCCTCTGACTGAAATACAATGATTTTTTACATTTGTTCTTATCCTTTGTTTTTGAAATATATGTTTCTCTCAAACCATGTTGACTTTCTCTCATTTTAAACAATCTTTGGATACCTTGTGGTAACTGTCCATTTTTTTCTTTATACATAATCTGTATTATTTTAAAATCTACCAAATCTCTGAATTTTAAAGTGTTTAGTTGAACAAATAATGGATTCGTTGTTTCATAATAACTTGTCTTATTTATGATTTGTATGGCTTTCTTTTGGAGTAGAAAAATTGAGTTTGTATTTGTTTTGTCCATATTTCCTCATACCTCTTACACAGTAAGTCATGTATGGGACTATATCAAGTTGGATAAGTCACCAGGACTGGATGAGATGTACCCCAGGTTACTGTGGGAGGTGAGGGAGGAGTTTGCTTAGCCTCTGGCGATGATCTTTGCATCATTAATGGGGACAGGAGAGGTTCCAGAGGATTGGAGGGTTGCGGATGTTGTTCCATTATTCAAGAAAGGGAGTAGAGATAGCCCAGGAAATTATAGACCAATGAGTATTACTTCAGTGGTTGGTAAGTTGATGGAGAAGATCCTGAGAGGCAGGATTTATGAACATTTGGAGAGGCATCATATGATTAGGAATAGTCAGCATGGCTTTGTCAGGGGCAGGTTGTGCCTTACAAGCCAGATTGAATTTTTTGAGGATGTGACTAAACACATTAATGAAGGAAGAACAGCAGATGTAGTGTATATGGATTTCAGCAAGGCATTTGATAAGCTACCCCATGTGAGGCTTATTGAGAAAGTAAGGAGGCATGGGATTCAAGGGGACATTGCTTTGTGGATCCAGAACTGGCTAGCCCACAGAAGGCAAAGAGTGGTTGTAGATGGGTCATATTCTGTATGGAGGTCGGTAACCAGTGGTGTGCCTCTGGGATCTGTTCTGAGACCCCTACTCATCATGGTTTTTATAAATGATCTGGATGAGGAAGTGGAGGGATGGGTTAGCAAATTTGCTTATGACGCTAAGGTTGGAGGTGTTGTGGATAGTGTGGAGGGCTGTCAGAGGTTACAGCGGGACATTGATAGGGTGCAAAACTGGGCTGAGAAGTGGTAGATGGAGTTCAACCCAGGTAAGTGTGAGGTGCTTCATTTTGGTAGGTCAAATATGATGACAGAACATAGAATTAATGGTAAGTGTGGAGGATCAGAGGGATCTTGGGGTCCGAGTCCATGAACATTCAAAGCTACTGCACAGGTTGACTGTGTGGTTAAGAAAGCATATGGTGTATTGGTCTTCATCAATTGTGTGATTGAGTTGAGGAGCCAAGAGGTAATGTTGCAGCTATATAGGACCCTGGTCAGACCTCACTTGGAGTATTTTACTCAGTTCTGTTCACCTCACTACAGGAAGGATGTGGAAACCATAGAAAGGGTGCAGAGGAGATTTACAAAGATGTTGCCTGGATTGGGGAGCATGCCTTATGAGAATAGGTTGAGTGAATTCGGCCTTTTTTCCTTTGAGCAACAGAGGATGAGAAGTGACCTAATAGAGGTGTATAAAATGATGAGAGGCCTTGATCATGTGGATAGTCAGAGGCTTTATCCCAGGGCTGAAATGGGTAGCACGAGAGGGCACAGGTTTAAGGTGCTTGGAAGCAGGTACAGAGGAGATGTCAGGGATAAGTTTTTTTACGCAGGGAGTGGTGAGTGCGTGGAATGGGATGCCAGCTATGGTGCTGGAGGAGCATATGATAGGGTCTTTTAAGAGACTCCTGGCCAGGTACACAAAGCTCAGAAAAATAGAGGGCTATGGGTAACCCTAGGTAATTTCTAAGGTAAGGACATTTCCAGTGCAGCTTTGTGGGCTGAAGGGCCTGTATTGTGCTGTAGGTTTTCTATGTTTCTATTTAGCAGCCATAACATTGTAAAATGTGAGGCATCCCTATAATACATTATTATTGCATTTCACCAACCAGTAAAAGAAAAGAACAATTTATACCTCCCCTTGATTACCTTTTAGCTGATTAATACTCCATCTGTGCCAACATTTGACTACATATACCATGAGTTTCTATTTTCTGAAATGTAACACCATTTGATATGCATTCTAGAAACCTTTGTAGTGTGTATCCACTGGATCCTCTTTATTCACAACTCATTTTGGTTCCAAGATGTGCAAATAGGACATTCTCAACAAAAAATGCCAGCAGTTTCAGTCATACAGCAACTTGTAGGGTGAGCAATAACATGTTCTACCTATATCACCACAGCTAGAGGAAGTTTGCTACAATTCATGATTTGCAATTCCCTGACGCTCTTACTTCACCCAATTCTTCCCAAGCAACACATCCTAAATATTGACTTCAAAAGGATGAAAGGTGCTCACTATGAACATCCAAAATTCTTAAGGTTTGACAGGGTAGATGCAGGATATTTGTGTTCCTGTCTAGAATGATGGTTTCAGACACAGAGATAAGTAAAAAAAAAAACCCACCAGCAGTTCTTGATTCTTTGGAATTATCCACCTAAGAGGCTGCATTGGGTTGGACAGAGTGTATACTGAAGACAATGATAGAGTTTTTGCACTGAGGTAAAAGGTCAGCTATGCCTGAACAGCTAGTGGGGTGAATGGCATACACCTGTTTCTATTACACCCAAGACAACGGATACCACTGACTGAAGATGTGATTTTGCAGATACCACATTTCAAATGTGAGATATACTATGATCAAACCACTCCTTACTGTTCAGGTGACATGTAACCTAAAGCCCAAATGCTTCAGTACACAATCTCCCGCACGCACTCTAATCGCAACATGTGAAGTGCATTGATCTGCATTCTGGTTATTTTCCTCCTTTGGAAACCCTGAGCAAATGATTAGAAGCTTAGTCCAAAGCAGCTCATGGTTTAAATTTAGCTCTGACCTTCTGCAGGTGAATGCATTGGAATACCCCAATGCTGTGGGAAGTATCAGTTTAGAAATTTCTATTAATAAAAAGTGTGAGGTGTTGTTTTAGTACAAAGAGACCATTATAATTTCTGATTCAGCAAAATTTAGCCTGATGTTAGGTTTTGTTGAATTTTCTGTTGCATGTCAGTGTGAAATTGCTCAGAATAAGCTGACACAGCATGAAGTGCAGAACTGACCAGGTGTGGCTCCACTGCAATATGCAGAACTTCTTATCAGAGCGCATCAACCATCATCATTAATCAGCAGATCTCGACAATTTTCTCAATCCACACATTAATTCAATGTGCCTGAATAAAAGCATTGTACAGAACCAGATTAGGGTGTTTTCTTTTGCATCTGTAACTATAGTGATATGTTAATATTTGTATCAAATCCCTTCGACTGCAATTCCCATTGACATGAGTGAATCAACAGTACAGATGTAAGAGAACAACCAGATTCCAATGCATTACACTGTGCCAAAACTAGACTTTGCAAACTTAAACTTCTCGTTTTCTTAGAAAAACAGCAATTTTGTTTATTCAACTGGAAAACTGTAATTCAGTGTAAACACACTGTGTACATGGGTTATATCTTTGGTCCTGACAATTACAAAACCCTGTAGCTACTGTATATTCAATAAATGGCAATAAAAAGTATTATACTTTTTAATCATAAATACAAATCCAACAATTAAAGTCAAAGTTAAACACTGGCTTCTGCAAGGGGATCACAAACCTCTGTAGATGGATAAACAGAGAAGAGGATTCAGGCTTTTCTGATCTCCTAGGACTCAGGTTTACCCTGCTGAGGATGACTAATTCAGACAAAGGCTTCCAAAATGGACACAGATGTTGTTTGATGATTTGTCCCATGAAATGGCCTCAGTACTAGAAGTAATTGCACTTAGGGAGGTGTTGGATAAAGCTTCTTGCTGCATTCTGAAAGGCTCTCCGTGCTGGATGATAAAAGCACCAGCAAACAGTAAACTCTAACTGCACAGATTCAGACCAAACAGAAGTGAATTACCAGATGGTGCAAAATGGCTTTGATTTTTATGTATGCTTAAATCAGACTCAGAAAAGTGAAGAGGATTTGTAGTGCATAGAAGTAAGCTTCCATTGACATTGCTTACTTAAAATTGTTGTCATCAGTGTTCATGCATTGCAATATCTTTGTTCCAGATGCTTCCTGAGTTATCTTTAATATGAATCAATACCAGTTCCTGCAAGTCACAGAATGGTAAAGGTAGCAATTGTAGTTGAAATTGTTAAATAAAATGACAGCACTGATTTTGCTTAAGAACTCATTTGATTCTGAGCACAGTGAGTTAGGCAGTCAAACAGTATGCTTTGTAACTCCAGAAACACACGAGCCAGGATAACCTTTCCTTTTTATTTGGTGAGGCACTCACATATAACCTAGTGACATAATGACACATGCCATTCTTAAATGTAACCCATAATGAATTATGTAAACAAAGAATGATTAACCAAGCAATATATTTACAATATTGCTCAAATATAACTGAGATAGTAAAAGCACTGCATTCTCCAGTGAGAAATATATGGCAAAACCTGCTGAAGAGTATATTAAAATGTGCCATAACAGTGAATGCAGCAACTCTGAAGTCGCAATGTCTGCTTCCAGACACAAAATGCATTCTTGTGAATAAGATTATCTACCTTGTCTCCTACTTTATATAATCACACATTTGACCGGCAGTTATTCAGTAGTTATCAAATTTCCAATAGGTTATTTTTTTCCCCTGGGTATGATGTGGAAGCACAAATTTGCAGGTGACTGGGTTAACTGAAGGCTTCTGAATGTGAATAGTCCCTTGGTTGGCAAATTCATTTCACATAATTTATTCTAAGCTTCTTATGGCAAAATACATCAAGTACACACTGTGATGTCTAAGAGAAATCATTATGCAATAGCTCACTTCTCAGATTAGACTAGCTGAAATAACTGTTAAATCTTCAAATAATTTGATTTTCTAAATTAGCATTTGACAATATTAAGAAACTAGAGGTGTCCTGTTAATGGGTGTAAACATCAAACAACAATTGAAAATCAGGAATTTAGCAGGAAATTTACAGACAACTTTAGCTAAATGTCCAAAAGTTAATTTATTTTGAATTACCAAATGGCATCAGCAAAGTGCAGTGAACAGACGTCATGAACTGATTTCAGAGAAATTAATCACATATTTTCCATGTTCCTGGTGTCGTTCTAGTCCACTCTCAGTGACAGGATTGATCAAAATGGTGTAACTGGAGCCAGATGGACATTGCAACTGATTTTGTAGAGTGGTGCACAATACCGGAAATAGAACTTTTATGTTATGAAGAGATTCATGTGGCAGAAGGTTGCAGAGAATTTTGATCTAACACAAGTGGTCAGAAGCAATGTGAGTCAATCTAAAATAATAATTGTGTGAATGAAATTAAGAAAATGATGCATGTTGAATGTTCCATTTGTGTCTGTGCCTACAGCAAAGGACAAGTGTGATATCGCTGACATCCTGGGGAACTTGTTGGTAAATCACGGACAAGAACTTCACATAAAATTAACATAAGTAAAAGAAATGTTGATGAAGAAAACAGAGTCATCAAGAAGTGACAGAATCCCTGGACCAGCTTATTTCCACCATAATGTTTTTAAGAAAGTAAATGAGAACAATACAGAGCTGTCTACTGCTATTTTCTTAAGTTCTCAAAACTTGGGATTTCAGATTGGAAAACTGCATGCTTTCCCACTAATTAAGGAAGGTGAGAGGGGACCAAAAGCTAATGGGTATCTACAATTAAGCATGTCTACTATATATGCTGGTGAAGATCGCTCTGAAGCAGAATGCAAGGTATCGGGGGAAAAACTAACATCCTGCATTAACTTGATAATAACTAATCCCACTAATTACAAGATAATTATGGAGAAGGATAGGACTGATCCTAGGGTTGAGATTCTAAATTGGAGAAAGGCCAATTTTGATGGCATCAGAAGAGATCTAGCAGGTGTGGATGGGACAGGTTGTCTTGCAGTAAAAGTGTGATGGGTAAATGTGAGGCCTTCAAAAGTGGAGTATTGACAGGTTTAGGGAACCTTTTCAAGGACTATGAAGACCCTCATTAAGAAGGAGGCATATATCAGGTATAGGCTGAAGGAACAAATGAGGTGCTTGAGGAACATAAGAAATACAAGAGAGAAATAAAAGGGCTTAAAGAGGACATGAGGTTGCTCTGACAAACCAAAAGTGAATCTCAAAGGCCTCTATAGAATTATTAAGAGCAAAAGGATAGCAAGGGACAAAATGAGTTTCCTTGGAAGATCTTAAATGAATTTTTTGTATCTATATTTACTCAGGAGACAGGGTCTATAAAACTGAGAGAAAAAAGAGCAGCAATGTCATGGACAGTATCCTGATTACAGAAGAGTAAGTTTGAAGAGCTGTGGTTTGGATATGGGTAGATGAAACAAGGCAGAAAATCAGGTTGGCATGGGGACTAGACAAGCCGATGTGTCTGTTTCTGTGCTCTAGTGCTCTCTGACTGTATGGTAATGTCTGTGAATTTATTCATGACATAGAACTTAGTAAAAGATCTCACGTCATAATTTAAATTTAATCAAATATCTCATCAGCAAAGTGCATCAAGAGCAATTTTCTTGATTGGTGCAAGAAGCCCCCAGTGCAACATTTGTCTTGCCAAACAGAAGTAATAGCTCATTTTGTAAATGCCTGGAAATTATTACAACTCAAAATAACTACAACTATCTTATCTGTTGTGTCAAACTACCTGCATTGCTCTCTCCAACTTCCTACACAACTCCCTGCCTTGTGTAGCTGGATCCTGGACTTGCTGTCAGATCGCCGGCCAATGGTAAGAGTGGACTCCCTCACCTCTGCCCCTCTGACCCTCAACTCAGGTGCCCCAAGGGCTGTGTACTAAGCCCCCTCCTTTGCTCTCTCTATACCCATAACTGTGTCACCACCCACAGCTCCAATCTGCTAATTAAATTTGCGGACGACACTACACTGATTGGCCTAATCTCAAATAATAATGAGGCAGCCTACAGAGAAGTCATCACCCTGACACGGGGGTGTCAAGGAAACAACCTCTCCCTCAATGTTACAAAAACAAAGGAGCTGGTTGTGGACTACAGGATGAATGGAGACAGGCTCACCCTTATAGACATCAATGGATCTGGGGTTGAAAGGGTGAACAGCTTTAGTTCCTCAGCATAAACATCATCGAAATTCTCACATGGTCTGTACACACCAGCTGCGTGGTTTAAAAGCCACACAGCGCCTTTCACCTCAGACGGTTGAAGAAGTTTGGTATGGTCCCCCCAAATTCTAACTTTCTATAGGAGCACAATTGAGAGCATCCTGACTGGCTGGTATGGGAACTGTACTTCCCTCAATCACAGGACTCTGCAGAGAGTGGTGCGGACAACCCAATACATCTGTAGATGTGAACTTCCCACCATTCAGGACATTTACAAAGACAGGTGTGTAAAAAGGGCCCGAGTCACCTCAACCACAAACTGTTCCAGCTGCTACCATCCAGGAAATGGTACCACAGCATAAAAGCCAGGACCAACAGACTCCGGGACAGCTTCTTCCACCAGGCCATCCGACTGCTTAATTCATGCTGACACAACTGTATTTTTATGTTATATTAACTATACTGTTGTTCATAAAATTTATTATAAATTACTATAATTGCACATTGCACATTTGAATGAAGACATAACGTAAAGATTTTTACTCCTCATGTGTATGAAGAATGTAAGTAATCAAGTCTATTCAATTCAATACTCATCTTCACTAAATTGCAGTTTGCGCTTCCTACTCTCATTGGTATTCATTCCCTCACTTCCCCACACCTCAAACCCAACACCTGGCCACTCAGGCTGTTCAGCCATGACACTCGTAACCTTCAAGTGCTTTTTAATTTCCCTTAAATGGAATATCATCGACTGTCTGAGCCAAGAAGAAACAGAGCAAACGTAACTCCCTTTCCCTCCGGAGAGATACGCATGCTACCTCTCACAATATGGCCGACAATTTGCCAGTGTGGACAGGAGGCAGGACTTCTGACAGAAATGGTTAAAGATACAACATATTGTGATGCCTTCAATATCCCTGCTGGCAGAGCACAGCAAAACACAGAATGGATATCTCAGTCCGACCCCAGATAAGCTTACTCTTCGCATCAATGGCACTCACAATCAGTTCTACTGACGTCATGCCAGGCTTCTTCTCTGACCTCTGCCACTTTTGTGCCTTCTGTTACCTACAGATGGAAGGTAGGGGTGTATGAGCGGAATGTCAAGCTGAATGTCCAGAGAACATTGAGGAACTAAGGAGGGATTATACAAATTGAAGAACTGCGAAACTCCTCTGTGACTCTGATTCACTGTTGGGAAGCGACCATGGAGAGCATCAAAAGCTTCATCATCTTCAAAGGTGTTCAGAAAGCATGAGAGAGTCAGGGGGAGTTGTGCCAACTCCAGACGGATTTCAACAACTTCTGCCTTTGAGAGGGTGGATGGGAGAGAGGAATTTCGAGAGGTAAAGAGTCAAACAAGGTGTCCTCTTTACCTCTGAACTCACAAGACACACTTGTGCTTCTTCTTCTGAAAGGTCACTGGGAGAGCTCTGTGATTTGCAGCATTAAGGAAAAGGACATCTCAGTAACATCCTCAAAGATAGACATACTAAAGATCTGCAGATCCCTTTAAGCCAGATTGTATAACAATAAGTCCGCAGAAGACAGCAAAGGCACACAGAACTTCCTGTCCTCCATCACAGTGGTACTAGATGCCAGGAGATCCCAGAACAGCCATTGCCCCAGGAAAAGCTGACTGGCTCCATCCATTGCCCTAGACACGAATGAAACTCTCGGAAACAGTGGCTCGTTGAAAGCAGCGTGCCAGAAAATTGAATGCCGGGCAGAGTGAATGCAGTTGTGATTGCTAAGGGGTCGTTTTACTCTTTCAGTTCTTTAACTCTACCCACAGGAATTCTACATTCTCTGATCCTATGACACTTCTTGCTAAGGATTTGATTTCATTTATTACCAACAGTGCCACCCCACCTTCTCTGACCACCTGCCTGTCCCTTCAATAGGACGTGTATACTTGGACGCTTTGGTGCCATCTGTGATCTTTTTTCAGCCATGACTCTGTGATGGCCACAAAGTTACACCTGCCAATTTCTCATTGCACTATAAACTCTTCTACCCTGTTTTCTGTGCCTTGCCTTTTTATAAATGCCTCTCAAAGATAGTGACTGTATCTGACTCTACCATCTCTTCTGGCAGTGAAGTTAAATATCAACTACTCCCCATGCATAAAACTTACCCTTCAAATCTCGTTAAAACTCCTAACATTCATCTTAAAACTATGCACTCTTGCTGTGGGAGAAATATTTTGATGATCTACCAAGGTGTGCTAATCATATCTTTTGTAGTTTTATCAGCTCACCCTTCCAGGAAAAACAAGTCCAGCTTATTTAGCATTTCTCCAAGAAAAGTGCTGAACTTCCTGCTGCCTGAGTGAAGGCACAGACTGATACCTCAAGATGACAAAATTGGAAATGAAGCAAAATCTGCACAAGTGCTCAGGGATGCTTGGCTCTTCCTGCATGTTGGAAGTTGTTGACAACCTGCTCTGCGTCTGTCCAGAACTGATAACCACGGTCAGTTGCCATGCCTGAGATGGATGACCCACATCCCCTGTGTTAATGCTCGAGGCCTGATGGCTGAGTGGAATTAGGGACACTGACAATGAGAAAATTATGTAAGTATCATAACTGGAGGCAGGAAGCTATACAGAGCCTGTGGCAGCAAAGCAGATATTGCTAAAACAAATGAAATCCCTTCCTCTCAGGAAAGACGGCTGGTAATGGATTCTGAAGAACGACTAAATTAAGGCCTCATGTTCTTTCTTCACTCTTCACTCCAGGGGAAAAAAAAGCTTACCTCTGATTGCATCCTACCTTTTCACCAACCCCATTTCAGTCACAAATTCAGTTCAATTGTCCACACGGCCAGTCTTTCCTTAAAAATACCTTACAATGGTAAGTATACCCATTGCACTTGCTAAATAGAATTCCCTAAAAATAATCAGGGAAATAAAAATCTTCAGGCCAGTACAAAACCTCTGTCACACATTTGAAATGGAGCTATTTAACAGGTGGTTCTAACACAGCTGCCAAATTTTATGTAATCTAATACATAATCAAAACAACTACAATTTTCTTCAATTTTGTTCCTGACTCAGGTCACTGCCCTGATTGAAATTTAGAGGTGGTTAATGCTAATTTACATAAATACATGAAATGACCGATGTAACCTTTGCCAATCAATGTATTAAACATAATGATTTGCTGTTCAGCTATGACTTCACTTATTTATATTGAGGATTTCCATTCTTTTTAAACTTAATTTTAATTCTTGTTTCTGATTTATAAGCAATCAAAAACATTTACTGTTCAGCCAGTAGTCAGTGTTCCTCCTTGTTTAATTCTGTCACTTAACAGTTCAAAGTAAATTAAGTTTACATTGATCTAGACCAGCTGGTGTAGGACAGTATGATGAATCAAATCTGCTATGTTTCATCCTTGAATGTGCACTAGGGGCAAAAATTCCAGCAGTTCTTTAGCATGGAGTTAAAGGAGGGAATTAATTATGTAACTTTTTGAGAATACAGCATGTCTAGATCATAAAGTTCAATGTTATAACATTGGCATTGCAGTATCAGAAAAGTGGAAAATCCTGCTTGTTGAAAAAGTTGCTTCATAAACCAATGATCTGTATTCTAAAAGCAGACAATCCCCTGTAGGTTTAGCCAATGATGGGTTATCAGATTCCATGCTCAGCTCCCAGTCAGTCACAGGAAAGTCCAGCTTCTGCACAGACTGAGGAGGTAGGAAAGAAATACATAAAGATATAAAGGTATGATTTTGCATTTATCTTCTCTATTGACCCTCAAACCCACTGGATCCAACTAAAGCAACATCAACAATTTACATCTGTCTAGTTTAAGAACCAAACAGCTCCAGGGTTTTCTAACACCATGAGCAGCACCTTATTGCAAAGCCTAACAAATGCTCGAAATACACATATTCCTTGATATCACTTATCTGTTAAAGTTGCTGATCTCCCCATCTCTCCACCATTAAACCTGCTGAGCACTGAAAACCCAACAGAAGACTTTGTGGAGACAAGTTCATCTTTGACCTTCCGCACCACAAATATAGGACAACATGGACCACCTATTCTACTAATTTATGTTCTATTCCAGTCACCATACTTTTAATTGTAAGTAATAGTATAGAAATACAATAATATTACTACTAATATTAACTAAAAGAATAGTCTCCTTTGTCCATTCGCCCCTCCACACTGATCTCCCTCCTGGCACTTATCCTTGTAAGTGGAACAAGTGCTACACCTGCCCCTACATCTCCTTCCTCACCACCATTCAGGGCCCCAAACAGTCCTTCCAGGTGAGGTGACACTTCACCTGTGAGTCTATTGGGGTCATATATTGCGTCTGGTGCTCCCAGTGTGGCCTCCTGTATATCGGTGAGACCCAACTTAGATTGGGAGACTGTTTTGCTGAACACCTATGCTCCACCCGCCAAAAGAAGCAGGATCTCCCAGTGGTCACCCATTTTAATTCCACTTCCCGTTCCCATTCCAATATGTCTATCCATGGGCTCCTCTACTGTCGCGACGAAGCCACGCTCAGGTTGGAGGAACAACACCTTATATTCCGTTTGGGCAACCTCCAACCTGATGACATGAACATCAATTTCTCAAAATTCTGTTAATGCTCCCCACCCCCTTCACCATTCCCCATTCCCTACTCCCCTTCTCACCTTATCTCCTTACCTGCCCATCGCCTCCCTCTGGTACTCCTTCCCCCCTTTTCTTTTTCCATGGCATTCTGTTCTCTCCTATCTGACTTACCCTTTTCTTCTCCAGCCCTGTATCTCTTTCACCAATCAACTTCCCAGCTCTTTACTTCATCCCTCCTCCCTCAGGTTTCACCTATCACCCTGTGTTTCTCTCTCCCGTCCCCTGCCTTTTAAATCTACTCCTCATCTTTTTTTCTCCAGTCTCAGCCCGAAACATTAACTGTACTTTTTTTCATTGTCTGTGTATTAATGAGTGCAACTGCTTAAATACAATCAAGATTTGTTTGGAAAATGCATGGGCTATTAAATAAAAATGATTATATAAAGTATTAGTCACATTTCCCATGTACTTGGTTGAGCATGCAAGAGACGTTGTCCACTCCTTTCTCCTGCCTATTCAAGGTTCTTGGTGAGAACTGGCAGCTGCACTACGTGCAATTGTTAAATGTTAGAATCACACATAAGCAGCAGCAAGGCAACAAACACGGCCCCCCCCCCCAACACCACCATCAGCAAAAAAAAGCATCGGCGCTCTCCACCGAGCACTCAAGTGTGCAGCAAAGCATCAATAAAGACACGGACTTGCAGTACCCCAAAGACGACTCATTCACCCGGTAATTCAACATACCACAGGCTCTCTCTCTCCCTCCCTAATAAGGGAAAAAGAGGTGCCCCCATTTCACCGCGAGAGGGGAGATATAACAAACAATTCATTGATTTATGATGTCAAAAGTCTGCTGCGTCGCTTTTTCCGAGCTCTGCGCCCAGAGAATCGGTCTCTGGACACACAGCCGGCAGCTAATCCACTGCTCCTGATGTTTCATGTCGCCCTTTGGCCTCCACTGAACACTCAGCTCTCATCTGTGGCTCCAAGTAACTGTTGGCATGCGACAGCGTATGCTGGTTCAACGGTCGGGCTGAACCAGCTGAGGATGGCTGGCGGCCTCATACCCCGTGGGGTGAGATAGGGGCATGCCTGTCCTAGCTCCGGTGGACTGGGCAGATGAGATCAACATTGAGATCAATTGGCCAGGAAGGTGGTTCTGCTGTCAGGGAACGTAGTTGAGAGAAATGTACATAATTCACAACACCGACGTTGAGTTCAGGTTTCATTTTAAGAAGCTGGTCTGACGTGATGATGTTGTTACATAAAGAGATTTAGTGTGCTTTTGTGTTTTGGTTTTGGAGTTCATTAAACATAAAATACCTCACTTCATTTTGTTTGCAGAAAACTACATTGGTGACCCTGATGCTCTGGGATGATTCCAGAGTTATTCAACATGTCAGCCAACGCAGTTGCTCTGAAGCTTCCGGAGTCTTGGCAGCAAAGTGCCATTGTCTGGTTTGTACAAGCTGAGGCCCAGTTCACTGTGCAAGAAATCAACATTGACAACACCAAATTCTACTACGTGGTAGCATCTCTCAACAATTCCACAGCCTTGAGTGTGGCAAGTCTGCTTGAACACCCGGCTGAACATGGTAAATACTCATCACTGAAAACTCACCTTTTACAGACTGTTGAACTATTGGAGTCTGACCATGCCGAACAGTTTCTCTCCTTACCTAGTCTCAGCGATGCTAGACCTTCAGAGCTAATGGACCACATGCTGTCCCTCCTGGGAAATCACCATCCTTGTTTCATGTTTAAAGAGTTCCTCATTCAGCAAATTCCTGATCAAGTTTGTATAGCCCTCACTAATGCACCCGGAGCTTGCTAAAATGGCTGATAGTGTACACTCAACTGGGCAGCGATGCATCATTCCTCCTCCTTTCTCTCCCTTAGTAAGCAAGTTTCCCAACATAGAAATGCCCACAAATGCAAAACAAATCATACTGGGCCTGAGCTTTTACCACACTTGCTTTGGTACAAATGCTAGGAATTGCCAACCATCTTGTAGCCTCGACAGTGCCAGCACATCAGGAGTCTGCGAATACCGTGGGTTCCAGCTGTCAGGGTCATCTACTGATCATTATGGATACTCTTTCAGGTTGTCCCTTCCTGTATGACACAAGTGCTCAAGTGAGTGTTCTGCCAGCGTCACCTATTGATGAAAAGGCAAAGATCAATGAAAACTCGCTGGGGGTTGCCAACAGCAGCAAGATCCAGACTTAAGGCACACACCAAGTGACACTCTGCTTCATTGGGCAACACTACACATTGGGCTTTGCTGTGGCTGAAGTAGCTAGATCTCTGTTTGGTGCAGATTTCCAGTGTTCCCAAAGACTGGTAGTTGATTTTATGAACTGCCAGCCTGTGGATGTCAAGGAGTTTGGGAGAAATGTACATAATTCACAACCACCAACATTGAGTTGGGGATTCATGCTAAGAGGCTGGTCTAACATGATGACATTACTACATGAAGAGGTTTAGCCCGCTTTTGTGTTTGGGTTTTGGAGTTTAATTAAATGTGTTATGGGTTTCATTAAATGTATAATGCCTCACTTCACTTTATTTGCAAAAACCTACACAGCAAGCTTTGTGGAGAGCAAAGAGCATGACAAGGCACAGAAGAAGTCATGATCATCCACTGCAACCCAGTTTGTGGCGACTATTCACACCACTGGAAGCGTTGTAAGGTGAAGAGAGTGGAATTGCCCCAGTACAATGTCTTTTCCACTTTAAAAACACTCCCACACAGGTCCTCTGTCTTCATCAGATACGACAGACAACCAATCACGTTCAGAGACAAACGTGTCAGAGGCGTAGGAATTGAATAGTGCTTTCGCTGGCATTACACTTAATGCCAGAGACACCTCTTACTCCCTTATTAGGGAGAGAGAGAGAGCCTGTGGTACATCAAATACCAGGTGAACGAATAGTCTTTGGGTACTGCAAGTCTGTGTCTTTGTTGTTTGCTTGCTGCACGCTTGAGTGCTCAGTGTTGGGTGCTGATGAGTTTTTTTGCTGGTGGGGGAAGGGGCAATGGTTGCTTTGGTGCTGCTTACGTGTGGGAGGGGGAGCTGGGGGCTGCTGTGAGGTTCTAACATTTAACTGTCATTCATTCTTTGGGGGCACTGCTGTTTTCATGGATGGTTGCAAAGAAAAAGCATTTCAGAATGTATATTGTACACGTTTCTCTGACATTAACTGTACCTTTGAATTGTTCCAGAAAGACGGTGCTCCGTCATTGGACTTACTGTGCAGCAGGCGACAAAGAATGACAAATGCAGTTATAAAATCTTACAGCTCAAAAACAGGCCCTTCTGCCCACCAATACTGTCCTGACCACCAGCCCTACTCCTCCCCCCTTTAAACCTTTCTTACACAAATCCAACTGTCAGTATCGGACAGCTCAGTATTTACCTGTACACACCTGAGAATGAATGAATGAATGCAGACAGCCGTTTTGACATCAGAAGCCACAGGTAGCTCGATTTGGCCCAATTCTGGCCTTGTTGGGTTCTGAGCTCGCGATGTTGTTTTTTATGTCGAGAGTTCCTAAAATGGTCCTTGTGTCTGCAATGTGTATTGTTTCTGTTGATAGCCAAAAATGAAATGAAAATTGTGGAAACTTCATTTCCTGCAATATGCTTAATATCTATGCTTGAAACAGCAGAACACGATCCCAGTGAAGATAATGGCTATTGTTGGCTGACATAAGTAAGCTTAGAAACTTTGCTGATTCCAAAACCCAACACTACGTTCACACATAAATGTGACAGGTACATGACTTCTATTATTCCACCAAACTTTTGTCGTAAGACAAAATGAGCCAAATTAGGCCATTGGGCCCATCGAGACTGCTCCACCATTCTATCATGGCTGATTTATTATCCCTTTCAATCCCATTCTCCCACCTTCTCCCTGTAACCTTTGATGTCATCAATAATCAAGAACCTATAAATGTAACCAATGACTTGGCCTCCAGAGCAATAAATTCCACTGATTCACTGCCTTTTAGCTAAAGAAATTCTCCTCATCTCTGTTCTACAAGGACATTCCTTCATTCTGAGGCTGTGCCTCCAGTCCAAGACTCCCCCACCATCCTCTCCACATCCACTCTGTCTAGGCCTTTCAATTCAACAGCGTTCAATGAGATCCCCCGAAATTCTTCTAACTGCAATGAGTACAAGCCTAGAGCTATCACATGCTCCTCATATGTTAACCCTTTCATTTGTGGAATCATTCTTGTGAAACTTCTCTGTACCCTCCCCAATGCCAACACATCTTTTCTTAGATAAGGGGCCCAAAATTGCTCACAATACTTCAAGTGAAGTCTGACCAATGTGCCTCAGCATTACATCGCAAACACGAGGAAATGAGCAGATGCTGGAAATTCAAGCAACACACACAAAATGCTAGTGGAACGCAGCAGGCCAGGCAGCATCTATAGGAAGAAGTACAGTTGACGTTTTGAGCCGAGACCCTTTGTCAGGACTAACTGGAAGAAGAGATAATAAGAAATTTGAAAGTGGGAGGGGGAAGGGGGAGATCTGAAATGATAGGAGATGACAGGAGGGAGAGAGATGAAGCTAAGAGCTGGAAAGGTGACTGGCAAAAGGGATACTCAGCTGGAGAAGGGAAAGGATCATGGGACAGGAGGCCTAGGGAGAAAGAAAGGGGGAGAGGAGCACCAGAGGGTGATGGAGAGCAGGCAAGGAGTGATTGTGAGAGGGACAGAGAGAGAAAAAAGAGAGAGAGAAAAGAAGAAAGGGGATGTCAGCAGGAGACGCTCATGGAGTGAGCACTGTTTCAGATTCGCTCCATAACCTTTACTTTTTTTAACCTATGATCACCCCTATTTAACTTACTTTTACCTACACCAAAAGATTCTTGCTACTTTTTTGAACTTATCTTTAAGAGTTTATTGTGAGTTTTGAAGAAATGAATACAGAAATGGCTCTGAGATCTAAAGGGCGAGACCCTTTCTAACGGGAACGGAATAATTCACAATAGACTCTTAAAGATAAGTCCAAATTTTTCATTTAAAAGCTCCAATAACATTTCATAAGTCAATTACTAGCAGTTATATTAAGAAGTTTGTTTTAGTATAGTGATCTTTTTTTTTGAAGTTTGGGTGGATCTTTTTTCTCCCTTTATATACGGAGTTGCCTTCTGCTGATATGAGGGTAGATTTAGTTTCATTCCTTTTTCTTCCCAGCCTTCTCCAGGCTTGGGTGCGGTTTTCTCTCCTTGGGTGGGGGGTGGGGGGGTTCTAAATCTATTGTTCTTTTTATCAGTTTTTTTAAAGTTTTTTCATTTGGGCTGATTTTAAACTACTAAAATGTCCGCGATGTCATCACTTCCAGGTCCGCCCCTTATTTTTGTTCCTCTTCTGGGTGCATGAGTTCATAATTTGGTTAACCCTTTATATACCAAAGGGTTGATTTCAGAAATATGGCTCAGACCATTAATTTTGTCTCTTGGAATACTAATGACTTAAACCATCCGATTAAACGGAAAAAGATTTTCAAGGTATTCCAAAGACTGAATGCACATATTATTTTTGTGCAAGAAACTCATGTGAGGAAAGAGGATAATCAACGTTTTTTTTTGGTTTTGGAAGAGATCAACAGTACCATTCGAATTTGAATGCTAAAGTAAAGGGAGTTTCAATTTTTATTGACTCCTCTTGCATTTGTCTAACACCATATTATTTTGGATCCGAATGGTAGATTTTTGTTAATTACTAGGTTACTTTTTAACAAAAAAGTTGCTATGGTTAATGTTTATGCTCCAAATGTGGATTATCCCAATTTTTTAAAGTCCTTATTTACTTTTCTACCTAATCTAAATGAATATTGGTTAATAATGGGTGGTGACTTTAACTGTTGTTTAAATCCTTTGTTGGACAGCTCTATATCTACTCAGACTTTACCTAATAAGTCGGCCACTTATATTAACTCCTTTTTGACTGATAATGGAACTTTTGATATTTGGAGATTTCGGCATTCTAAGGACAAAGAGTTTTCATTTTTCTCACGTGTTTATCATTCTTACTCGAGAATTGATTATTTTTTTATTGACTCTTGTTTTATTCCATCGGTAATTGGTTGTAGTTATGATATTATAGCCATCTCTGACCATGCTCCATTAAAACTTTCTATTAAGTTTACGGATACAGCTTCTAGTGCTAGACAATGGCGATCTGATTCTATCTTACTGCAAGATCCGGATTTTATTAGATTTATGAAGGAACAGATCGATTTCTTCTTTTCAACTAATTCCACGGATGATATTTCTTGCGGAACACTTTGGGACACTTTTAAAGCATATATACGTGGACAGATTATCTCCTATTCCATTGGTCTGAGAAAATGCATTAAGAAGGAAACTCTTTTATTGGTTGATAAAATTAAAGAGATTGACAAGAAATATTTTACTGCTCCTAGTAAGGAGCTTTACAAAAAAAGGGTTGAACTTCAAATGGAACATAGTTTATTACTTAATCAATTAATCAATTAAAGAAAACCAGATCTGATTTTTATATACATAGTGATAAATCGGGTAAACTGTTAGCTGGTCAATTGAAGAATGCTTTGGTTAAACGCCAAATTACTAAGATTCGTCAGCAGAATGGGGATCTGACAGTTAACCATGATGAGATAAACAAATCTTTTTTTAAGATTTTTATACCTCCCTGTATCATTCTGAATTCCCTCATGATTATAATATCATTTATGATTTTCTTGGGAAATTGAATTTTCCAAAATTATCATCAGATGATCTTTCAATATTAGAAACTCCTATTATGGATGCAGAAATAAAAGGGGTTATTTCCTCTATGAATTCTGGGGAAGCACCAGGTCCAGATGGGTATACAGTGGAATTTTTAACATGTTTTTCCTCTACTCTTTCTCCTTGGTTATGCAGGGTTTTTGAAGAAGCAATTAGATTGGGTAATCTGCCACAATCTTTTTATAGAGCTTCCATTTCTTTAATATTGAAGAAAGATAAAGACCCTACTGACTGTGCATCCAATAGACCAATATCCTTATTGAATGTAGATTCCAGGATCTTTTCCAAGTTACTGGCATCCAGGCTGGAGAAGGTATTACCTCAAATTATCTCGGAAGATCAAACTGGTTTTATTAAAAATCGCTATTCTTTTTTCAATGTCAGGAGATTATTGAATATTGTTTATACTCCTTCACATAGCACCTCAGAATGGGTCATTTCATTGGATGCGGAGAAAGCATTTGATAGAGTTGAATGGCCATACTTATTTACTGTGCTTGAGAAGTTTAATTTTAGTCCAACATTCATTTCCTGGATTAAACTGATATATCATACTCCAGTAGCCTCGGTGCTTACTAACAATCAAAGATCTCCTTTTTTTCATTTATTTCGGGGCACTAGACAAGGCTGTCCTCTTAGTCCATTATTATTTGATATTGCTTTAGAACCCTTGGCAACAGCTATTAGAGAATCACCGAACATTTTTGGCATTACTCGTGGGACGGATATACATAAGTTATCATTATATACAGATGATTTATTATTATTTATTTCTGATCCTCAGAAATCCATTCCTGCAGTTATATCATTGTTGGCTCAATTTAATAATTTTTCCGGGTATAAGTTAAATCTTAATAAGAGTGAATTGTTTCCTTTAAATAGACAGGTTCCAATTTATGGAAATTTACCTTTTAAATTAGTTAATGACTCTTTTATTTATTTAGGGATTAAAATCACAAAAAACTATAAGGACTTATTTAAGGTTAATTTTTACGATCAGATTAAATGTTTGTTTACTAAATGGTCACCAGTATCTTTATCTCTGATAGGTCGGATTAATGTTATTAAGATGGTTATTTTACCCAAGTTTTTATATATATTTCAAGCGGTACCAATTTTTATTCCGAAATCTTTTTTTGATTCAAAAATTTCCTCATATATATGGCAAAATAAAAATCCTAGATTAGGTAAAAAAAATATTTACAGAAGGCAAGGAAGGAAGGTGGATTGGCATTGCCTAATTTTAGATTTTATTATTAGGCAATTAATATCCGATATTTGATATTAAAGGATTGGGATTTATCTTTTAGCCCTCATTGGGTGAACCTGGAAATTAAATCTGTACAAGGATTTGCAATAGGTTCTATTTTAGGGTCTTCTCTTCCCTTTGCTCTTTCTAAATTGCAGAAACGAATTGATAATCTGATAGTTAAACATCCTTTACACATATGGTTTCAATTTTGGAATTTTTTTTGGGTTGACTCAGTTTGTTTTAAATATTCCTATTTTATCCAATTTCTTTTTTTATCCTTCTATTATAGACCAAGCTTATTCAGCTTGGAAGACCAAAGGATTACTACGATTTTCTGATTTATTTTTGGATAATTGTTTTATGTCTTTTGAACACTTATCTAATAAATATAATTTGCCTAGATTTCATTTTTTTAGATATTTACAGATTAGGAATTTCTTAAATACTGTACTTCCTACCTTTCCAAATTTTGTGTCTTCAGGAATTTTGGAGAACTTGTTTGCACTAAATCCTTCTCAGAAAGTGCTAATATCAAAACTCTACAATATAATTGTGAAGATATGTTCAGAGCCCGTCTATAAGATTAAAAATGATTGGGATAGAGAACTGAACCTTATTATCCCTATTGAAGATTGGGATAAAATTCTTCAATTAGTTAATTTATCATCTATATGTGCTAAACATTCATTAATACAGGTTAAGGTTGTGCAAAGGGCTCATATGTCCAAGGATAAATTGGCTCATTTTTATTCCTATATAAATCCTATTTGTGACAGATGTCATTCTGAGATAGCGTCTTTAACTCATATGTTCTGGTCTTGTCCGCTTTTGAAAAAATATTGGAAAGACACTTTTGATATTATTTCCACGGTATTGAACGTTGATTTACAACCTCATCCTACTACTGCAATTTTTGGTTTACCAATTATGGACTCAGTCCATTTATCCTCTTCTGCTTGTTGAATGATTACATTTCTTACATTAATGGCTAGAAGATCTATTTTGTTGAATTGGAAAGAAATTAATCCTCCTACTGTATTTCATTGGTTTTCTCAAACTATGTAATGTCTAAATTTAGAAAAAATTAGAAGTGTTGTATTTGATACTTCTATTAAATTTGAAAAGATATGGAGAAGATTTATTCAATATTTTCATATGATGTAATGTGACCCTGTTCCAAGCCTATTTGTTTTTCCAGTTTTGATTTTACATATGTTGAGAGGATCGGAGTTGACGACACTGATGATTTTGTATTTTTGTTAGGTATTATAAACAGCCCTTTTTTTCATTTTTTCCCTTTCTTTCTTTTTTCATTTTTTTCCTTATTAGTTATTAGATTGTTAGATTAGTTTTTCTTGCATAATTTTTTTTCTTTTTCTCTTTTCTGTTTTTTTTAACATATTATGATATACCTAGGCTTGCCTTGTTTATTTGTATATTGTATCGTCAATGATTTGGAAATACTCATTTATACTGTAACCATTGCTTATGTATTCTTTCATGTTCAGTTGAAATGTGTATGTTTGTAATCCCATTATCTATGTATCAATCGTATTATGTTAATATTAATAATAATAATAAAAAGATTGAAAAAGAAAGAAAGAAAAAAAGAAGGGGGAGACGGATAAATAAATAAATAGATAGATAGATAAATAAATATATATATATAAGAGCTGGGGTAAGAAGGGGAGGTGGGGCATTAACGGAAGTTAGAGAAATCAATGTTCATGCCATCAGGTTGGAGGCTACCCAGACAGAATATAAGGTGTTGCTCCTCCAGTCTGAGTGTGGCTTCATCTTGACAGTAGAGGAGGCCATGGAAAGACATATCAGAATGGGAATGGGACGTGGAATTAAAATGTGTGGCCACTGGGAGATCCTGCTTTCTCTGGCGAACAGAGCATAGGTGTTCAGCCAAACTGTCTCCCGGTTAGCATTACATCCTTGCTTTTATTTTGAGAGGATTCAAATATGAATCCTAATATTGCATTTGCCTTCCTTAGCACCAACTCAACCTGCAAGTTAACCTTTAGGGAATCCTGCATAAGGACTCCAAAGTCCCTTTGCACATCTGATTTTTGAATTTTCTGTCCATTTAGAAAATAGTCTACGCCATTATTCCTACCACCAAGATGCATTAACGTACCCTTCTCTACACTATATTCTATCTGTCACCTCTTTACCCGTTCTCCCAGTCTAACTGAATCCTTCCGCAGACTCCCTGCTTCCTCAACACTACCTGCCCTTCCACCTTTCTTCATATCATCCACAAACTTCGCCACAAAGCCATCAATTCCGTTACCAAAGCACTTACGTATAATGCCTAACAACTGCCCCTGTGGAATACCACCAGTCACCAGCAGCAAACCAGAAAAGGTTCCCTTTATTTCCACTCTGCCTTCTGCCAGTCAGCCATTCTTCTATCTATGCTGGTATCTTTCCTGTAATATCATGGGCTCTTATTTTGTTTAGCAGCCTAATGTGTGGCACCTTGTCAAAGGCCTTCTGAAAATCCAAGAAAACAACAACCACTGACTCTCCTTTGTCTATCCTGCCTGGTATTTCCTCAAAAACAATACCAACAGATCTGGCAGGCAGGAAACCATGCTGACTTTGGCCTATTTTATCATGTGCCTCCAAGTATCCCAAAACCTCATCCTTAATAACGGACTCCAACATCTTCCCAACCACTGAAGTCAAGCTAACTGGCCTAGAATTTTCTCTTTTACCTCCTTCTCTTCTGAAAGAGTGGAATCACATTAGTAATGTTCCAGTTCCCCAGGACCATTCCAGAATCTAATGATTCTTGAAAGATCACTTCAGGCAAAACTACTGTGCAAAATTTTTAGGCACATATTTACTGTATACTGTAGCCAAAACTTTTGCACAGTACTGGAGTAATTGCGTGTACAGTATTGCACTATCCTAATGCCACAAAAAAGAACTAATTTCATAACATATGATGATTAACCTGATTCTGATATGGGTCTCTATTGTGGACTGAGAGTGTGAAGGGGCGAGGGGAGTCATGGTTGAGAAAAGAAGAAGGGAGTGAGAAGCACAAGAGAGACATTCTGTAATGACCAATAAACCAGTTGATTTGAATCAAATGACCTCGTCTGGTGTCTCAGGGCTGGGTGCGCCTGCATCCACTCCACCCCCCCCCCCCCACCCCTGGCACTCCTTCTCTGCCACCTGTCCCACACCACTCCCGTGGTGCTCCACCCTCACCATTTCCAACACCCTGTACTCCTGTCAGATTTACAAACTTGCTCTCTGCTCCATGTTGTCAAATACAGTACTGTGCTAAAGTCTTAGGCACCCCAGCTATGTATATGTTCTTAAGACTTTTGCACAGTACTGTAGTTATTTCAGAACCCTGGGGTGTAGTCCATCTGGTTCCAGTGAATTGTCCACCTTCAGACCTTTCTGCTCCCCAAGTTCTTTCTCATTAGTAATAGCAATACACTCACACCTGCTCCTGACTCTCTCAAATTGAAGGCATACTGCTCCTGTTTTCCACAGACTAAGTAAAAACTGATGAAAAATACTGTCTAAATTCATCCACACTTCCTTGTCCTCCCTCCTTCCCCATTGCTACCTCCCCGGTTTCATTTCCCAGCAGTCCGATATCAAAAGGCAGTGAAAGTTTTACTGTCACTTCCAGTTGGGACTGATTGAACATGGCAACAATTTAAAGATGCATGATTTTCAGAAACAGCAGCCCAAGGAGTAGAGAGACTAGTAAGTTTGACAACTCAGTCTTGCTGGAGAGGAAAACGTTTGCCCAAAAGTTCACCATGGGTCATAGTCATGTTAGCACATTATGCTTGGCTTCAGGAATGCATCAATACAGAGGTCACCAACCTTTTTTGCACCGCGAATCGGTTTAATATTGACAATATTATTGTGGACCAGCCAACGGAAGAGGGGGGGTTGTTAATTACAACTGGAATATAGATGATAAGTCAACTATAAGTCCATTATAAATGGCTAATACACTCAATTTCATTTCTAAAAGGATTTATCTAATGAATTTAATATTAAACACACAGCACATATTTTCCTCACATGAATATAGAGATAAGTCAATTATAACTCACTTATAAGTCAATAGCATCATAACATTTTAAGTAATGTTTGGATATTAAACACACTGCACATATTTTCCTCGTATGAACATATAAAATCATTGCAACACACCAGTGAGAGGACAAGGTAAGGGCCTGAGGCCCCTGTACCAGGGCCGCGGCGGTTGAAGTCCGGAGAGAGCGACCGACCGAGCGAGGAGTGCGACAGGGTGTGTGCTCGCCCGCTCCCCCCTTGTAGGTCGGTAGGATCTCTCGACTGACAAAAGTTTGGCTTGAGGGATGACTTCCAGTAGATTGCAGCGAGGTAGCTGCTCTGCTGCTTACGAATCCCTGAGCCCGAATGAGATCGCCTGCGAATATTTTAGCACCGGCTTCCCCACAGCCATTCGGTGTAGTAAATGGGTTCAGAGGTGGCGTCCATCTGTCCGCGCTCCAGGCCAGTACCAACGGTACTTCCCACCAGTTGCACGAGGCGGCCCGTTACCCGAGGCCAACCGGTGATCTCTGGCGCGAGGGTATCACTGCGTTCAGGCGCGTTCAACAGTGGGCATGACAAGGAATGAGGAAAGGTGCAGCTGACTCATATCGTTTCATACCGCCAGATCATATCGTTTCCTCGTGGCCTGGTAGCACATGCTTTGCAGCCTGGTGTTTGGGGACCACTGCACCAATAGAAGGAAATTCAGGGGCAGAGCACCCCCCCCCCCCTTCAACTGGACTGTTTTGGAATCCAGACTGATTTTGAAAGTAGTTTCAATCGAGGCATTCAAAGAGCTATTTATAAACCAAGGGCAGGAAAGTAAGAAGAGGCGGCATACTGGCCTTGCAAATAGAGCGGCTGTTTCCCAACTCCAGTTACCCCGGTTCAGCTTTGACCACGGGGGCTGTCTGGACGGAGCTTGTACATTTCCCTGTCACTGCGTGGGTTTCCTGCCACATCCTAAAGACATGCAGGTCCTCAGGTTACTTGGTAATGTAACTTGTTCAATTTGTGAAAGAGAGTGGCAAAATATGGAGGATGGAGTGTTGATGGGAATACGGGGGTATAAATGAGATTAGCCTTCCTATTGTTTGATGTGACTCGACGGACTGCAGGGTCTTCTCTCAGTATTGTATCACTACCAATCTAAAAAATGGACAGAGATCATCGAATATCTAAAGGGTTAAACAGACCTTTGTTCGGTGCTGCAGCAGTTTCATGATCCCAATACTGTTTTCTATTTATGCTCTAATTCAGGATTAAATTTCCTGAATTAAATTTGTAGCACTCTCATCAGTTGGAATAAAAGTTACTTGAAGTTAGCGTTGACCAAATGCCTGCATTTCCAAGAACTAGGGCATGTAGGATAATAATTGTACCTACTCCCAGCAAAGACTAAAGGCGATTTACATTTTATTCAAGACATCTATCAAACATCAAAGCAAATTATCGGTTGGGGCAGTTTGTGCAACTGTAAAGGGGGGGGGGGGTTAAAGAGCGAGGAGCATCAGAATTTGAGGCTCAGATGATTTAATTGCCCAAAAGAAATGGTGCAAAATCAGCAAACAATCATAAAAACAGTTCAGGACCTGGACCCTGCCGGAGGGTTGTGTAATTCAGAATATCCAATTCAGAAAAGTGAGTAGGCCAGACCTATCATCCGGCAGATTTTATTGATGTATGAATGTCAGGAACGGGAACACTGGTGAAAAAAAATGGTAAGCACAAAAAAAACTGGAGGTCAGTTAACATCTATGGAGGGAAATGGACAATGTTCTTTGCACAAGAGGCCTATGGAATGTAGATTATGGGAAATTAATATATTATTAATGCAAAATATGGCACTGTAGCGGTGTGCTACATGCAGCGCTAAAATTACGACACGGAATCGGTAACTGCAGTCGAAGGAAAAAACTTTATTCGAAATCCTCAGCCTCACTTTTAAGCCTCCCTCAACCTGCCCCCCGTGGCGCAGAGGCTCCAAAGCTCTGTGCTCGCAAACCCCCGTAGGCTATCTAATTGCAACTGTAATTGCACAGTTCGGATGTGCCAGGAAATGGGTCGCCACATAACACCCCCCCCAGAACCGGCGATACACCCCCCAATGTCCACAGTCTGGGCCAGAACCTGCTTGGGAGGTCGGCCTCTGCGCCGAGGTGCCGGAAACTCGGCCGGTTGTGCCAGGTCCACATGGGCCGGTTTGAGGTGGTCCACCGTGAAAACCTCCTCTTTCCCCCCAACGTCCAGCACGAACGTGGACCCGTTGTTCCGGAGCACCATAAACGGCCCTTCGTATGGCCGCTGCAGCGGTGGCCGATGCCCGCCCCTTCGTACAAACACAAACTTACAGTTCTGCAGGTCTTTGGGTACGCAGGTCGGGTTCCGCCCGTGCTGTGAAGTGGGTATGGGGGCCAGGTTACCGAGCTTCTCGTGTAGTCTGCCCAGGACTGCTGCGGGATCTTCCTCTTGCCCCCGTGGGGCTGGTAGGAACTCCCCGGGGATGACCAGGGGCGCGCCGTATACCAACTCGGCCGACGAGGCGTGCAGGTCATCCTTGGGCGCTGTGCGGATGCCGAGTAGGACCCAGGGAAGCTCATCCGCCCAGTTGGCTCCTCGCAGGCGGGCCATGAGGGCCAACTTCAGGTGACGGTGGAAACGCTCCACTAGCCCGTTCGACTGTGGGTGGTAGGCAGTTGTGTGGTGCAGCTGAGTCCCCAAAAGGCTGGCCATAGCTGACCACAGGCTGGAGGTGAACTGGGCGCCTCTGTCGGAGGTAATGTGGGCCGGTACACCAAAGCGAGATATCCAGGTGGTGATCAGGGCTCGGGCGCAAGATTCGGAGGTGGTGTCGGTGAGCGGGACCGCCTCTGGCCATCTTGTGAACCGGTCCACGATAGTCAGGAGGTGCCGCGCTCCGTGCGACACTGGCAGGGAGCCCACAATATCCACATGAATGTGGTCGAAACACCGGTGGGTGGGATGGAACTGCTGCGGTGGGGCTTTGGTGTGCCGATGCACCTTGGCCGTCTGACAGTGCATGCATGTTTTGGCCCATTCACTGACCTGTTTGCGGAGTCCGTGCCAAACGAACCTGCTGGAAACCATCCGGACGGTTGCCCTGATGGAACGGTGCGCCAAGTTATGAATGGAGTCGAAAACACGGCGCCGCCAGGCTGTCGGGACGACGGGACGGGGCTGGCCAGTGACGACGTCACAGAGTAGGGTCCTCTCACCCGGGCCCAAGGGGAGGTCCTGGAGCTGCAAACCGGAGACTGCGGTTCTGTAACTCGGAATCTCCTCATCCGCCTGCTGCGCCTCTGCCAGTGCCTCAAAGTCTACCCCTTGGGAAAGGGCATGAACTGTAGGGCGAGAGAGCGCATCCGCCACGACATTGTCCTTACCCGAGACGTGCCGGACATCCGTCGTGTATTCAGAGATGTAGGACAGGTGGCGTTGCTGGCGGGACGACCAGGGGTCAGACGCTTTCGTAAGCGGAAAGGTAAGCGGTTTGTGGTCCGTGAACGCGGTGAAGGGCCGACCTTCTAGGAAGTACCTGAAATGCCGGATTGCCAGGTAGAGCGCCAACAGTTCCCGGTCGAAAGCACTGTGCTTGAGCTCGGGTGGCCGCAGGTGTTTGCTGAAAAACGCCAGGGGTTGCCAGCGACCTGTGATGAGTTGCTCCAGCACCCCACCGACTGCCGTGTTAGATGCGTTCACTGTGAGGGCGGTAGGGGCGTCCATTCTGGGATGTACTAGCGTTGCGGCGTTCGCCAAAGCTTCCTTCGTTTGAACGAAAGCGGCGGCGGTCTCCTCGTCCCAGGTAATGTCCTTGCTCGGACCCGACATCAGGGCGAACAGGGGGCGCATGATCCGGGCAGCTGAAGGGAGGAAGCGGTGGTAGAAATTGACCATACCTACGAATTCCTGAAGGCCTTTGATCGTGGTAGGTCGGGGGAAGTGGCGGACCGCATCTACCTTAGCGGGCAGAGGGGTTGCCCCGTCTTTAGTAATCCTGTGGCCCAGGAAGTCAATGGTATCGAGTCCGAACTGGCATTTGGCGGGGTTGATTGTAAGACCGTACTCACTCAGTCGGGCGCAGAGTTGACGGAGGTGGGACAGATGCTCCTGACGACTGCTACTGGCTATGAGGATGTCGTCCAAATAGATGAACGCGAAGTCCAGGTCCCGTCCCACCGCGTCCATTAACCGCTGGAACGTCTGTGCGGCATTCTTCAGGCCGAACGGCATGCGGAGGAACTCGAAAAGGCCAAACGGGGTGATGAGAGCCGTCTTGGGGACATCGTCAGGATGCATCGGGATTTGATGGTACCCTCGGACGAGGTCTACCTTGGAGAAGATCCGTGCGCCATGCCGGTTTGCTGCAAAGTCCTGAATGTGCGGCACGGGGTAGCAGTCCGGTGTGGTAGCCTCGTTCAGCCTGCGGTAGTCGCTGCATGGTCTCCAGCCTCCCGTCGCTTTGGGCACCATGTGCAGTGGGGAGGCCCATGGGCTGTCGGACCGCCGGATGATCCCCAATTCCTCCATCCTCTGGAACTCCTCCTTCGCCAGTTGGAGCTTGTCCGGGGGAAGCCGCCGAGCACGGGCGTGGAGGGGTGGTCCCTGGGTCGGGATGTGGTGCTGTACGCCATGTCGGGGCATGGCTGCTGTGAACTGCGGTGCCAGAACCGATGGGAAATCCGCCAGGACTCTGGTGAATCGTTGTCGGACAGCGTGATGGAGCCGAGGTGAGGGGCTGGCAACTGGGCTGCACCCAGGGAGAACATCTGAAAGGTCTTGGCGTGTACCAGTCTCTTCCTGGGCAGGTCGACCAGTAGGCTGTGAGCCCGCAAAAAATTTGCACACAGAAGCGGTTGGGCTACGGCGGCCAGTGTAAAGTCCTACGTGAACTGGCTGGAGCCGAACTGTAGCTGCACCTGACGGGTGCCATAGGTCCTTACTGTGCTGCCGTTCACGGCCCCCGGGGGGGACCCGGTGCCCTGCTGCGGGTGTCATAACTCGTCGGAGGTAAAACGCTGATCTCGGCACCAGTATCGACCAAAAACCGGCGTCCCGTCCTTCTATCCCACACATACAGGAGGCTATCCCGATGGCCAGCCGCCGTAGCCATCAGCGGCAGCTGGCCCTGGCGTTTCCTGGGAACTTGCAGGGCGGGTGATAACGGCGGGCTTCTGCACCCCACCGCTGGTGGTAGAAGCACCAGTGTTCCTTGGGCCGGGGGTTGGTGGGCTCTGCGGCCGGGCCTGGACTGGTTTGCTGCTGGGAGCATGGCTGGGAGATCTGTGCGATGGACGCCCCGCTCACCTTTTTGGCGTTCCACAGCAAGTCCGCCCGGGCTGCCACCTTCCGGGGGTCACTGAAATCCGTGTCGAACAGCAGCAGGTGTATGTCCTCAGGCAGCTACTCCAGGAATGCCTGCTCAAACATGAGGCAGGGTGTGTGTCCGTCGGCTAGAGACAACATCTCATTCATTAAAGCTGATGGAGGTCTGTCTCCCAAGCCATCCAGGTGCAGTAAACGGGCAGCCCGCTCGCGCCGTGAGAGTCCGAAAGTCCTGAGGAGCAGGGCTTTGAATTCTGTGTACTTGCCGTCTGCCGGGGGCGCCTGTACGAACTCCGCAACCTGGGCCGCTGTGTCCTGGTCGAGGGAGCTCACCACGTAGTAGTAGCGGGTGTCTTCTGAGGTGATCTGGCGAACGTGGAATTGGGCTTCGGCTTGCTGGAACCATAGGTTCGGTCGCTGTGTCCAGAAACCCGACAGTTTCAACGAAACCGCATCAACAGAGGCGGCGTCGGTCATTTCTGGTCCAAAAATCGTTTGGACCGTCGGGGTCACCAATTGTAGCGGTGTGCTACACGCAGCGCTAAAATTACGACACGGAGTCGGTAACTGCAGTCGAAGGAAAAAACTTTATTTGAAATCCTCAGCCTCACTTTTAAGCCTCCCTCAACCTGCCCCCCATGGCGCAGAGGCTCCAAAGCTCTGTGCTCGCAAACCCCCGTAGGCTATCTAATTGTGAGCCGGTTCGGATGTGCCAGGAAATGGGTCGCCACAGCACGTTGATTTCCGTGTCCGATTTCAGTATCTGTAATACATTTGTTTACCAGCAGAGGCCTCCATACCCTCAGCCTTCCACAACATGTAAAATCGGGATCTTCTCCTCAAGCTGCAACCATATGGGCCTGTTTGCATCCAAACACTGGCAGCCAACGAGCGGCACCACCGTGGAACAGTGAAGCGAAAACTTAAAGCATTTCTCGTGTGACTGCCACAGTTACCTTCAATGTCCCAGCATTTCTACCCTGGAACACGCCAGTCAAGCAATTCGGTTTCAGCGAGAGGTTCTTATTTTCAGTTTGGAATACTGCAGGTTCCCTACCCCAGCCGGCAACTCAATACTAGTTCCTACCAGTAAGCGTTTGATAGCAGTCTAAACTTTTCGAAGAATGCAGATACTATTTTTTAAAAATCCAATGAATAACATTTGTATACAAATTTATTTATTTTCGCTACAAAGTTTCACTTTCGTACCTTGAAATAGTATACTTTTGAACTGCTGATATTTCAGTTTTTGAATTTTCAGTTTTTCATGTTTTACATTTTCCCTGTGTTTTGAGCTCTACTGTGAAAAAGGAGCAATCGATTCTCAAATAAAAGATCTCAGTTAAATTGATCAAAATCCATGGTTGTAATACTCATTGGTTGGGTGCTGAATACTTTTACAAGGCACTGTGTATTTTTTATGGTATAAGGTGATGAGGAACTGCTGCGTACTTGTTGGCGTACATGGCTCCAGGACAAATTCCCATGCACCAATAAATCTTCAAGCCATGCCATTCAAGGATGTGCTAATACTTTTTGTGTGTCTGACTGTATGTGTTGTGTTTTGTGCCCTGGCCCTGCAATAAAGCTGTTTCGTTTAGCTGTATAAATGTGTATGGTTGAATGACAATTGAACTTGAAGTGTACAGTTCGACCTCTTGGATCATATTTTAATCCTTTCCTCATGTATACTTGCTACTCTGTGTATCATGAGTATATTCAGAGGACAGCCAAGGAAACCCAGGTCATGTAACTGTTTTCCCTTTCTTGAATTTCAATATAGAGCTTTGTACTCCTTCATTTCTCTCCAACAATGTGCTCAAGCAAATATATTTTACACAGTCATAAATTGTTTTATGCACTCAATGGCCACTTTATTAAGTACACCAGTACACTTGCTCATTAATGCAACTATCCAATTCACCAATCGTGTGGCAGCAACTCAATACATAAAACATGCAAACATGGTCAAGAGGTTCAGTTATTGTTCAGCACAAACTGCAGAATGGGGAAGGAATGAGATCTTGGTGACTTTGACCATGAAATGATTGCTGGTGCCGGACGGAGTAGTTCAGAAACTGCTGATCTCCTTCATTCACGACAGTCCCTGGAGTTTATACAGAATGCTGCAAAAATTAAAAAACATCCAGTGAGCAGCAGTTCTGTGGGTGAAGATGCCTTATTAATGAGAGAGGTTAGGAGAAAATGGCCAGACTGGTTCAAGCTGACAATAATTCAAGTAAACATGCGTTGCTACAGTGGTGTGCAGAAGGACATCTCTGAATGCACAACACGTCAAAGCTTGAAGTAGATGGGCCTCAGAACCAGAAGATCACAGTGGGTTCCATCCCTGTATCTAGGGAAGTGGCTGCTCAGTGTATAAACTTCTGAGAAGTGTATATGAGTCCTTTCCCCAAGATGGAGATGTCAGATACTAGTGGCTTAGGTTCAAAGTGAGAGGGTGAAAGTTTAAAGGAGATGTGCAAGGCAGATTTATTTTTAATTTACTGAGCATAGTAGGTGCACGGAGCACTGCCAGGGGAGGTGGTAAAAGTAGAAAATGACCGCAATATTCAAGAGGCATTTAAACAGACATAGGAATTGGCAGAAAAAGTAAATATGTACCATAAGATAAATGAGCAGAATTGGGCATTTTGGCCCATCAAGATTGCTCTGCCATTCAATCAGGGAAGATTTATTATCCCACTCAATCCCTTTCTCCTACCTTCTCTCCGTAACCTTTGATGCCCTTACTAATCAAGACCCTATGAACCTCCACTTTACATATACCCAATGACATGGTCTCCACAGCCATCTGTGGCAATGAACTGTGCAGATTCACATAACTATAACTGGGCTAAAGAAATTCTTCCTCATCTCTGTTCTAAAAGTACATCTTTCTAATCTGAGGCCCTCTGGTCCTTGACAATCTCACTACTGGAACATCCTCCTTACATCCTCTCTGTCTAAGCCATTCAATATTTGGCAGATATAAATCAGATCCCACCTCATCCATTAACCCTTTAATTCCCTGCATCCTTTCTTAGATATGGGGTTCAAAATTGCTCACAACACTCCAAGTGCAGTCTGACCAATCCCTTATAAAGCCTCAGTACGATGTCCTTACTTTTATGTTCTAATCCTCTCAAAATGAATGCGAACATTCGATATTCCTTCCTTAGTAATGATTCAGCCTACAAGTTAACCTATGGGAAATCCTGCACCAGGACTCCCCAGTATCCCTGCACCTCCGAATTATGAATTCACTTCTCACTTAGAAAATAGTTTGCTGTAGCGATGTGCTACACACAGCGCTGAAATAACGACACGTTCTGAGACTAGTTTATTCAGATTTCGCGGCGCTGGCATTTAATCCCTAGCACCCGCCCTCTCCGGGCGGAAAAGACGTCAGAGGTGCATTACCAAAGTCTCCCCCTGCACGCTGGCTATTTGTGAGCCGGTTCGCCTGTGCAGAAAGTGGGTCGCCACATAACCCACCCCCCCCCCCCAGAACCGGCGATACACCCCCCAATGTCCTCAGTCTGGATCAGCCTCTGTTTGGGAGGTCTGCCTCTGCGCCGCGGTGCCTGAACCTCGACCGGCTGCGCCAAGTCCACACGGGCTGGTTTGAGTCGGTCCGCTGTGAAAACCTCCTCTTTCCCCCCAATGTCCAGAACGTACGTGGACCCGTCGATGTTAATCACCTTGAACGGCCCCTCGTACGGCCGCTGTAGCGGTGTCCGGTGTCCGCCCCTTTGTACAAACACAAACTTACAGTTCTGCTGGTCTTTGGGTACATGGGTCAGGGTCAGTCCGTGCTGTGAAGCTGGTACGGGGGCCAGGTTGCCGAGCCTTTCACGTAGCCTGTCCAGGACTGCTGCGGGTTCTTCCTCTTGCCCCCTTGGGGCTGGTATGAACTCTCCCGGGACAACTAAGGGTGCGCCATACACCAACTTGGCCGACAAAGCGTGCAGATCCTCTTTGGGCGCTGTGCGAATTCCAAGCAGGAACCAGGGAAGCTCGTCCACCCAGTTAGATCCTCTCAGGCGGGCCATGAGAGCCGACTTCAAGTGACGGTGGAAGCGTTCCACCAGTCCGTTCGACTGTGAATGGTAGGCAGTTGTGTGGTGTAGCTGCATTCCCAACAGGCCCAATCAGTGCAGGAATCGGCAGATGTGTCGGTGAGCGGGACCGCCTCTGGACACCTCATGAACTGGTCTACCATAGTTAGGAGGTACCGCACTCCTCGGGACACTGGTAGGGGGCCCACGATATCCACATGAATGTGGTCGAACCTCCAGTGGGTGGGTTCGAGCTGCTGCGGCGGGGCTTTAGTGAGCCGCTGCACCTTGGCTGTTTGGCACTGCGCACACGTTCTGGCCCATTCACTGACCCGCTTGCGAAGTCCGTGCCACGCAAACTTGCTGGAGACTAGCCGGACAGTTGTCCTGATAGATGGGTGTGCCAAACCGTGTATGGAGTCGAAAACTCGCCGCCTCCAGGCTGCCGGGACGATGGGGCGAGGTTGGCCGGTAGCCACGTCACACAGGAGGGTCCTCTCACCTGGGCCTACGAGAAAGTCCTGCAGCTGCAAACCCGAGACTGCGGTCCTGTAGCTGGGCATCTCGTCGTCTGCCTGCTGCGCCTCCGCCAGTGCTGCATAGTCCACCCCCAGGGACAGGGCCTGGATAGCTGGTCTGGAGAGTGCGTCTGACACGATGTTGTCCTTTCCTGAGACATGCCGGATGTCTGTCGTGTACTCGGAGATGTAAGACAGATGTCACTGCTGGCGAGCCACCCAGGGATCGGACACCTTCGTGAACGCGAAGGTCAATGGTTTGTGGTCCATGAACGCGGTGAACGGCCTGCCTTCTAAGAAGTACCTGAAATGCCGGATTGCCAGATACAGTGCCAACAGCTCCCGGTCGAAAGCACTGTACTTGAGTTCGGGTGGTCGTAGGTGCTTGCTGAAGAACGTCAGGGGTTGCCAGTGCCCCTCGATGAGCTGCTCCAGCACCCCACCGACTGCTGTGTCGGATGCATCCACCGGAACGTCCGTTCTGGGGTGCACCAGCATCGCGGCATCTGCCAAGGCATCCTTGGCTTTAACGAAAGTGGCCGCAGCCTCCGCGTCCCAAGTAATGTCCTTGCCTTTACCCGACATCAGGGTGTACAAAGGGCGCATGATACGGGCTGCTGAGGAGAGGAAACGGTGGTAGAAGGTCACCATACCAACAAACTCCTGCAGGCCTTTGACCGTGTTGGGCCGGGCAAAGTGGCGGATCGCATCTACCTTGGCGGGCAGAGGTGTCGCCTCGTCTTTGGTAATCCTGTGGCCCAGGAAGTCGATGGTATCGAGACCGAACTGGCATTTGGCCTGGTTGATCGTGAGGCTGAAATCACTCAGGTGGGAGCAGAGCTGGCAGAGGTGGGACAGATGCCCCTGGCGACAACTGCTGGCTATCAGGATGTCCTCCAAATAGATGAACGCAAAGTCCAGGTTGCATCCCACCGCGTCCATTAGCCACTGGAATGTCTGTGCAGCATTCTTCAGACCGAACGGCATTTGGAGGAACTCGAACAGGCCGAATGGGGTGATGAGTGCTGTTTTGGGGATGTCTTCAGGGTGCACCGGGATTTGATGGTATCCCCGGATGAGGTCCACTTTGGAAAAGATTTGCTGTAAAGTCCTGTATGTGCGGCACGGGGTAGTGGTCTGGAGTTGTTGCCTCGTTCAGTCTGCGGTCGTCGCCGCATGGTCTCCAACCCCCAGCTGCTTTGGGCACCATGTGCAGGGGGGAGGCCCATGGGCTGTCGGACCTCCGTACAATCCCCAATTCCTCCATCTTGAACTCCTCCTTCGCCAGGCGGAGCTTTTCCGGGGGGAGCCTTCGTGCGCAGGCGTGGAGGGGTGGTCCCTGGGTCTGAATGTGGTGCTGTACCCCGTGTCTGGGCATGGCTGCCGTGAACTGCGTTGCCAGAATCGATGGAAAGTCTGCCAGGATTCTGGTGAATTCGTTGTCCGACAGCGTGATGGAGTCCAGGTGTGGGGCCGGCAACTTGGCTTCACCCAGGGAGAACATCTGGAAAGTCTTGGCATGGACCAGTCTTTTCCCTTGCAAGTCGACCAGCAGACTGTGAGCTCGCAAGAAGTCCGCCCCCAGGAGTGGTTGGGCACTGTGGCCAGTGTGAAGTTCTACGTGAACCGGCTGGCACCGAACTGCAGCTGCACTGTGCGGGTGCCGTAGGTCCGTATCGTGCTGCCATTTGCAGCCCTCAGGGTGGGTCCTGGCTTCCTGTTGTGAGTGTCGTACCCCGTCGGGAGCAAGACGCTGATCTCCGCTCCGGTGTCGACCAAGAAACGGCGTCCCAACTGTTTGTCCCAGACGTACAAGAGTCCTGTCCTGGTGGCCAGCCGTCATAGTCATTAGCAGCAGCTGTCCCTGGCCCTGGCCCTTGCAGGGCGGGCGACAACGGCGGGCTTTTGTGCCCCACCACTGGTGGTAGAAACACCACTGTTCACTGGCCTCCTGACTCCTGCCTCTGTGTTGCGTGTGCCCCCCTGCCAGGCCTGGTCTGGTCTGCTGTTGGGCGCATGGCGTGGTAATTTGACCGACGGACGCCACGCTCTCCCTCTTGGCTTTCCACAGCATGTCTGCCCAGGCCGCCACCTTCCGGGAGGGGTCGCTGAAATCTGCGTCGGCCAGCGGCAGATGTATGTCCTCGGGCAGTTGCTCTCGGAATGCTTGCTCGAAAATGAGGCAGGGCTTGTGTCCGTCAGCCAGGGCCAGCATCTCGTTCATCAATTCTGACGGCAGCCTGTCTCCCAGACCGTCCAGGTGAAGCAGGCGGGCACCTCGCTCACGCCGTGAGGCCAAAGGTACCAATGAGCAGCGCTTTGAATGCTTCATATTTGCCTTCTTCCGGGGGCAACTGTATGAACTCCGCAACCTGGGTGGCCGTCTGCTGGTCAAGGGCGCTCACCATGTGGTAGTAACGCGTGGAATCAGAGGATATCTGCCAAATCTGGAACTGGGCTTCTGCTTGGCTAAACCACACGCGTGGCCACAGTGTCCAGAAAGTCGGCAGTTTCAGCAAAACTCCGTGAACAGATTTGAGTCGATGATCTTTGGTCCAAATCCCGTTTGGACCGTCGGGGTCACCAATGTAGCGATGTACTACACAGAGCGCTGAAATAACGACGCGCAGTCGAGACTAGTTTATTCAAACTTCACGGTGTTGGCATTTAAATCCCTAGCGCCCGCCCTCTCCGGGCGGAAATGATGTCAGAGGTACATTACCAAAGTCTCACCCCGCGCACTGGCTATTTGTGAGCCAGTTCGCCTGCGCAGATAGTGGGTCACCACACTACACATTTATTCCTGCTACCAAAGTAAATGTTCATAAACTTCCCTACATTCTATTCCATCTGCCCGTTGTCCTAAACTGTCCACGTCCTTCTGCAGACTCGCTGCTTCTTCAATACAAGCCAACCAGCATAGGGCCCCTTTATTCCCATTTGTTACCTTTGGCCAGCCATGCTTCTATCTTTCCTCTAATGCCACGGGCACTTATTTTGTTTTGCAGCCTCAACATCCTTTATCTATGCTGGCTGTTATTTCCTCAAAGAATTCTAACAGATTTGTCGGGCAAGATTTCCCCTTATATTAAAAGTTATATTAAAAGCAAGGGGATAGTGAGGGATAAAATTGGCCCCTTAGAGAATCAGAGTGGACAGCTATGTGTGGAGCCGAGGGAGATGTGAGAGATTTTGAACGATTTCTTCTCTTCGGTATTCACTAAGGAGAAGGATATTGAATTGTATAAGGTGTGGGAAACAAGTAAGGAAGTTATGGAACCTATGACAATTAAAGAGGTGGAAGTACTGGCACGTTTAAGAAATTTAAAAGTGGATAAATCTCTGGGTCCTGACAGGATATTCCCCAGGACCTTGAGGGAAGTTAGTGTAGAAATAGCAGGAGCTCTGACGGAGATCTTTAAGACGTCATTAGAAACGGGGATTGTGCCGGAGGATTGGCGTATTGCTCATGTGGTTCCATTGTTTAAAAAGGGTTCTAGAAGTAAGGCTAGCAATTATAGACCTGTCAGTTTGACATCAGTGGTGGGTAAATTAATGGAAAGTATTCTTAGAGATAGTATTAATAATTATCTGGATAGACGGGATCTGATTAGGAGTAGCCAGCATGGATTTGTGCATGGAAGGTCATGTTTGACTAACCTTATTGAATTTTTTGAAGAAGTTACGAGGAATGTTGACGAGGGTAAGGCAGTGGATGTAATCTATATGGACTTCAGCAAAGCCTTTGACAAAGTTCCACATGGAAGGTTAGTTAAGAAGGTTCAGTCGTTAGGTATTAATGCTGGAGTAATAAAATGGATTCAACAGTGGCTAGATGGGAGATGCCAGAGAGTAGTGGTGGATAATTGTTTATCGGGATGGAGGCCGGTGACTAGCGGGGTGCCTCAGGGATCTGTTTTGGGCCCAATGTTGTTTGTAATATACATAAATGATCTGGATGATGGGGTGGTAAATTGGATTAGTAAGTTTGCCGATGATACTAAGGTAGGAGGTGTTGTGGATAATGCGGTGGGTTTTCAAAGCTTGCAGGGAGATTTATGCCGGTTAGAAGAATGGGCTGAATGTTGGCAGATGGAGTTTAATGCTGAGAGGTGTGAGGTTCTACATTTTGGCAGGAATAATCCAGATAGAACATACAGAGTAAATGGTAGGGCATTGAGGAATGCAGAGGAACAGAGAGATCTAGGAATAACAGTGCATAGTTCCCTGAAGGTGGAGTCTCATGTAGATAGGGTGGTGAAGAAGGCTTTTGGAACACTGGCCTTTATAAATCAAAGCATTGAGTACAGAAGTTGGGATGTAATGTTAAAATTGTACAAGGCATTGGTAAGGCCAAATTTGGAATATTGTGTACAGTTCTGGTCACCGAATTATAGGAAAGATATCAATAAATTAGAGAGAGTGCAGAGACAATTTACTAGGATGTTACCTGGGTTTCAGCACTTAAGTTACAGAGAAAGGTTGAACAAGTTAGGTCTCTATTCATTGGAGCGTAGAAGGTTGAGGGGGGATTTGATCGAGGTATTTAAAATTTTGAGAGGGATAGATAGAGTTGACGTGAATAGGCTGTTTCCATTGAGAGTAGGGGAGATTCAAATGAGAGGACATGATTTGAGAGTTAGGGGGCAGAAGTTTAAGGGAAACACGAGGGGGTATTTCTTTACTCAGAGAGTGATAGCTGTGTGGAATGAGCTTCCTGTAGAAGTAGTAGAGGCCAGTTCAGTTGTGTAATTTAAGGTAAAATTGGATAGGTATATGGACAGGAAAGGAGTGGAGGGTTATGGGCTGAGTGCGGGTAGGTGGGACTAGGTGAGATTAAGAGTTCAGCACGGACTAGGAGGGCCGAGATGGCCTGTTTCCGTGCTGTGATTGTTATATGTTATATGGTTAAAGAAACCATGCTGATTTCAGCCTATGGGCAGTCATGTTGAGTAAGTTTGGGTTGACATCATGATCGGTGTAGACTTACTGGGCAGGAAGACCTGCTTCTGCTCTGTGCAGTTCAATGTTATCTGAAAAAATGTCATACACGTTCTGGAAAATACATGCTTTTCATGAATTATATTAAAACCTACATTTAATAGCTAAGTCTTTGAATATTGAAGTGGCAAAAGAAAGCTCAATTGCACTTTAGATCCTTTATATCAAATCAAGTAGTTGCTTTGCAAAGATATTTTCCAGAGCAGGTCTGATTTCTTTACAGGAAATCAAAACTACAATTCCTAGCAGTGTAAATAAGAACAAAATGAATTGTCTGACATTTTAAGTTATTTAAAATTACTTAGATGAGGGGCATTAAAATAACATATTGAATTGTTATTATGCAAGTTTAACCATACATATTCATAGAATCATAAAATGAAAGAACAGATTGTACTTAGGAGCCTTAAGGCTGTAAAGATCAGCAGTTCTGACAACTCGTATCATGACATCCATTCACTCATGCATTTGAAAAATTAGTTCTTTCAATCAGAACAAGATAGAAATAATGAAATGATCTTTATTGAAATTGAACTATAATTCGTCCCAGTGCTCAATCACCAATGCTGCTGATCCTATTACTCAAGTTCAAATTGCATTGATGAGATTCACTTGAGAAATACATGATCACCGTTCATTTTAATGGCTATGGAACAATGATTGGTAGTCAGGCATTGTCTTAACAAGGACTTACAGAAGAACAATGCTGCTGCTGTCCCAAGAACAAATAACACAGGAGCAAAGCTTCTATCCCAGGAAGTTTTTTAGAGAAGCGGTGCAGAAAGAAGGGAAAGAGGAGTGGTGAAATTGCAGGAATGAGTGAAAGAGCTGCAATGAAAATGCTCCAGGATGAAGTAACAGAGCAGCAGAAGAAAGTAGCAGGAGTAAGCTTTGAATTGGTATGTGCTCACCTGTGTCAAATAATGCAGATAGGCTGAGTGGTGAGAATGCATTATGAACAGAGATCCAGTGAACTTACATTCACTATAAGGGTTTGTTTTTCTTACAGAATGGGTAGAAGCCTAGTGGAAGAATTCAAACAGAGAATTGCAGAAGAAATGGATGTGTATGTAAATAACTTTGAAAAAGAATGTTTGATTGAGATTAGACAATTCACTGATAAATTAAGGGGATGTTTTATGGAGAAGGGAGAGGGGGGTTGTGATTTTGAAAAGAAAAACATCAGTGCCTTAGGAAAGGGGAATGCTTACAAAGGCCGCAGCTATGGGGAAAACAGCAATTGCCAGTAGAGTGGGAATGTAACTGACAGATAATTTGGTAAGAAAAATAGATGAGCCATTCAAGAATATAGAGGGACTGGAAGAGAAAGAAGAGGGACATTAATCAATTTAGAAAGCAGTCCAATTCAGAGATGTGCGTTTCAACTGAAGAGGCTCAAATGAAATATGTTTTGGAAGTAGAAATCCCATTGATTTCTTATTTTCATTGTTAAGGAATGCTGTTCTAAATGTAGAACTCTTGATATCTTCTGTACAAGGAGTGGCTGTTCAGCTCATCACTTGCACCGAGGACCTTCCTCATTCTCATATATTAGTACTGCATTAATCAGTGCACTCAGTTACTGAGATGTAGGGAAGGCTGAAGAAGAAATTAATTGCCACTGATGTGACTTTTGTGTATAGCACAGTCTGAAGTAGTAGTAATGCTGAATTTTTAATGCTGTACAAGCAAGCAAATACGTGCTGAATAATAAAACCACATGCTGACCAACAGATATAATTTAGATTACGTGTTGCTTCTTTTTATCATTTTCCAGAATTCCAGATTCGGGAATTATTTCTCTGGACTGGATGATAGCAAGTGTGGCCCAAAAAATGGAGATAAAAATGGAAGCAACCATCCAGCCTAACATGAGAGAAAATAATGGAATCAATAATGAAGGATATAATAAATATCTTAAAATGAATAGGATTGAGCAGAATCAACAGAGATTTCTGAAAGATTATCTGCTGGAGATGGTTGAGGAAATGATAGGGAGTGGGATATCACTCAATGTTGGGTATTTGGATTTTTGAAAGGTTCCACACAGGACATTGGTCAACAGAACAGAGCACATGGAAATGGGGTGGGAGGTGATAAATAAATTTAACCTAGCTTATTATCATTCCATGTAACCATGTACAGTGAAAAACTTAGTTCTGCATGCCATATATACAGATCATTTCATTACAAATACGTTGAGATAGTATAAGATAAAACAATTACAAAATGCAGGTTAAAGTTCTGTGTATAGACAATATGTTGCAAGGCCATAACAAGGTCGACTGAAGTCGAGTTCATCATATCATACTAGGG